>NC_045435.1:107471190-107692604 GCF_002776525.5 Piliocolobus tephrosceles | reverse complement strand
AAAAATCAAAGAAATTATATATATACAGAAAGTTCAAAAATATAATTTTGAAGAAAAAATCCTACAGTGACACATTCAGTGTGAGATCATTTATGTGAACTTAAAGCACATAATAAAACAATCTCTGAAAACAGAGATTGGATGGATAAAAAAAAAAGAAAGAAAGAAAAGGCGTCATCATTGATCATCAGAGAAACGCAAATCAAAACTACAATGACATATCATCTCACCCCAGTTAAAATGACTTTTTTCCAAAAGTAAAGCAATAACAAATGCTGGCAGGAATAGGGAGAAAAGGGAACCCTTGTACACTGTTAGTGGGAATATAAATTAGTACAACCACTATGGAGAACAGTTTGGAGGTGCCTCAAAAAACTAAAAATGGAGTTAGGTATATACTTAAAAGAAAAAAATCAGGCTGGGTGAGGTGGCTCACGCCTATAATCCCAGCACTTTGGGTGGCCGAGATGGGTGGATCACCTGAGGTCAGAAGTTCAAGACCAGCCTGGCCAACGTGGTGAAACCCCATCTCTACTAAAAATGCAAAAATTATCTGGACATGGTGGTGCGTGCCTGTAGTCCCAGCTACTCAGGAGGCTGAGGCAGGAGAATTGCTTGAACTTGGGAGGCGGAGGTTGCAGTGAGCCAAGATCACGCCACTACACTCCAGCCTGGGCAACAGAGCAAGACTCCATCTCAAAAAAAAAAAAAAAGAGAAAAGAAAAGATGAAAAGATATCCCAAAGATATCTACACTCCCATGTTTATTGAAGCACTATTCACAATAGCCAAGATTTGAAAGCAATCCGTCAACTAACAAATTGATGTTTTAAATGTGGTACATATACACAATGGAGTACTATTCAACCATTTAAAAAAAATGAGATCCAGTAATTTGCAATAACATGAATGGAACTGGAGGTCATTATGTTAAGTGAAATTTAAGCCAGGTACAGAAAAACAAACTTCACATATTCTAACTTATTTGTGGAAGTTAAAAATTAAAACAATTCAACTCATGGAGATTGAGACTAGAAGGATGGTTACCAGGGAAGAGTAGAGGGGTGGGCTGTGGAGGCGTGTGCGGAGGGGAGTGGGATTGTTAGTGGGTACAGAAAAACAAAAAGAATGAATAAGACTAGTATTTGATAGCACAACAGAGTAACTATAGACAAAAATAATTTTTTGTACTTTGTATTTCTTTTCAATATTTATAATTTATTTTGCAAATGTAGGTTTCATTAGTGATTCCTTTATTTTATTTTATATTATTTTATTTTACTTTACCTTCTGGGATACATGTGCAGAACATGCAGGTTTATTACATAGATATACATGTGCCATGGTGGTTTACTGTACCCATCAACCCATTTATCTAGGTTTTAAGCCCCACATGCACTAGGTATTTGTCCTACTGTTCTCCCTCCACTTGCCCTCCACTCCCCAAATTTTTAAACAGCTAAAAGAGTATAAATGGATTGTTTGTGACACAAGGATAAATACTTGAGATGATGAACACTCCATTTACCTTGATGTGATTATCGCATGCCTGTATCAAAATATCTTATGTAACCCATAAATATATAAAACTACTATGTACCCACAAAAATTAAAATAAAAAATAAATAAAATTTGCCATGAATGAACATTGATTAAATGAAACAGCATGAGATAAATCTGTTATCCTTAACACTTGGAGTTGTCCCAACGCCTAAAACAAATATTCTATCTCTTGCCATTTTGATTTTTCATCCTTCTGCCAGGGATCTCAGTTGAGGGTTGAAGTGGCAGAGAGGAATTAGGGAGCCTGTATAAAGTAAAACAAGCTTGGTCCCTGCTACAAAAGTTGGTTTTTTCATACTGTCTTTGAAATACAGTCTGTATTTTACACTTCTAACATATCTCAGTAAGGACACTAAATTTTCAATGGTTGGAACCATGCATCGTAGAAACCTCCATGGTTCACACTGAAACCCAGGAAGGAGGGAGGAACTTGTCTTCTTTCCCAAACAGCCTGAATTACATCCTTGGGCAATTCTACATCTCGAGACCAGCAAGCTATAAAGGCCTAGAATATAACTAACAGAAAAACTGTCAGGGCAAAAGGGGAATAGTAAAGGGAGGGAGAGACATGAGCTGCAGGATTAGAAAGTGGGCATCTGGATCAAGTCAAGGATCAGACCTGAACATGGCTGATCCGTGTCGACAAAGCCATGCATTTCCTTTGACCTCCTAAACCTCTTCACACCCTGGCCTTTTTTTTTTTTTTTTTTTTAAGATAGAGTTTCACTTTTGTCGCCCAGGCTGGAGTGCAATGGCACGATCTTGGCTCACTGTAATGTCTGCCTCCCAGGTTCCAGCAATTCTCCTGCCTCAGCCTCCCAAGTAGCTGGGATTACAGGCGTGTACCACCACACAGGAACTAGTGCTTCCTAAAACCCTCCTGTCCTTGTTTCCTCTTTTGGTCCTCATGGATATTTCTCAATCAGAGAAAAGAGAAAGTTGGGGAGAACTTATTTCAACACAGTCACAGGCACTGTGCTTGGTGCCTTACACATGCTATTTCATTTTATCCTTACAACAACCTTATGAAGTAGATGTGTTTCTAGTCCCCAGATGAGGAAACTGAGGCCCAGTGAGGCCAAGAAGTTAGCCCAAAATCACATAGCTGGCAAAGGGGGATATAATTTATACTCTCTACTTTGAAAGTCCATGCTCAAAGTCACTCGGAGCTGAAGCTTGCCATTTGCTACCTAGAAAAATAGACTTTATTTCTGGAAGATGCAATTGAGATCACCTAGTCTATCACTAACCAATGTGGATACAATGTGGGCCTTACAAATAATTTAAATTTTTCTAGTAGCCACATTTTTAAAACATTAAAAGAAACAAGTGAAATTAATTTTAATAGTATTATTTTATTTAATCCAACATATCTAAAATATTATCACATAAACATATAGTCAATACAAAAATTTATTAATGAGATAGTTTACAGTGTCTTTCACACTGTCCTTTAAATAGTCTGTAATTTACACTTCTAACCCATCTCAGTAAGGACACTAAATTTTCAACGTCTAAAGTAAAATGTAGTCCTGTCAAAGTTACTAAGTTTTGTTTAAAATAAAAATGTTTTATGCTGTTCCAGCTTTTAAATTTAAATTTGACAATGCAGTGGCTTACACCTGTAATTCCAGCGGTTTGGGAGGCCAAGGCAGGTGGATCGCTTGGACCCAGAAGTTTGAGACGAGCTTGGGCAACATGACAAACCTCATCTCTACAAAACAGTATCAAAAAGTAGCAAGCTGTGGTGTGTACCTATAGTCCTGGCTACTTGGGAGGCTGAGTTGAGAGAATCACCTCAGCCTAAGAAGTCAAGGCTGCAGTGAGCCAAGACCATGCAACTGCACTCCAGCCTGGGTGACAAGGGATACCTGCCTCTAAGTAAGTAAGTAAATAAATAAACATTTGAATCCATTAAAATTAAATACAATTTAAAATTCAGTTTCTCCCCAGCCACAGTAGCCACACACATTTCAAGTGGTCAATAGCTATATGTGGCTGGCGGCCACTGTATTGGAAAGTGTCAAACTAGCTGAAATACCTCAACTTACAGATGAAGAAATTGTAGCACAGAGAGATTAAATGACTTGCTCAGAGTTATTATCAGTCTGTAGCTGAGTTAGAACTAACCCAAACTTCCTAACACTGACCTTTCTATCACACCACGTGGAGTGAGGCACTGTTAAACTGATGGGTTGCTGAGGTTGATTTTCAGGCATTTTGCGGGCCATGTCTCAAACAGACCACATTTCCCTCCTGGTCCTCTCGCTCTTTGGACAAGCTCTCCTCGGGGACTCCTGCATCGTCACCATAATTCCACCTGTAAAGCTCAGCCAGGGTGTGCCCCCAAGCCAGGTCCCATATGGCCCTGTTCATAAGAAAGACGTATGAATAAATATATATTTTTAAAAAATATTTTGACAAAATGACTTAAATCTAGTCATTTTTACACTATTTCCAGGGACAATTTAATAATATATGCCAAAAATTTGTAAGCATACCTTCATTCTCCAGCAGAAAGAATGTGGTATATTTCTCTTGTTAACATTATTTTATGGGTAGAACAATGAGATGCTAAGAAATTGGACAATTTACCTGAGACTGCATAAAGCTTCAGAGGCTGACAAGTTGAGAACGCTTTCTATTCCTGTTCTTGGTTTGTTTCTAAGTCATAGCACTTCTCTTCGATTACCTGCATTTTATAAATAGAAGATGAGGTCTGAATTTAAAGTAGAAAAGATTAGTATGTAAAAGCCCAGTAGTTGAGATTTTCGTCATCCAAACAAAAGTCAAGGTAAAACTAATATTTTTAATCCAATATAACTTCATATTAATAGCAAGGTAATGTGCAAATACTTCCAAAGGCAACAGATACATCACTGTTTGTAGAGACTAATTTTTCACGTTGATTTGTGAAGAGTCCTTAGCAACACTCATTAGGAGCAACGCTGTGGAGGTTTAGGTGGCCTTGACATAAAATTGATTTATGTCTTACCACTTTTTAGGTCTCATTTTTATAGACAAAGGTAGAGCTATATATTACTCTTAACTGATGGTAGCCATGGAATTCTAAGCCTTGAAATATAGTGTACGTAATGACCCAGAGAGGATCATCATTCCTCAGGAAGCAGATCTGCTGATAGAAAGCTGGGGCTTTTCTGCTGAGTCAGGGAACTCATATGGTAAACCTTGGAAGAAAACAAAGGAATGAATAAGAGGGGGAAGCAAGGTGCCCCATAAAAAATGCCTTGCAAAAAATAACCTGGAAAAGGAATGCAACTTTTTTCTTTTCCAGGTTTTAGTTTTAAGATCAAACTCTTCCTCGGCTGATATGTAGTGAATAAAAATCTGCCTGCTGGAAGTGTCCGCATAGTGTCCTCACTCTGCTCTTCATCTGCCGCAGGTTAGGCCCTCAAAAGTCCAAAGACAGCAATCTCCTCCTCTGTCCAAGGACTTCTCCTTCTGCAGGTTAATCACAATCAGCTTCTTCAACTCTTCTTCATAGGACAGATTAATTCATTCAGTCTACATGATCGCACCCTATTGTGTACCAGGTCATGTGAGGTGCACTCAGAACACAGAGATTAATGGGATGCAGTCCCACCCACACACTTCCCATGTCAGGGCTGCTTTCTCACAGGCAAAAAATGCTACACGAGATGTGTTGATGTGCAATGAATTAAATTATAACTCCAGGTAAATGATGTCCGTCCTCTGGATATATGATGTTCATCCTCTGGATATTTTTTGAGAACCTATTATGGATAGAGCGTATTTTAAGCCTTTCTAACCAGGAGAATCCTTAAGAAATAGAAGTGGGAGTGAAGCAGGTTTTGCCCTCAAGAACTAAGACTTTAAGCTTATTGCCTGTGTCTGTGGCTATAAAAGTGTTTGCATGCTCATTAGATATTTACGCACTTAGAGCAGAATTGTGCATCTTTTCCACCGGAAAGCCAGAAACATGGTTAAATTTAAGTAGATTCTGTGTGCTTGCATGTGTTCACATAATAACAAGTATAATCCTTTAAAAAACACTTTATTGAAGTATGATGACAGGAAAAAAATTGTTCATATTTAATGTGAACAACTTGATGAGTTTGGGGATAAGCATACACCCGTGAAATCATCACCACCATTAAGGCCACAGACATATACATCACCTTCCAAAGTTTCCTTCCACCCCATTTTATTATTATTATTATTATTTGCATGTTAAAAACCCTTAACATAAGATCTATCTTTTTAGCAAATTTTAAATATATAATACAGTATTGTTAGCTATAGGCACTATGCTGTATAGAAATCTCCAGAACTTATTTATCTTGCATAACTAAAAATTGTACTCTTTGACCATCATCTTTGCTTCCTTCTGTTATTAAGCTATTAGTATTCATTATCCATCAATGTCAAAAAAATCATTTGTTCGTTCATTTATTCATGAATATTTGAATTCCTATTATGTACCAGGCACTGCTCAAGGCTCTGGAAAAACAATGGTGCATGTAAAAGACTGAAATGTCAGACTTTGTGGAGCTTGTTAAGAGTTATAATTCCTGGCCGTGCGTGGTGAATCGTGCCTGTAATCCCAGCACTTTGGGAGGCCGAGGCGGGTGGATCACTTGAGGTCAGGAGCTCAAGACCAGCCTGGTCAGCTTGGGGAAACCCTGTCTCTACTAAAAGAATACAAAAATTAGCCAGGTGTCATGGCAGGTGCCTGTAATCCCAGCTACTCGGGAGGCTGAGGGTAGGAGAATCTCTTGAACCTGGGAGGTGGAGGTTGCAGTGAGTCGAGATCGTGCCATTGCACTCCAAACTGGGCAACAGAGCAACACTCTGTCTCAAAAAAAAATACAGAGTTATAATTCCTGTGTTGTTTGAGAAATAATGCTCTGCAAAATTCCAACCACCTCAAGCAGTATTTAAAAAGAAAAAAAAAGAACAACTCTTCAGGTTAATCCTCTGTGCAGAAAAACTGTTTAAAATATCAATTATCAGTCATTAGATTACAGTTAGCCCATCAGCTCTTCCTAAATAGTACTTGCTTAAAGACACACAAAGGTGCTCCAGCAAAGTATTTCTCAGAAACTACAATTAACTTTCTTCTATTTTCCTCTCTGTCCTCCATTTTCTCTTTACTTTATTTAAGGGAAAGGAAGATGTGTTCTTCCAAGGGATTGTTTCAGAAAATCCCTTTCTCATTTGGCTGATTTCCATGTAAACAGTGGTTTCCAGATGAGGTAATGGTTCTAATGGGAATTTGAATTATCTTCAAAGCATTAGTTAAAGGGGAGTCCCCAGTTTAGAAGGTTGATCAGCCAGCAAATGCTCTGCTCTCTGTTTCTAGGTAATAGTTAACAGAAGGTCTTCCCCAAGCAATAAACATCCTTTGATGTCCCCCATTAAACGGTCTCCTGATATCAGCTTTTTGTTTGTTTTCCTGTATTCTCCCTTGGTGGCACTTACTCAGACCTTACAGAGTCATTTACCCAGGCTCAAGAGCAGAAAACTCATGAACTACCTGGAGGTAACATCTGAAAAGGAGAAGCCATTACACAGAATTCTTTTCCTCACCCCGCTCCCAAAAATTTACACCGGGCCAGGCATGGGGCTCATACCTGTAATCCCAGCACTGGGTGGGTGGCTCACACCTGTAATCCCAGCACTTTGAGAGGCCGAGGCGGGCGGATCACCCTGACCAACACAGCAAAACCCCGCCTCTACTAAAAATATAAAAATTAGCTAGGTGTGATGGTGGGTGCCTGTAATCCCAGCTACTCAAGAGGCTGAGGCAGGAGAATCACTTGAATCTGGGAGGTGGAGGTTGCAGTGAACCAAGATCGTGCTACTGCACTCCAGCCTGGGTGACAGAGTGAGACTCCATCTCAAAAACAAAAACAAAACCTTACACTACATCTAACAGTTTTCTAAAAAGGTTGGTTATTATCACAGAACTTCACTATCAATGCCCATCTTTATAACTTGAAGACAGACCAAATATACTGAGAAAAAGCCATATAATACAACAGAAAAATGAGTAAAACTTGAACAGATAGTTCACAAAACAAGAAATCCAAAGAGTCAATGAAAAGGTGCAAACCTCATTAGTTATCACGCAAATTGCAACCACAGTGATACACATTATCCTGGCACTGTAATAGCCACAAAAAAGGCAGGGGAAAAAAGGGTGCAAGTGTGGGTAAAGATTCAGAGCAACTGCCAGGCGCGGTGGCTCACGCCTGTAATCCCAGCTTTCAGGGAGGTAGAGGCAGGAGGATAGCTTAAGCCCAGGAGTTCGAGACCTGCCTAGGCAATATAGCGAGACCCCGTTCCCCACAAAAAGGAAGGAAAAAAAAAAAGATTCAGAGCAACTGGAACTCTAATGTTGGTGAGGTTGTAAAGTGGTATAACCACTTTGGAAAACAATTTGGTAGTATCTAGTAAAGTTAAAGATATACATACACAGTAAAAAAAGAATTATAGTATATTCAAGCAGGAATACCATTTAACAACAAAACTGATCAACTTCAGCTATATGCGATGGTATGAATAACTCTTACAGCATAATGTTGAGGGCAAAAAGGACGAAAGAATTTATACAGGTTGGGCACAGTAGCTCATGCCTTTAATCCCAGCACTTTTGGAGGCTGAGACAGGCAGATCACTTGAGCTCAGGAGTTTGAGACCAGCCTGGCCAACATGGCAAAACCCCTGTTTCCACAAAAAAATACAAAACATAGCTGGGTGTGGTGGTGCACACCTGTAGTTCCAGCTACTCAGGAGGCTGAGGCATAAGAATAGCTTAAACCCAGGAGGCAGAGGTTGCAATGAGCCAAGATTGCACACAGCACTCCAGCCTGAGTGACAGAGCGAGATTGTCTCAAAAGAAAAAAAAAAAAAGAATATATACACTATGACTTATATAAAGCTTGAAAACACACACAAAACTATGCAATATTGTTTAAGGACGTATGTAGTTGTGGTTAAACTATAAAGAAAAGAAAGAAAGTGATTAACATAAAGAAAACAGTTGCCCCTGGAAAGAGGGCAGGGACGGTAATCAGAAATTGATAGGTGGATTACTGTGAAGTGCTCACAATGTTTAATTTTTTAATCTGAATACCAGTTACATGAATGTTTCCCTTATAAATATTTGTTAAACTGTGCAAATAAATTGATGCACAATTCTAAACAAATGTGCAATATTTTACAATAAAAATGTTTTAAAAGATAGAGCTGGGACAAGTTAAGTAACACCATTGATCATCTCCCTCAGCCTCTCACACTATCTCACGTTATTTTCATGTTTCTTATTTTGAACATCATGTCTTGTCTGGGAAATGTTTTATTTGAGAAAAGAATAAGAAATGTAAGGGTTATTTTTATCTCATAGATTCCCCACATATAAATAAAAAAAGCAGAAGAAAAGAGGAATCAGCAGAATAAAATAAAGAATTGCTTCTCTCACTGTGAAGGCTAAACATTCGAATGCTAATTTTACTGCAAAGTCTGTGACATGTAAATCCCTGTATTTTCTGAGTCTCATTCCCTCAGCAGAAAGAGAAAATAGTAATTGCCTTCCTCACCAAGCTGGGGAGGGAATACTTGCATGTGAAACAGCATTATCTCGTCAGCTCTTTGAAACTTCCTTCAAATCTTGCAATATGAAAACAAACCAGCAGAACAACTTCAGAAAAAAGAAACCACGTAAGAAAAGAAAAAGATACAAAGCAAAAGCTCAATGTTGAAACATTTATATATTACTCATTTATTAATAAATCAGAAACTACAAGAAGCTATCACCCATTCATTCACTTATTCATTCAACAAACATTGACTGATCCTCTACCACTCTTAAACATTGTGGGAAGTGAATAAGACACCATTCCTGTTCTGAAAAGACTTACAATTGAGTCAAGAAAAAAACATCTGTACACACTTCTTCCCTGGAGCCCAGGAGTTCGAGACCAGCTTGGGCAGCATGGTGAAACCCCAGACTCTACAAAAAATACAAAAATTTTCCTGGCGTGACAGCACGCCTGTAGTCCCAGGTACTCAGGAGGCTAAGGTGAGAGAATCACTTAAGCCCAAGTAAAGGCTGCACTGAGCCATAATCACACCACTGCATTCCAGCCTAGGCGATAAAAAATTTTGGAAAAAAATACCTCATGATTTAATAAGTGTGAGTCCCTGCTTTAAATTACCCATAAAACACAATTTTCTTTCTTGTAGCAGGTAAGTTCTTACATTTTGGATACAATCCTTATTTCATAAACTTGCAGATGACAATCTCCATACATTCCCAGTTGTTGCATCTCTCTTCACTCTAAGTGATTCTCAATCTGGGGAACCTAGTCATGGAAATTCACTTGATGAGACAACTAAGTTTAATTTGGAAGTTCAGTCATGAAGAAAGTAACTGTCTTTTGGGAAAGGTAGTTCTGACTTGCGTGTAGATTTGCGTGTGGTATTGCACGACATATTGTGATTGGATAAAACCCTAATAATGTTTTCTCAGCAGAAGCAGGGGACTAATGATAAAAAAACACTTAGCAGATTGAACTGAGGCATTAACATACGGGGTTAATTAGCATTTCCACCCTGGGGAAACTCAAAGAAGTTTTGGTTGACCTTTGTGAGGTAAGTTAACCAAATCTTGCATAGACTTGCATCCTAAGAAGTCTCATTTAACGGTTGCTCAGAACACATTATAGACTAATTCATTATAGATCCTCAACTCTAGCCTCTTATTAGAACGACTCGTTGAAATGCATATGTACATTTTTTTTTGTGCTCATGACCTGACCCTTATCCCAGAGTTCCTTGATGATACTATTTGTGCCTATATTTTTAGAAAGCTCCGCAGATGAGTCCTACGCCAACCAGGATTTAGAATCAGAAAAATGAGCTGGAATAAAGAAATCTGGTTCTAACCCAGGTCTGTCATAACTAGCTACTTGAACTTTGAGCAATTCCCTAAAATCTATCTTAGCCCCAAATCCTCATTAATGAAAGAGGGATTATAATGATTATAACTACCTCCCACTATCTCACGTAAGAGAAAAATCCTGAGATTACAGATGTTATAAAAGTGCTCCAAAATGTTTCCTGTGAACACTGAATTATTGTGATTACCAAATCCAATTATTACAGCCGGGCAAGATGGTTCACACCTGTAATCCCAGCACTTTGAGAGGCCAAGGTGTGCAGATCACTTGAGGTCAGGAGTTCGAGACCAGCCTGGGCAACATGGTGATACCTCGTCTTTACTAAAAATAAAAAATTAGTTGGACTTGATAGTGCATGCCTGTAGTCCCAGCTACTTGGGAGGCTGAGGTGGGAGGATCACTTGAGCTCAAGAGGCAGAGGTTGCAGTGAGCTGAGATTGAGCCACTGCACTCCAACCTTGGCAATACAGTAAAATCCTGTCTCAAAAAAAAAATCCAATAGTCACTTCCTTTTACAGTTTACCAACATTGGAATTTGGCCTCTAGCTTCTTGAAAAATTCTTTGCTTGTGGATTCCATGACATAACACTCTCTGGTTTTCTCTTACCTCAGGGACCGTGACTCTTCCATCTTCTTTTCTGGTTTTCCCTACATTGTTGGAGGGCTTAACATTGGACTACCTAGGGCTCAGTTGTGGTTTTTCCTCTTTTCTCTGTATACGTTCTCTCCTTAGCAATCCCATCCAATTTCATGAGACCTATGGTTTAAAATAGGCATCTCTATAATCATAGGTCCCAAATTTATGTCTATAGCCCTCATGTTTATTAACCGTCCAAGTGCCTACTTGACTTCTCCATTTGGAGGTCTACACCGTCTACTGAAGATGTCCAAAAGAGAATTCCTAGTTCTCACTTCCGAAATTGTTCATCCCAACAATTTCCAATGTGTGTGAGATTTATTACAAGGAGTTGGTTTATGCCATTGCAGGGGCTGTCTAAGCAAGTTCACAATCCAAAGAGCAGGCAGTCTGGAAAGGAAAATTGGTCAGGCTTGAGCTTAGCAGGCACAGGCTAAAGCCATCATATCATCTCCCCTCACTCTCCTCTCTCCCTCAAAGACTATCTGACAATGGTCCAATAATCAGGTTATTCAAAGGAGATTCCATGCTCCCCACCATAGAATCTGCTCCCCACCTAATGTCATGGGCTGGCGTTAGGTATTGTAGAACACTAAAACAGTCTTCTCAAAAGATCAACCCCCAAAATTTCTTAGTCTCTCTCTCTCACCTCCTTCTGTTTCAAACACTTTAATAAAGTAGTTTGGTCAACGCACATGGCTATCACCAGAGAGAAATCAATTCCTTTTAGCCTCCTTCTTTGTAATGATCAGGAAGAAAGAAGGGGTCACATAGACTTATTTTGAAAATGTGAGATTTTTACCCTGACCATTTCTGAGCACAATGATTCTTTCATTCCGCTAACAGCAGCCCCAGACTTGTGTGATTGGTATACCTTCTGTGTATCAGCCAGGCAAAAAGGAAGCCTAAGAATTCAAAATTACTTGATTCTCTTATTGAATTCAAACTTTTTTGGACTGACATGGTCCTAGATCCTAGAGGTAATGATCACTTGGTTCAGTACATCAATCACCAAGTCCTTGTAGAGTGGTCTGTATGAGCCAAGGTGGAAGATATAATGGGTCTCTGTAAATTTCATTAAAATGCCCTTGTTCCCCTCATACCTGATCCCCCTAAGTACAAATAGGAGACCCTTAAAAAAAAAGTTATAGTTCCTAGAATGGACACAACAATGTTGTGGTCATGAAGGGAAAGCAACACCCTAGCACCAGAGTAGGGAATACCTTAGACCCTAGGAAGTAAGAGGGAGGGGTAGAAGAGTTTATGCTCTCTCTGTCTGTTATACTCACCAACACAGTCTGGCAAAATGATTATGTGGTCCACTTGTAACAAGCAGCAGCTGTGAGGGGAAATCTGACCTACCACTGAGTTTGTCATCCCTGTCCATGTGCTAATGAAAACACAGAAACTCATGTGGACATGTCTGATACTGAATTATTCCCCTATGCCTGAGACCATCGACGACAGTTCCTGAATGTGCCCTTCACCATTTGTGTACAAACACAAGGACCAGCACAACTTTGTTTCAATCTCACTGACACATATTTGTATACTTCTCCTGATACTCAAAGGAGCCTTGAAGGGCAAGGGTTGGATTGTTGGGAGAGGCTTCACCTTGAGCCCTGAGCTGCCTTGCACATTCTTGCTGAGAATGCTCAGAACACAAGGCCCTCGGAGCTCTTTACCCAGGCCATTTCTCAGGGTGACAGTTGCCATAAGTAACCTTGTGTGATGAAGTAACGTCCCCTTCCGGGAGAAAGAGCAGGCTGTTTACAGCCTCAGGCTCAGTGTTCTTCTCCTGTAAGGCCCCTGTGTGTTCAGTCACCCATCAGTGTCATTCATGTTATTCCATGGAACTTGAGTGGCAAAAGGAGCTGATGCCAAAATGCTGATTCTCATTCAGCTTATTGTACCACCAATATGAAATCCTTTTTCTCTGACCCAAGATTCTGATATCTCCTGTCAGCATTCATGAAATACTAACAAGCTAACTAATTAGTTTGTACACGGGGCACAATCAGATCCCTGATCTGATTTATATAAGGCCACATTTCTGATTTTAAAAACCTGTGTGTATTTAAAATATGTGTGTGTGTGTGTGTATGTCTCCTAGTGGTTCTGATTCTTTGATTGAACATTCACTGATACACCTGTGAAAAGACTTCTATCCAGAATATAACAAGAATCCTTACAACTCAATAAGAAGATAAACAACTCAACCGAAAAAATAATTGGCAGAAGATTTTAATAAGCACTTTTCCAAAGTCAGTAGGAAAATAAAATTAAAATCACAGTGAGATACCAGTTTTAAAAACTGAAAATACCAACTTTACAGAGAATGTGAGGAAACTGCAACTGTCACCCATTGGTGAGAAGGTAAAGTGGTGCAGCCAATTTTGAAATAGTTTGGCAGCATTAAAGAAAGTTAAACATACTACCCATATGACCCAGCAATTCCACTACTAGGTATCTGCCCAAGAGAAATGAAAACATATGTCTACACAGAGACTTGTACATAAATGCTGAAACAGTATTACTCGTAATAGCCCAAAAGTAGAAGCAACGCAAATGTCTATCAACTGGTGAATGGATATACCAAATGTGGTACATCCATAAATGGAATATTACTCAGCAATAAAAATGAATGACTAGTGATATATGCAACAATATTGATGAATCTCAAAGGCATGTGTTAAGGGAAAGAAGCCAGACAAAAGATGACGTATTGTGGTATTTCATTTGTGTGAAAGTTCTAAAAAAGCAAATTCATTGTCTATTGCTGCATCACAAACTTAGTGGCATAAAACAACACACATTTATTATCTCACACAATATTATGAACACACATTTGTTCTCTCTCTCTGGGTCCCATTAGGCTGTAATCCAGGCATTGGTCAGGGCTGCAGTCCCATCAGAGGCTCAACTGAAGAAAGGTCTATCTCAGCATTCCCTCAGGTTATTGACAGAAGTCCTTTGTTGGAGGCTGGAGAACTGAGAGGCTGCCAGGACCTGCCCACAGTTCCCTATCACATGACCCTCTTAATGGCTGTCACATGGCAGCTTCCTTCTTCAAGGCTTTCAGGAGGGCAAGAGAGAGCAAATCTGCTAGCAAGTCAGGGTCTTATGTAATGTAACATAAGCACAGGAATGACATCTCATCACCTTTGTTATGTTAATCACAGAGGTGACATCCTATCACCTTTGCCATATCCCATTGGTTAAAAGCAAATCATAGGTTCTGCCCATATCCATGGAGAGAGTATTACACAAAGGCAGGAACACCAGGAGGTAGGAATCATGCCGGTCACCTTGGATTCTGTCCACCACAGAAAGGCAGAAGTATAAAGACCAAAAGCAGATTGATGGCTGCCTGTGAAACAAAATGAACCAAAACTGTCTCTACAATTAAATAGTTTCAGATATCCTCCCTGAAGACCTTATTTCTGTCCTTTCAAATGTCATCAACAACTTTTTGAAACCTCTTAGTCATTTATAGAACTCCTGACTGTTCACTGAGTTCCACTCTGAATTTACTCCCCCATGTAATTAATATCCAAGAGCCTGACTGAGCTCACTCATGCATCCTCTTAACAGGCTTTTACTTCATCTTGCTTTTCCTACCTTTATTTATTTATTCATTTGTTTGTTTGTTTATTTATTTATTTATTTTATTATATTCATTTTTGAGACAGCGTCTTTCTCTGTCACCCAGGCTGGAATGCAGTGGTGCGACCACAGCCTTGACCTCTTGGGCTCAAGCAATCCTCCCATCTCAACCTCCCAAGTAGCTGAGACTACAGGCATGAGCCACCGCACCTAATTATTTTATTTTTGTAGAGACAGTCTTACTATGTTGCCGAGGCTGCTCTTGAACTTCTGGACTCAAATGATCCACCCGCCTTGGCCTCCCAGTGTTGGGATTATGGTTAGTGAGTCACTATGCCCAGCAACACCTACATTTCTGTTTTCACCAAGCAAAGCAGAGATATGGAGGGAGAAAAGTGGGAACACAAGAGTAGGAAAAGGAGCCAAAACATGTTTCTTCAATGCTTCCATCGCCACACATTTAAAAAAAAAAAGCTAACAAAATGTAAATTTGTAATACCAATCATTATATGAGAAGGGTATTTGTTAATTGCTATACAAGACTCACTCCTGTCTTCTCCTACAATTATTTCTAAAATCCTTATAAAATGAATTTTTAAATGTTTATTATTACTACTATTATTAGAATTTTGGCTGGGTGCAGGGGCTCACAACTGTAATCCCAGCACTTTGGGAGGCCGAGGTGGGCGGATCACCTGAGGTCAGGAGTTTGAGACCAACCTGGCCAACATGGCGAAACCCCATCTCTACTAAAAATGCAAAAATTTGCTGGTGGCCGCCGCCTGTCGTCCCAGCTACTTGGGAGGCTGAAGCAGGAGAATTGCTTGAACCCAGGAGGCAGAGGTTGCAGTGAGCTGAGATGGCACCATTGCACTTGGGCAACAAGAGTGAAACTCTGTCTCAAAAAAAAAAAATGAATTTTATATAAAACTATAATATTGCAATTTCTGAAGAAGCAGGACATATCAGATCATAGAGTTCTCAAATGTAACTGTATAATATTGTTCTCTTTTTCAGTATAGCAGAGACAAAACTTTACCTTCTTAGAATTTTCAGCTGGGTCTGAGAATTAAATTGACGTAAAACAGATTAACAGAAGAAAAGCACACAAATTTATTTAATGTAAGTTTTATGTGACACAGAATTTTTTATAAGAAAATGAAGACCCAAAGAAGTGGCAAAACCTAACTGCTTTTCTACTAGTTTGAACAGAGAGAGGCAATTGTGGAAAAGTAACTGAAATATATGGGGAGGCTAGAGGCAGATAAGAGTTATTTGAACAAGTTTTGTTTGTACAGAATTATCTGTGCTTCAACCCCCTGTCCCTGGTGATAAAAATGTTCTTTCCCCCTAGTGTAGGGAGGATACCTTTCACACAGGAGTCTTATCTCCTACTTTCAGGAAGAAAAGAGACACTCAGAACATTCTTCTTGTACCTGTTGTTTTTTAAGTCTCTTTAGCTCAAAATAATTCTTACACCAAAGTGGCATATTTCGGGGTGACATATTTGGCCACCCTTCATCAGAGACATTATCCTTTTTGCAAGAAATTGAAAAAGAATTCAATGTCCTTTTAAGGTTAAATGTTTGATCTACAGGAGAGTAGAGACGTTCTTTTGACTGATATGTGCCCATTTCCCAAAGATACAAAACACTAGTGTCTTTTTGCAATTATAGGCAAAGAAAGTGTTATAAGACCTCTTTTTTTTTTTTTTTTTTTTTTTTTAGAGGCAGAGTCTTGCTCTGTCACCCAGGCTGGAGTGCAGTGGTGTGATCTCGGCTCACAGCAACCTCCGCCTCCCAGGTTCAAGCAATTCTCCTCTCTCAGCTTCCTGAGTAACTGGGACTGCAGGCGCACACTGCCACGCCCGGCTGATTTTTTGTATTTTAGAAGAGACAATGTTCCACCATGTTGCCCAGGCTGGTCTCGAACTCCTGAGCTCAGGCAATCTGCCTGCCTCAGCCTTCCAAAGTGCTGGGATTACAGGCATGAGCCACCACGCCTGGCCTTAAGATCTCTTTTCCTATAAATTTTTTCTTTAGTTTTTGAGGCCAATTATGATTCATCTATGCTACATATTAAAGGGAAACAGGACTACATTTAACACAAAAATATGTCTTATTTTTGGTTTACCAAAGCCATACATAATGGTCTTGGGTAAAAAGCATCCTGAGTTCAAGGAGCTCCAGGACCACTGATATGGAAAATAGCAATAATCACAGACATAAAGAATTAACAGTCTTCTCTGCTCAAAAAATTCTTGGTAGGAGAAAGAGAAATCCTTTCTCCACATGTAAAGTAATTTAGAAAAAAGCTATAAGCTAGCTTCTCCTGTGACCAAAAGAGGCTAAAAGAAAACTTATATTTTTCTTTAAACATAAAAATGGGCCGGGCGTGGTGACTCATGCCTGTAATCTCAGCACTTTGGGAGGTGGAGGCTGGGGGATCGCTTGAGGTCAGGAGTTGGAGACCAGCCTGGCCAACATGGCAAAATCTGTCTCTACTAAAAACACAAAAAATTAGCCGGGTGTGGTAGCTGGCACCTGTAATCCCATTTACTTGGGAGGCTGAAGCAGGAGAATCTTTTGAATCTGGGAGGCACAGGTTGTAGTGAGCTGAGATCACACCACTGCACTCCAGCCTGGTTGACAAAGTGAGACTCAGTCTCAAAAATATATATATATATATATTTTCTTTATTATATTAGATTATATATTAGATATTATATATTAGAATATATACGTATATATATTTTAAATATATAATCTAATCTATATAATCTGCTAATTAATCTACATATTTGATTTAAAAATAAAATCTGCCACTATAATCTACATTTGATTTAAAAATATCTAATCTGCCAGTATAATCTACATATTTGATTTTAAAAATAAAATCTGCTAATATCTACATATTTGATTTTAAAAATAAAATTTGCTAATATAATGTATATATTTGATTTTAAAAATCTAATCTGCTAATATAATCTACATATTTGATTTTAAAGTAAATTTTTAAATTTTATTTAGAATAAATAATTGAATAATTAATAATTAATAATTTTTTAAAAAAGTTTATTTTTATTTAAAAAGGGTATTATGCTGAGTGAAAAAAACACACTCAAAAGGCCACACACTGAATAATTCCCCATGTATAGTATTCTCAAAAATCACAAAAATCTGGAGATGGAACACAGTGGTTGTTAGAGGTTACCTGGGAAGCAGGGGGAAAGGGATAGGTATGATTATGAAGGGGTAGTATAAGGGAGATCTTTGTGTTTTGGGACTAGTTCGGTATTGTGATTGCAGTTACAGGAATCTCTTATGTGATAAAATGGCATCTGACTACACACACATTGTACTAATGTCAATTTCCAGGCTTTAATGCAGTGCTAACATTACATAACATGTCAATACTAGGGGAAACAGGCTGAAGGGTATGCAAGACCTCTCTATTGTCTTTGCAACTTCCTGCGAGTCTATAATTGTTTCAAAATGAAAGGGTTTTTGTTTTGCTTTGTTTTGTTTTTAAAAAAGACCCTCAGGTGATTTAAGTGCACACAAAATTTTGGAAACAATGACTCTGTTTGTTTACTCACTCACAAATATGAAATAAATAGGAACAGAGTTATTATTTGCTCAGATTGTTCGGTAACAACCTAATCACCTGGGGAACTAAATAAAGAAAAAGAGACCCCGGCTTCAGACTAAATCATATTCTGGACTGAGCACAACAGCTCATGCCCATAATCCCAGGCAGGAGAATTGCTTGAGATAAGCCTGGACAACATAAAGAATCCCCATCTCTACAAAAAGTTTAAAAAATTAGCCAGGCATGGTGGCAAGGCCCTGTGGTCCAGTTATTCCAGAGGTGAAGGCAGGAGCACCACTGAGCCTAAGAGGTCAAGGCTGCAGTAAACTGCAGTTGTGCCACTGCACTCCAGCCTGGGTGATAGAGCAATACCTTGTCTCTAAATCAATCAGTCAATCAATCAATCAGATTCTGACAAAGTGGCACTTGAGATTTTGCATTTTTCACACACTCCCAAGTGAGGAGCAAGGACAAATTTCTGCCAAGAAATTAGACTGAAAAGATGTAGTGGCACATATGTACATGCTTTTGTTACTATGTATGAGAAAAGTGGTCATTAATCTAGTCTTTTTCTTTTCTATGTCATTATCAAATAATCAGTGGCTAGTATCCCTAGGAATCATTATGAGGCTCCAAGTGATTCTGATTAAAAACAATATTTGTAAACACAAGTACCTAAAATATTTACAAATATTTCTGTAATCATCAAATACGTCTTCATTGGGAGGAAGAGTACTGAAGACAATAAAACAACCTTCACAAATACAGAGGGGGCTGTGGAAAGAGAAGTGTAAGTCATTCTTATACTAACTGGAGTTGGGAGGAAGAGTCTTTTGCTCTCCATCGGCAAAGCTATGAGTCCAGATCTGCTGAGGGCCATCCCCTTACCCTGACACATCCTCCCTAGCCTTTCCCACACCACAGAGCTCTGATAAATCCCATCCACAGGGCAGGGAGAGTGCATCAGAGGCACAGAGAGAAACAGAAAAAAGGAAACAGAAAGCATGGTTTCAATTGTTTCCACTTGTCTTCCTTCTTTCTTTTCTTTTCTTTTCTTTTCTTTTTTTTTTTTTTTTTTTTTTTGATGGAGTCTTGCTGTGTTGCCCAGGCTGGAGTGCAGTGGGGCGATCTCGGCTCACTGCAAGCTCCACCTCCTGGGTTCTCGCCATTCTCCTGCCTCAGCCTTCGGAGTAGCTGGGACTACAGGTGCCCGCCACCACTCCCTGCTAATTTTTTGTATTTTTTTTTAGTAGAGTTGGGGTTTCACTGTGTTAGCCAGGATAGTCTCCATCTCCAGACCTCGTGATCCACCCGCCTCGGCCCCTCAAAGTGCTGGGATTACAGGCGTGAGCCACCGTGCCTGGCCGCACTTTCCTTTCTTATTGCAATTTTTAAGATAATGTTTTACTTTTATCAAAGGAATATATGTACATATTTTTTAAAGTCCAATCGTTTTTTGGCGTGCGTTTGTTTGCTTGTTTATTTGTTTGAGGTGGAGTCTCGCTCTGTCACCCAGGCTGGCGTGCAGTGGCGCGATCTCGGCTCACTACAACCTCCGCCTCCCGGGTTCAAGCCATTCTCCTGCCTCAGTCTCCCGAGTAGCTGAGATTACAGGTGCACACCACCACGTCCGGCTAATTTGTTGTATTTTGAGGAGAGACAGGTTTCACCATGTTGGTCAGGCTTGTCTCAAACTCCTGACTTTATGTGATCCACCCGCCTCAGCCTCCCAAAGTGCTGGGATTATAGACGTGAGCCACCGCACCCGACAAGTCCAATAGTTTCGTAAGGCTTCTAATATACAGCAGGAGTCCGTTCCTCCACTCCTCCTCATACCCAGTTTCTTCCCTGCAATGGCAGTCACTTCCAACTCTTTTGGCTATAGTGTCAATACTGAGTATAGTGACACTTTACTCAATATTCCAGACATCATGATTATATAGGAATTTGATTTTTCAAGTTCAGATATCTTCTACTGGCATCCTACTCCTGATCAAAAGGGTTTAGATCTCTTCTACCTCCATCTGTTTAGTGGGAAAACCACACTCACAACAAACACACACCCACACCCACTCACTTCCTTATGTTTTTTTATTATTATTGTTAAATATTTAGTATTTATATTATAGCAACTATGTAAATACATATTTCTGTTACCTGAGCCACTTCACTTTTAATTTTCCCTGGAGTTTATAGATGCTTCATTTGGCTTAATTTTCTAATTCATTTCAAGCTCTGTGCTAGAAGTATAAATCTCCTTTTGGTGCTTTAAAAAAATACTATGTATTCTACTTTGTTTGTTTTTAAATTTAGACATGTCTGGAGCTCTCCATCATTCTGTTTTAATTTCGATTTTTAAAATTCTAGGCCTGCTACATTATTGTATTCCAGGAATTATATTTACCATCATCCTGGCAATTCTCACCTTTCTCTTGTGTTTCTTATTACTGGAGCTCCCATATTTCTTTCTTGATTCACCCTCTCTTTCAATAGAGTATATTATCCAGAGCTTCCTGAAAAGCAATTTATTTCAGTAAGCATTTTAAATACTTGGTTGTCATTATGCTACCTTTATTTGATTGATAGTATGTTAGCTATAGAATTCTAGATTGGATTCTATGCTTTGTATGTGTTCTACCCCCGTCTCCATTCCTAGAGTTTTAAAATCTTCTCTTTAATCCTGTTCTAAAATCTCACAATGCTTCATCCAGGTGTAAAAATTTTTTTCCATTTATTTTGCTGGGCACTCTGTGGATCCTTCAATCTGGAGACTCATGCGCTTTTACTCCAAGAAAGTTTCTAATATTTTTTCCTTATTATTTTCTCCTCTCTTTTCTATGTTCTGTCATTTTGGAACTCATTTGAGCATTCGATCTGCTCAAATGATCCCACTTCCTCATATTATTTTTTCAAGCTTTTATTGATTTAATTTTTTTTTTTTTTTCTGTGTCACCCAGGCTGGAATACAGTGACATAATCTTGGCTCACTGCAGCCTTGGCCTCCCAGGTTCAAGCCATCCTCCCACCTCAGCCTCTTGACTAGCTGGAACAACAGGTGCATGCCCAGCTAATTTTTGTAATTTCTGAAGAGACAAGGTTTTACCATGTTGCCCAAGCTGGTCTCAAACTCATGAGCTCAAGCCATCCTCTAGCCTCAGCCTCCCAAAGTGCTGAGATTACAGGCTTCAACCATTGCACCCAGTCCCTAATTTAGCTTGTAATTTAGCTAATGCATTTTTAATTATCAAAAATGTTTTCTTGATTATTGTATGTTCCTTTTTTAGGTTTTTTTTTTTTTTTTTTTTTTTTTTCCTTTTTCATTGCTCAATATCTTATTCTCCCTGGATTGTCTCTTTTCTTTTAATTAAAAAAAAAAAAAGTGTTTATTTTCTTTCTTGTTGAATGCTTTTCCCAAATCTCTCATGGTCCTTGGGTGCCGCCCATATTTAAGACTAAGTAAGGCTCTACAAAGCTCTTTGGGAGCACAATGGTAGCCTTCATTATAGGGTGATCAGGCCAGGACCCAACTGTTTTCCTGGAGGCCCACATTATCCCCTGCCCATTACTATAAGTTTTTCCCCTTAGATTCTCTGGTTTCCCAAGGGAGGAATCATCCTACTTCTAAGTCTGTAAGCCAGTCTTCTGACAGCTGAGTCAGGGAAGGGGGCTGAAGTCTAACTACAAAAATGCAGACTTTATCCAGTTTATCACTGATGGGCATTTGGGTTGATTCCAAGTCTTTACTATTGTGAATAGTGCTGCAGTGAACATGCACATGCATCTTTATAATAGAATGATTTGTATTCCTTTGGGTATATACCGAGTAATGGGATTGCTTGGTCAAATGGTATTTCTGGTCCTAAGTCTTTGAGGAATGGTCATACTGTCTTCCACAATGGTTGAACTAATTTACATTCTCACCAACAGTGTAAAAGTGTTTTCTCCACAACCTCACCAGCATCTGTTGTTTCTTGACTGTGGGCAGTTTCTTTATGGGAGGCCGAGGCAGGCGGATCACCTGAGGTCGGGAGTTCAAGACCAGCCCGACCAACTTGGAGAAACCTTGTCTTTACTCAAAATACAAAATCGGCCGGGCGTGGTGGCACATGCCTATAATCCCAGCTACTAGGGAGGCTGAGGCAGGTGAATCACTTGAACCTGGGAGGCAGAGGTTGCGGTGAGCCGAGATTGTGCCATTGCACTCCAACCTGGGCAATAAGAGTGAAACTCGGTCTCAAAAAAAACAAAAAAAAGAAAGAAACTGTGGTACATATACACCATGGAATACTACGCAGTCATAAAAAGGAATGAGATCATGTCCTTTGCAGGGACATGGATGAAGCTGGAAGCCATTATCCTCAGCAAACTAACGCAGAAACAGAAAACCAAACACTGCATGTTCTCACTTATAAGTGGGAGCTGAACAATGAGAACACATAAACACAGGGAGGTGAACAACACTTAACTGGGGCCTGTCAGAGGAGGGTGAAGGAGGGGCAGAGCATTAGGGAAAAGAGCTAATGCATGCTAGGCTTAATACCTAGGTGATGGGTTGATAGATGCAGCAAAGCATCATGGCACACATTTACCTATGTAACAAACCTGTGCATTCTGCACATGTACCCCAGACCTTAAAATATATATATAAATAAAATAAAATAAAAATAATTATTAAGAAAAAAACAGAAAACGCAAATGTTTCCCTCAGTTCCTTTTCAGTAGGATCTTTCTTCCATTTGCTATTCCTCATATTTCTAAATCCAGAGTCTCTCTGATTCTCTCTAGAAAGTAAACCTTCAATCCTCTCTTGGGGTGGGAAGTTGTAGCCTGGCTATGTAGAGAAAGAGTTCTAAAGGCCTGACTGCTTTCTTTCATTTTTATGCAGACTTCCCCATGTTTTCAGTCCCAGTCATACCCATTCATGCCTGTTGTGTCTAATTCAAACCTTTCCAGAATTCTGCTGTGAAAATCAGCCTGCTTCTTGGAGTCACTCTCCTATAAGCAGTTAGATTTAAGAAAATGAAAACCAGCCTTACTGGTAATCAGCCTGTGATATTCCTAACAGAACATAAACAATGTTTCCAAGGAATATGAGCAAGGTCATAGAAATAACTTTTCTATATAAGAACATACCACAGTTGCAAAAACACCAACAACCTTGGCCCTATGTGGTGGCTCATACCTATAATCTCAGCAATTTGGGAGGCCAAGGTGGGAGGATCACTGGAGACCAGAAGTTTAAGACCAGGCCAGGCAACATAGCAAGACCCCTGTCTCTACAAAAATAATAATAATAATAATTTTAAAATAATAAAAATAAAAATTAAAAAAACAGCCAGGATTGCTGGCACATACCTGTAGTCTTAGCTACTCAGGAGGCTGAAGCAGTAGAATCCCGTGAGCCCAGGAGGTCAAGGCTGCAGTAGGCTATGATTGTACCTACGGCACTTGAGCCTGGGTAACAGAGCAAGATCCTGTCTCTAAATAAATAAAATGTTTTTTTTTTTTTTTTTTTTGTAAAAGACTAAAAATCGGCCGGGTGCGGTGGCTCACGCCTATAATCCTAGCACTTTGGGAGGCTGAGGCGGGCATATTACGAGGTCAGGAGTTCGAGTCCAGCCTGACCAACATGGTGAAACCCCGTCTCTATTAAAAATACAAAAATTAGTGGTGGCGTGCACTTGTAATCCCAGCTACTCAGGAGGCTGAGGCAGGCGAATCGCTTGAACCTGGGAGGTGGAGGTTGCAGTGAGCCGAGATCATGCCACTGTACTCCAGCCTGGGAGACAGAGCAAGACTCCATCTCAAAATAAATAAATAAATAAATAAATAAATAAATAAATAAATAAATAAAAAGACTAACAATCTTTTGTTCTAAGTGACTGCTGCTTTGTTACCAATGACATCCTTAGTTCGAGTTTTTCCTCAGCCTCCCGAAAAAAATTTCTGAGATATCCAATTGCTGAAATTCCCCCACTTCTTGACTATATCCCATTCACAATTGGCACTCCAATTCCCTAATCCTTACACAGCAAAATCCAGTCCTATAAGGAGCCCCTCCCTGTCCCCTATGCCCACTTACTGAGATGCTTCCAAGGTTCCTCTGGGGTGTATTCTCCCTTGCTGCAGCAAACTAAATGAACATAACTTGTTTAACTCCAGTTGTGTTCCTGGTGATCCCTGGCTGGAGGACTTTGACAGAACCTGGCTTTTTGTGGTCTGCTAAGTAAGTTAACTCTTGTATGAAATATATCCATTTTGCAGATTCTGAAGTATTCGTGACCTCTCTCCCTCTAATGTTGACACAAATTACATTCTCTGTGTCCTTTTTCTCCCACTTGTATGTGAACAAATATGTTACTTCCTAAGATTGTTGAAATTGAATTTCTGTCACTGGTTATTGAATTTCTGTCACTGTCACTTGCAACAGCTACCTGATAGTGTTATTAGCAGACAATACACTGAAACAGGAATCATAAATAAATAAATCTGAAATACTGTGCTATGCACATAAGCTACGACAATGAATCTTTACAGTATATAGTCTATCCCCAGACTGGTTCCTTCTACAAAGTGTCTGACCTGCCTACTAAATGCCAACTATATATAAAATTCAACAAGACCAAAACGTAACTCATCCTCTTTCCCCAGCAGGCTTGCTCCCCATCCTGCATTACCTATGTTAATCTGCCACTTAGTCACACAGGCCAGATACTGGGAATTCCTTCTACACTGTTTCCTCTTCCTCACCTCCAAACACCCTGTTATAACCATGTTCTGACTCTTTCACTTCCTATTTCTTGAATTTGTCTCGTTCTTATGTCCTTAATGCCACTGATCTATTTCAAAGTCTTTATCATCTCCCACCTAGAACAATGCAATAGTTTCTAACTCTTCTAACTCCAAGGAAATATCACTGTGGCTAGAAATCCATTGCTAATGCGCTGTTGCTTGCACTAGAATACAAATGCAATGGCTATTCCCCCACTTATCAATGGCTTCCTGTTGGCTGTAAAGACAAAGTCTAAGCTTCTTAATAAGCCATACAAAACCCTCTCAGACCTGGTCCCTGCTCATTTTGCCTGTCTATAAACATATTCAATTTCAAATTTAACCCCTTCTTCCAGAAATGCCAAGACATGTTTCTTTCTCATTGTCTTTATTTATGCATTCCCTTTGGCCAATAAACTTCCCCCTCTTTGTCACTTAGCTGATTCCTACTAGTCCTCCAAGAAACCTTCCCTACCCTGCATCTCCCACCCAGTAACATGTCCAATCCAAAAGACTATTAGTTTATCGTAGTCTTTGAGAACCTTTGTTTTATTCAGCTTTGTATTCCTCAGTGAGTAGCATAAACACAGGCATATAATGTGCATTTTATAAATAATGTTGATATTTTCTAACATGGATACCCTATGAGATAGGAATTATCAACACTCCTCTTCCTCCGTCTCTCTCTCATAAATGTAAGATGCTTGTTTTATGAATTTGTAAATACTTTTTTAGTGAATAATAACACACCAATATTGAGTTATTAGTTGAGACAAGTGTACCAAAGTTCCGTAAGATGTCAATAATTGCTAAAACTGGGTGAGAAGTATATGAGAACCTTCTGTACTATCTTTGCAATTTTTCTGTTAATCTAAAGCTATTCTAAAAATAAAAGATTCATTTTATTTTTTAGAGATGAGGCCTTGCTGTGTTGCCCAGGCTGGAGTTCAGTTGCTATTCCCAGGCGGGATTCTAGCCTTGAACTCCTGACCTCAAGCGATCCTCCTGCCTCCAGCCTCCCAAATAGTTGGGACTACAGGCATGTGTCACCACATCTGGTTTAGAAGCCTTATTTTAAAAATGAATCAAGGATTTGGCAGAAAACAAAAATAATTTTGAATTTGTACTATCCATAGAGATTTGATAAGAACTATTGTTCACTATAAATAATGTTAGCAAAAGCTTACCAAAAAATCAAATAAATATCTGTTAAGTTGTTTTATTTTTTCTATTTTTAGTGCATCTATGCCATTAAATTTGAAGTGTATTTTGTATTTGTTTTTTTAGAAATGGGGGCTTCACTATGTTGTCCAGGCTTGTCCTGAACTCCTGGACTCAAGTGATCCTCCTTCCTCAGCTTCCCAAAGTGCTGGGATTACAGGTGTGAGTCACTTTGCCCAGCCTGAAGTGAATTTATTATAAACATAACATTGTTAGATCAATTTTCTTAATCTACTCTGACAACCTCTCTCTGTTAATGGTATATTTAGACCATTTGCATTCAAAGTAATTATTGATATGTTAGGACTTAAATCTGCTATTTAAATTTTGCTTCCTGTCTGTTTCCTCTGTTTCTCTTTTCTTAACTTCTTGTGGGTTATTTGATTTTTAATTTTTTTCTCTTGATTTATTTGTAGTGTTTTGAGTATACCTTTTTGTGTAGTTTCCTTAGTTTTTGCTCTAGTTATTGCAACATACATATGCAACTTACCATAGCCTACTCATATGAATGTTTGGTATTTGACCACTTTGAGTGAAATGTAGAAGCCCAATTTCATTTAGGTCCCTTTACCCTCTCCATTTTTCAAATACTATTACCTTCTGCATCTCCTCTTCACATAATGAGCACCACATTGTATGTTATAATTTTTGATTCAACACATAAAAACACTTACACACACAAACACATCTTGTGCATATGCGATTTCATATTCATGCTAGTGTGTTTTAAGGATAAATTTCTAGAAGTGAGATTTATTAATCAAATGGCAAATTTATCTATAATTTTGCTGGTATTGTTCAAATCTTGCATCAAGGGGTGTATCATTTTACATCAATGAAATTGTCTATTACCCCACTATCTCGCTAAAAGAGTTTTTGGTTTTTTGTTTGTTTTTTAAGATAGGGTCTCACTCTGTCACCCAGGCTGGAGTGCAGTGACATGATTTCGTCTCACTGCAGCCTTGATCTCCCAGGCTCAAGTGATCCTCCCACCTCAGCCTCCCAAGTAGCTAGGACTACAGGCACGTGTCACCACATCTGGCTAATTTTTGGATTTTTTGTAGAGATTGGAATTTCATCATGTTGCCCAGGCTGGTCTTGAATTCCTGAGCTCAGGTAACGCCCCTGCCTCGGCCTCCCAAAGTGCTGACATTACAAGCGTGCCCCACCACACTCAGCCTAAATTGTTTTATTTATGCCAATGTGCCAGTGACAAGTGAGAGCTCAAGGTAGTTTTAATTTGTATTCAAATTCTTATGAGTTAATTTGAGCATTTAAAAAATATGTTTAAGGGCCGTCTCTCTTTATGAATGGTTTTGTCTCCATCTTTGAAAAGAGCTTTCTGATAGCCCCTTAAAATTACCTCTGCCTACATCTATTTCATCGGTCAGACCTGCATCTTATCTTCTCCTTTTCCTTCTCCTTCTGCTTCTCCTTCCTTCTCCTTCTCCTTCTTCTTCTTCTTCTTCTAAGACAGGGTCTCGCTCTGTTGCCCAGGCTGGAGTGCAGTAGCATGATGATAGCCTGCTGTAATCTCAAGCTCCTGGGCTCAAACAATCCTCCCAGCTCAGCTTCCTGAGTAGCTAGGACTACAGGCATGTTCCACCGTGCCCCACAGTTTTTTAATTTTTTGTAGAGATGGAGTCTTTCTATGTTGGAACTCCTGGGCTCAAACTTCTGGCTTCAAGCCAACTTACCACCTCAGCCTTCAAAAGTGTTGGGATTACAGGCATGAGTCACTGCACTTGGCCCAGACCTGCATCTTAATACCACTCTTAGCTGTAAGAGAGGCTGAAAAACACAGTTTTTAAAAAATGGACACATTGCAGTCCTCAGTCAAATCAGGATTTCGTTCACAGGGAAGAGAGTGAGATGTATGCTGCTTAGGGAACTCTCGATCTTGGTTTAACCTTTAATTTTCACAGGTCCTTAAAAGGAAAGAAAATTAAGCAGCCAGAGAAGCAAGAAATATTAAAAGTGGGTCGGGAGCGGTTTCTCACGCCTGTAATTCAGCACTTCGGGACGCCGAGGCGGGCGGATCATGAGGTCAGGCGATCAAGACCATCCTGGCTAACACGGTGAAACCCTGTCTCTACTAAAAAATTAAAATAAATTTAAAAAAATAAAAAAATTAGCCGGGCATGGGGGCGGGCGCGGTGGCGGGCGCCCGTAGTCCCAGCTACTGGAGGCTGAGGCAGGAGAATGGCGTGAACCCGGGAGGCGGAGCTTGCAGTGAGCTGAGATCGCACCACTGCACTCCAGCTTGGGCGACACCGAGACTCCATCTCAAGAAAAAAAATATATTAAAAGTGACAAGCTAGGAAAATATGATCGAATTACCTGTGTTGTACTTAATAATGTTTTGTTTCTACTTGAAAAATATGAATTTCCTTATTATAATGGAGCCAAATAAATTCATAAAAACAGATCCTCTTTGTCCGTACAAAGCTAGTTATTCTGTTTTAAATGTTTGTCTGCTTTTTGCAAACTGGCAGAGAAAGACTCAGATGCAAGATTCTTTACAATGCAGATCTTTGGAGTTCTCTTCATAACAAAACGTTTGACATTTAAAAGAAAATATATAAATTCATCTTTCACAAATCAATGGCATGAAAAAGTGGGAAGGGTTATTCCCGCTTAAATGAAACTAAAGAGATATGACAACTAGGTTTGATGTGTGGACCTCGTTTAGATCTTGGTTTTGAACAACCAACTGGAAAAAGACATTTGCCAGACAAAGAAATGTCAGTACTAGAGGATATTAAGTAATTAGTGTTATTTTTGTTAGGTGTGAAATTGACTTGTGTTCATGTAAGAAGATGTAATGTTTTATAGAGAAGTACATAGAAGTAAAATGACCTAATGTTTCCTTCAAATGCCACAGAAGCTGGGTGCAGTGGCTCATGCCTATAATCCCAGCAGTTTAGGAGACCGAGGGGGGAGGATCATTTGAGACCTTCTGATCAACACAGCAAGATTCCGTCTTTACAAAAAAAAAATTTTTTAATTAGCTAGGTGTGGTGGTGTACGCCTGTATTCCTAACTGCTCAGGATACTGAGGCAGGAGGAGCAATTGAGCCCAGGAGTTCAGAGTTAACAGTGAGCCATGATCACACCACTGCATTCCAGCCTGGATGACAAACTGAGACTCTATCTCCAAATAAATAAATAGCCACAGGAAAGAGATAAAAGAAAGAAGAGAGAAGGAAGGATGGATGGAGGAAGAGAGGACAGAAAAAACAGAGAGATATGGCTGGGCACAGTGGCTCATACCTGTAATCCCAGCACTTTGGGAAGCTCAGGCAGGTGGATCTCCTGAGGTCAGGAGTTTAAGACCAGCCTGGCCAGTGTGGTGAAATCCTGTCTCTACTAAAAATACAAAAAGTAGCCAGGCGTGGTGGCATGTGCCTGTAATCCCAGCTACTTGGGAGGCTGAGGCAGGAGAATCACTTGAATCCGGGAGGCAGAGCTTGCAATAAGCCAAGATGGCACCATTGCACTCCAGCCTGGGCAAATAAGAGTAAAACTCGGTGTCAGAAAAAAAAACACATACAAAAAAAACAGAGAGATAAACCAGTAGAAGGATAGCAAATGTTTGATAATTATTGAAAACTGGGTGCTGAACACAGAAGGGTTCATTTATTATTCTCCCTATTCTTCTGTGTGTTTGAAAAAGCTTACAAAAGCCATAAAAATACCCAAAAGACATGCAGATTAAAAATGGAAAACATTCATTTAGTGAGATTATGGTCCAAACTACCCTTTGGATATACTAAACCTCATCATTTTTATGAGCAAATCAATTATACATAATCCATTTTAAAATTCTTAAATAAAGAGATTTTACATCTGTGAAGAGCAGAAAAACTAAGGCCAGTATTCACGATGATGATGGTCTTCTTTAAAGCTTTTCTTTTTCTCTTTCTTTTCTTTTCTTTTCTTTTTTCTTCTTTACTGAAACAGAGTCTCACTCTGTTGTCCAGGTTGGAGTGCAGTGGTGTGATCTCTGCTCACTGCATCCTCTGCCTCCTGGGTTCCAGCTATTCTCACGCCTCAGCCTCCAGAGTAGCTGGGACTACAGGTGCCCACTACGCCTGGCTAATTTTTGCATTTTTAGTAGAGATGGAGTTATACCATGTCGACCAGGCTGGTTTCGAACTCCTGGCCTCAACCGATCCCAGCTTCCCAAAGTTCTGAGATTATAGGCGTGAGCCACCGTGCATGGCCCTCATTTTTCTTTTCTTAATGGCTTTAAAATACCTGAAAACTTTGTAGCTTTAACGGTGACTAAGTAAAGCTCACTTAAATGCTAGCTTTGTCCTTAAGATTCCACATCAATTTTCCGATTCAAAAATAAAGATTTTAAACTTCAAAACATAATTTTGGAAGGAATTAAAAATGAGAAAAAATGCCTACTAAGTAAACCTTTTGGTTTTAGCAAACTTTAGCATACAAACTAAACATTGTATGAAGATTTACACTGTGCTAAGGATTTCATGCATTCCTTCCTTTTGTCCTTCATTCATATAATACATACTTATCAGGGAATTACTGTGGGACAGCACCGTGCTAGTTTTTGATTAGACACACAAATTTTCTACCTTCACAGAGCGTAGTGTCTACCAGAAAAGACACCACAGAGTCTTGTTCACCTACTCTGACCCACCTCACCCACATTTCGCCCCAGCAAGATTGTTTTGCGTGTGTGTGTGTGTGTGTGTGTGAGATTAGTAATTATTACAAATAAGTATGCCTTTGTGGTTGTTTTAAAGTCTCATTAGCAATAACGGGAAAAGCAATGTGGCTAAGTTGGGCTACTCAAAGTTTGGACTAGATAAACTCTGGATATGCCTGATCATCAAAAGCAGCTCCCATGGTTACCATTTAGTATGTGGCACCACTTGGTGTAAGACTTGAGAACTGCAACATGAAAATTACAGTTCTAACATGTACAAAGATTTTCAATGTGCCCTTACAAGACTGTCAGAAAAGAAAGTAAAACAGCCCGCTCCACAGTGGCTTAGAAGACAGTCATAAAAGAAAGTGAAAACAGCCACAGTGGCCACCACAGTTATCTTGAAAATAATAGGCTTTAATAAATGCTTCTTAAATGAATCCAAATGAAATCCAAAGGCACATTACTGAACTATAGATTTTTAATAGGTTCTGTTCTTTAGACTCAGGCTGTGGCTGAAGAAATGTATAAATTTAGCCCTTGTAACTATCCGGATAGGCTAGTGATTCTGAAATAACAATCCCCAAAGCTTAACAGTTTAACACAATAACGACTTGGTTTTTGTTTTTTGTGTGGGTTTTCTTTTTTTTCCAAGTCTCGTACTGTCACCCAGGCTGGAGTGCAGTGGTGTGATCTCGGCTCACCGCAGCCTGTGCCTCCCCAGTTCAAGTGATTCTCCTGCCTCAGCCTCCTGAGTACCTGGGATTACAGGTGTGTGCCATAATGCCCAGCTACTATTTTGTATTTTTATAGTAGGGACAGGTTTTCACCATCTTAACCAGAATGCTCTCAAACTCTTAGCCTCACCCACCTCGGCCTCCCAAAGTGCTGAGATTATAGGCGTGAGCCACCATGCCTGGCCTAAATCTGTTTCTTCATATAGTGTCTGCTGTGGGTCCTGATGACTCCATTCAGTGGAAGGGAGGGCTAGAGAATTGAGCACTGGACGTGAAATGCCTCTATCTCGAAGTGACACACAACACTTCTACTGATATGTCAATGGCCAAAGCAAGTTATATGATTATACCTAACCTCAAGCAGGACAGGAAGTATAATCTCCTGCATGCCTGAAAGTAGAGAGTATCAAAAATTGGATAGTGTTTTTAATTTTTATATTTTTTTAGAGATGGAGGTCTTACTCCATCATCCATGCTAGAGTGCAGTGGACCCTCCTGCGTGGCTCAAGGGATTTTTCCACCTCAGCCTCCTGAGGAGCTGGGACTGCAGGTGTGCACCACCATGCCTGGCTAATTTTTACTACTTTGTTTTTTGAAACAGGGTCTCACTATGTTGCCCAGGCTGGTCTTAAGCTCTTGGACTCAACCAATCCTCCCACCTCAGCCTCCCAACATGCCAAAATTATAGACATAAGTCTCCATACCCCACCTGGATATTGGTAAACAGTAGTAATGCCTACCACAGACCTAAACAGTCAATAAGTTTTCCTCTTAGGGATAACAAATGTATCTATTTACTGGGGAAATACTTCCTTTTCATCATCTGCTAGCGTCAATTTCCCTTGAAGAGGTTCAGCCTTCGAATCTTTGCAGGTATGTGTGTCTGAATTCAAATCTATCAAATGGATACACCATGACCTTTACTCCCAGGCAATGTAAATAAAGTAATGTAAATCATGTAAAGTCAGTGCTCTAGAAAATAAACAGTGCCTCAGAAACACTGTAGAAGGAATCATTGTTAATATCCTAATATGCAAGACTAATCAGGTGTTATTCATTCATTCAGTCATTCACCAAGCTAACGGAAAAAATAAAGACTGATACTGAAAAGTGAGCACTGAATGAAGAGGTTTGACAGCTAAGCAGAGATCCTGGGTCAGCACAGAGTCTAGTTGGCTCTCTGGGATGAGGTTCAAGAAAGGAAAAATAGGCCAGGTGCGGTGGCTCACGCCTGTAATTCCAGCATTTGGGGAGGCTGAGGCAGGTGGATCACCTGAGGTCAGGAGTTTGAGACAAAACTGGCTAACATGGTGAAACCCCGTCTCTAACAAAAATACCAAAAATTAGCTGGGCATAGTGGCAGGTGCCTGTAATCCCAGCTACTCAGGAGGCTGAGACAGGAGAAAGCTTGAACCTGGGAGGTGGAGGTTGAGGTGAGCCAAGATCGTGCCATTCCACTCTACCCTGGGCAACAAGAACAAAACTCCGTCTCAAAAAAAAAAAAGGAAAGAAAGAAAGGAGAAATAGGCTAGATCTTTTACAACCAAAACACTGCCCCTGTCCCATTTTAGGAAAGCAAATTGTCTGAGTGTGTTGATTGGAATGGCTAGACTTGGGCTTTGTTGGATTGCTTTTTTGTTGTTTTTTTCAGACAGGGTCTCACTCTGTTACCCAGGCTAGAGTACAGTGGTACAATCACAGCTCACTGGAGTCTTGACCTCCCGAGTTCAAGAGATCCTCTTACTTCAACCTCCCAAGTAGGGACTACAGGCATGTGGCTATTTTTTTTTTTTTTTTTTGTAGAGACAGGATTTTGCCACATTGCCCAGGCTCATAGGCTCATCTCAAATTCCTGCACTCGGCCTGCCTTGGCCTCCCAAAAGGCTGAGATTACAGGTGTGAGCCACCATACCTGGCCTGTAGTGCTTTCAAAAAAGAAATGTATAAATTTAGTCCTTGTACCTGTGTAAGGGTGGCTTGGAATTTTGGAGCTCAGATGGCTCTGTTGAGAACGTGAAATCGCTGACTTGAGACTCTTGCTTGCAGCCACCTCACGCCGGAGTCAGAAGTACGTTCTTTAGGTGTGCACTAGTGTTAGCTGACTAGGTAACCATGACAGAGTTTATCAATTCATTCAACAAACAGAATACCAAGCTAGGCCATGTGTCATGTGCTCCCATAAACATTCTTTACCTGCACTATGTAAGTTTACCAATTCCATTCCAGTGTTGTATAATTGCCCATCTTCCCTACCTAACTGTAAGGACCAGGAGACCAGTGACCACGTCTATCTTGCTCACACTGTATTGCCAGTATCTGGTACAGTGCTGAACACAAAGTAGATATGCAATGAATATTCTACTGAAAGAAATGAATGAGACTGTATGCAACATACTGTGCCAAGCAGGGAAATGGAGCAGATTGGAAGATAATAAAACTGGAACTTACAGTCTGTGGAGAGACAACATGATAAACAGATGGAGCCAAAATTTTCAAGGGCAGACGCTTATGCAAACAGGGGAGATCAACTGAAGAAAAATAATACAAAATTTTAACACAGGCTGGGTGTGGTGGCTCATGCCTATAATCCTAGCACTTTGTTGAGGCCGAAGTAGGTGGATCACTTGAGGTCAGGAGTTTGAGACCAGACTGGCCAACATGGTAAAACCCTGCCTCTACTAAAAATACAAAAATTAGCCAGGCATGGTAGCGCATACCTGTACTCCCAGCTACTTGGGAAGCTAAGTCACGAGAATCGCTTGAACCTGGAAGGAGGAGGTTACAGAGAGTCGAGATCATGCCACTGTACTTCAGCCTGGGCAACAGAGTGAGATTCTGTCTCAAAATAAATAGTACAAAATTAAGAACCTGGTCTTGGAAGAGGTTCATGCAATTGAAGGGACTTGAAATTTAAGCTTCAATAACTTCACAGTAAATCCATCTCTGGGAATAAGTGGACAAATGTAATAACTACTGTGGAATCTCTAAAGATTGATCAGAGATTTCAGCAAGGGAAAATCAAGGTTTCATAGAAGAGATCAACTGTGAGCTTCATCTTACAGCCAGAAAGGAAACAAATTGCAGGTAGAAGAAACATGCTAGATCACACAAGTGAGAAAAAGGCAGAGCATATCTGTGGAATAGTGAGAAATACCATATGGTTAGTGTGGGGTTGGGTGAGGAAAGCCTTAGGATAGTGGTTCTCCAGATGTGATCACAGGCCAGCAGCATGGATATCAAAAGGAAATTTGTTAGAACTGCACCTACTCAGGCCCTCGTCCAGACTTACCCAGTTTGAAACTCTGGGATAAAGCACAGAAGTCTGAACTTTAATAAGATCTTCTGGTGATTCTGATGCAGAAAATGTTTGAAAACTAATGCCTTATGAGATTACTTGAGCATCAGATGAAGCTATTTTATTTCTTACAAATTTCTTTTCAGGCTGTTATACAAGATGGAGAGAAAGAAGACAAAAGGATCATGACAGAAAGAGAAAGAGTTCTCTTCATCCCATATCCCAAAATAAATTACAGACAAACTAAAAAGTTAAAGCCAAAAATGCAAGCAGATCTTGCATAGAAGAAAAGATTATCTCAGCAAAAGACCAAAAACAGAACTTGCAAAGGAAAAGATTAATAGACTTACTTTCGCTACAATTTAAAATGTTTGTACCACTAACAAAATTAAAAAGCAAACAACAAACTACAAAGAAATATGCAGACCAGGTGCAGTGGCTAATGTCTGTAATCCCAGCACTTTGGGAGGCTGAGGCAGGAGGGTCAGTTGAGTCCAGGAGTTCGGGACCAACCCTGGCAACATAAAGAGACTCGGTCTCTACAAAAAATAATAATTTAAAACATTACCCACATGTGGTTCTGTGGGGCCTGCAATCCCAGCTACTTGGGAGGCTGAGGTGGTAAAAATGCTTGAGCTTGGAAGGTCGAGGCTGCAGTGAGCCAACAGCACACCACTGCATTCCAGCCTGGACTGCAGGACCCTATCTCTAAAAAGAAAAGAAAAGAAAGAAGGAAGGAAGGAAGGAAAGAGAGAGAAAAAAAAGAAACATGCAACAGGTATGACAAGTAAAAGGCTAAAATTTCTAGTTAAAAAAAGATGAATAGCCTATTTAAAAAAAAGGCAAAGGACATAAACTAAAAATTCATGAAATAAGTGCAAATGGTTGGCTGGGGGCCATGGCTCATGCCTGTAATCCCCGCACTTTGGGAGGCTAAGGTGGGCAGATCACCTGAGGTCAGGAGTTTGAGATCAGCCTGGCCAACATGGTGAAACCCCATCTCTGCTAAAAATACAAAAATTAGCTCTGTGTGGTGCCAGGTGCCTGTAATCCCAGCTACTCAGTGGCTAAGGCAGGAGAATTGCTTGAACCCAGAAGGTGAAGGTTGCAGTGAGGTGAGATCATGCCATTGCACTCCAGCCTAGTGAGACCCAGTCTGGGGGGCCGGGGGCAGGGGTAGGGGTAGTTAATAAGCACATCAGAAAATATTCCATTTCATACAAAAATATGTATTACACATATTAAAATGGAATACTATATTTTACTTAACAAATTGGCAAAGCATTTTAAATAATGGAAACAACTCAAATGTCCACTTTTAACTTATAGTGATTTTAAGGTGCTATTAACACTTTAATAACATGAAGAGGCCGGGTGTGGTGGCTCACACCAGTAACCCCAGCAGTTTGGGAGGCCAAGGCGGGCAGATCACCTGAGGTTAGGAGTTGGAGACCAACCTGACCAACATGGTGAACCCCATCTCTACTAAAAATACAAAAACTAGTGGGACGTGGTGGCGCAGGCCTGTAATCCCAGCTACTCGGAAGGCTGAGGCAGGAGAATCTCTTGAACCCAAGAGGAGGAGGTTGCAGTGAGCTGACATCAGGCCATTACACTCCAGCCTGGGTGAAAGAGCAAGATTTCCATCGCAAAAAACAAACAAACAAACAAAAAAACATAAAGAATGCTCATGCTATACTAATTGGAAAAAAGAACCTGTTAGAAAAAAACACAACCAGGCCGGGCGCCGTGGCTCAAGCCTGTAATCCCAGCACTTTGGGAGGCCGAGATGGGCGGATCACGAGGTCAGGAGATCAAGACCATCCTGGCTAACACGGTGAAACCCCCTCTCTACTAAAAAATACAAAAAACTAGCCGGGCAAGGTGGCGGGCGCCTGTAGTCCCAGCTACTCGAGAGGCTGAGGCAGGAGAATGGCATAAACCCGGGAGGCGGAGCTTGCAGTGAGCTGAGATCCGGCCACTGCACTCCAGCCCGGGCCACAGAGCAAGACTCCGTCTCAAAAAAAAATAAAAAAACAAAACATAACAAAAAAAAACACACACACACAACCAATATTCTAATTTTGAAAACAAATTTATATGTCTGTATAGGTATAAAAATAACGGAAAGATATACATTGATGAGCTCACGGTTGTGAGATTATGGTAAATTTACTTTTGCTCTTTGTACTTTTCTGTTGTCTCCATTATGTACTAAAAACGTAACTCTTTTCTAATCAGTAAGAAATTAAAGTGGCCGGGCGTGGTGACTCGCGCCTGTAATCCCAGCACTTTGGGAGGCCAAGGCGGGCGGATCACTTGAAACCAGAAGCTAAAGACCAGCTTGGCCAATATGGGGAAATCTTATCGCCACTAAAAATACAAAAATTAGCCGGGCGTGATGGCGCGCGCCTGTAATCCCAGCTAATCTCAAGGCTGGGGCATGAGAATCGCTTGAACTTGGGAGGTGGAGGTTGCAGTGAGCCGATATCTCATCGCTGTACTGCAGCCTGGGCAACAGAGCGAGACCCTGTCAAAAAAAGAAAAGAAAAGAAAAAAGAAAAAAAAAGAGAGAAAGAGAGAGAAAAAGAAAGAAAAGAAAGACAGAAAGAAAGAGAAGGAAGGAAGGAAGGAAGGAAGGAAGGAAAGAAAGAAACGAAGGAAGGAAGGAAGGAAGGAAGGAAGGAAGGAAGGAAGGAAGGAAAGAAAGAAAGGAAGGAAGGAAGGAAGGAAGGAAGGAAGGAAGGAAGAAAGAAAGAAAAGAAAGAAAGAAAGAAAGAAAGAAAAGAGAAGAGGGAGGGAAGGAAGGAAGGAAGGACGGAAGTAAGGAGAAATTAGGCTATTCTACAGATGTGTGAAAAAGTTGGAAGAATGATGTTTTATTAGCCCTGAATCAAATTTATAATAGTATTGAACAAACTCTACAGTTTAGTACTCTTGAGACTTCAGGGTTTTATCCCAGCTATCACCCTCCCTTGGAGCTGGAGGAAAAGAGGGACCCAATAATGAAACTAAAAAACACTCCAGCTAATCAAGAACTTGAATTGCTTGCAATTTGTGACTATGTTAAACATCTAAACATCATCATGTTCCTCTAAGTGCAAACAATACGCGGGATGCTGGGGAGAGTGTGCGTTTACTTTCACAACAAAATGTTTTGGAGTAAAACTTCATTTTGAAATATAAAGATTTTGTTGGACACAAGGCTATGTGTGAGCAAAACGGTAAGATGGTGGCATGACACCCCCTTGTGGTTTCCACCGATTCCCGGTTCTGTGCTAGATACTAACTATTCTAGGATTTAAAAATGTCTCTACATTTCTTCGAACTGTAATTCGGACCATACTAGCATTCGTGAACATTAGCTTATTTGAGCTGAGTACGCACATAAAAATTAGGAGGTCATAAAAACTGAGCCTCACAAACAAACAAGCAGTTTCTCTTTCAAATATAGCTTTATCTCCTGGGCGATGGTGAAGAGATCAAAGTCTGTGATTACTTTCCAGCGATTACTTTCCAGTTGATTAGCATGTGGTTATCAGAAAACGCAGTGGACATGAATAAAGAGACATCATTGCAGTCCTCACTATCCGCGTGACCTTGGGTACCTGATAATCCACGTGGCTCTCAGTCAACCTCTTAACCGTTTGAACCTCAGGGGCTTAGGCTACCAAAATGAATTAAGACCCAGTCTTTAGCTTCTCACACATTCACTTTTCTATTTTGTAAAATGTGACTAAAAACCTCAACTCATTATCAAAAGGATTGAATTAAACATATCACCACACTTGCACAGAGATCATTTATGGAACCATGTTCACAAATTTATTTATGCTCGCGTAATTTAATCATTTCCACAGCTGCTCAAAGCAAGTCAAAGTCGAGAAAGGACTTACATCGTCGAGTCCAGTCCCCCTTAACTCCTCATTCATTCCACTATTTCTCGAGCCAAGGAATCGGGTGAAACCCAACACCGACTCGCAGTCTTCAGGTTTCACCCTCTTGCCCTGAGGGCAGCATCCCAGCCCTGGGTGGTTCTCTGGTGTGGCCTCAGGAAACCGTGACGCGGTCCTCGGCCTTTTTGTCCCCAACAGGCTGCTGGCACACTTTGGGGTCTGAAATGTCATCTGCTTTGCCTAACCTGGGCAAGACCATTCGCGTCCTTTCCCTTGAGGAGCAGCGTGGGGAAAGTTGCCGCTGCGCGCCACGTTTCTCCCACTTCCCCAGGGCTCCAGGGGGCGCTGGAGGCGGGCGGGGGTTAATTCGCTGGCCGCCTGGCGTGGAGCAATCCTAGAGAGTGGGCTCACCCTCGGGGCTCGGGAGGGGCTCTTCCCCGCCCAGAAGGAGACTGCGGCGGCGCAAGGCATCCGGCAGGGGGCGCGGGCCGCTGGGCGTCCCCCCGGGCTGCGGGTCGGTGGTCCCTCCCAGGCCGCGTGTGCGGTGCGTTGGCTCAGCCCGCTCCCTGCCCCCACCTCACCTCGTCACCTCCCCGCCCTCTCGGCGGGCCCCTGAGGTGCGCGGCGCAGGCGCGGACCAAGGCGGCCAAGTCAGTGCGGCCGCGGAGCCTACGCCGGGGACCCGGCGCGCAGGGCGTGGGGCGCGCGGAGAGGGAGAAGGGTGGGCCCAACACAGCGTCCGGGAGCTCTAGGGCCGCAGCAGCGCTGCCCGCCACCGTGCGTCCGCGGGAAGGACCGCCCGGCCCCTCCGCCCGCGCTCCGGCACCTCGGCAGCCACCGCTTCTGAGCTGCGCGTGGGCCGGCCGGGCGGGCCCGAGGAGACTGACTGGTGAGTATGAGGGAGGAGCGGGTGGGCCGGGCGCTGGACTGCTCCAGGGGACGCGGGCGTGCGGGCGCATCTTCCAACGGGAGAGGCTGGAGCTCCCTTTACACGGAAACTCTGCCTTCGTTATATGGCGGGATGGCGTTCCCCTCCCCCATCCCGGTGGCAGTTCCACCCCCTGCCAGGACGGCTTGGCCGGGCTCGCCTCGGCCCCCTACTGCCGTTGTCTTCACGGAACTTTTGGGGTCGGGGCTTGGGAGTCTCCTCGGCGCCGACTTCTGGGCCCGGGCGAGGCTGGTGCGTGGCGCCGGGGTGGAGGCAGCTAAGTCCCTGGGACTCCTGCCGTGCGCCTCCGACTGGCATTTGTCTGGCTGCGTCCGGGCTCGGTACGCCCCTCGGTCCTCGGTGGCGCTGCGGCCCTGCCCGGCGGCTTCGTGACCTCCGGCAGCGAATCCCCGGGCTTGCGCAAAGAGTTGCAGCCGCCGAGAGCAGGCGTCTGATGCTGGCGCCCAAAGCCTCCAGCCGAGAGTCCCTCCACTCGTTACAGTGCTTAGAAACCCTTTTTTGGTTTTAGGTGCTGCCTAGGGAAACGAGTAATTTGAAGCAGTTTATACTTTTTTTTTTCCCCCCCAAAGAGAAAGATTTATGCCGGACTGAAAAATAGCGAATCAAGTATGTAGTGACCGTTGTGGTATTGCAGTAAGGACTGCCTCCACGTTGGACATGTAGTGGATTCTGCTTCAGGCTTTCCTGCAACATGTTTTGTTTCCATTCTTTACAATTTAAAGCGTATACTTATTTTAATGAGAACGAAAAAGAAAGTTTAACTCTTCTTAAACTCGTTAAAAATGGAGTTATTTACTGTAAAGACGTCTTATACCAATTAGGAAGAAAGACTACACATTGCATGAAAAGCCTTTTAAAATGTTTATCTATTTGATAATTGCTGACTACCTGTTGTATGTATTGTATTTTGTGCATAGACATTCTTGTTGGTTGAAAAAAATGACAGGTGGAAAGATGTTGGTTTCTAGGTGATACAAAGTTTTTAAAACATTTTTCTGATTTTCCTGCAGTGACACGTGTTACATATGTCGTTTGTATTTCGGGAGTGGGGGGGAACTGTGTGGTAAGTTGCTTGTGATTCAGAATCTTCCTGCTAAGAAGACTAGTGAGCAAATGTTTCTGACGTCCTTGAGTAAAAAGCTAAGTTTTTTCAAGGCTGTTATGCACACAAAAGGCACATAAAAATGTTTGCCAAAATGAAGGATGGTTAGCATTTTTGGTCTTGAATAGGCATCTCACCATCGTGCTGAAAGGAAGTCCGATGGACATTTGGATATTGTTTGGCCCTAAGTAGGAGTCAAACCCTTCCTGATCCATGTGCCTACTCCTCTCACCTAACACCCTGAATCCAGGCCAGCTTGCAACGTTAATTTTAATACCACGCTTGGTTTTCTTTTCTTACTTTTATTCTTCAAGTTCTAAAGAACTTGAGATACATTCTGAAATAACAAGAGACTACTTAACATGTTTGTCTGACAGTTTTCATGTTCTCCCTGATACTTTTAGAGTATTTAGAACGTGAAGTGTGAAGCTTTGGGCTCTATGAATCCTGGAAGTGTACAAAAGAGGTATTAATAAGTCTTGAAATTTTAGTTTATTACATAAAGATAGTAATAGCTCTTTTTTTAATTTTTGAATGCAGTGAATTGAGATGGTTACTCAAGGAACAATTGTTTACATTGCTAGGTGAGGCATTTTGGTTTTTGTTTGTTTGGTTTTTTTTTTGAGACGGAGTTTCGCTCTTGTTGCCCAGGCTGGAGGACAATGATGTGATCTAGGCTCACCACAACCTCCGCCTTCCGGGTTCAAGCGATTCTCATGCCTCGGTCTCCCAAGTAGCTGGGATTACAGGCATGTGCCACCATGCCCGGCTAATTTTGTATTTTCAGTCGAGAGGGTGTTTCTCCATGTTGGTCAGGCTAGTCTTGAACTCCTGACCTCAGGTGATCTGCCTGCCTCGGCCTCCCAAAGTGCTGGGATTACAGGTGTGAGCCACCGTGCCCGGCGAGGTGAAGCATTTTAAATATTGGTATCATTTCTGTACGTTTCATGGTTATCGGTTTCTTTAGGCTATTCCCTTTCCCTTCTCCCACCTAGTAGTTAAGAACTGGAAGCAAAGATGTACATGCATTTCATCTCTGGTTCCCCCACTTATTAGTTGACTTAACTTTCACTAAGGCTGTTTCCATATCAGTAAAAATGTAAATGGGTTTGTTAGTAACACCTCCATGTACCTCACAGGACCATTTTGAAGATGAGGTAGAATAAGGGTTAGGAAAATGCTTAATAAACTGAAAAAGCACTATCTCATTCCCTGCTGTATTGTATCAGTTTAGTGCTGCTATACCCAGAACTTAGCGAAGCAGCAAAAATAGTATGTGCACCTCAACTAGAACACTTGTCATGTGTATCACCTTGATGTTAAGAGCATTATAGGCGGCGCAGTGGCTCATTCCTGTAATCCCAGCACTTTGGGAGGCCGAGGTGGTCAGATCACTTGAGGTCAGGAGTTCAAGACCAGCCTGGCTAACATGGTGAACCCCTGTCTCCACTAAAAATACAAAAATTAGCTGGGTGTGCTGGCGGGCACCTGTAATCCCAGCCACTCAGGAGGCCGAAGCAGGAGAATCGCTTGAGCTGGGGAGGCAGAGGTTGCAGTGAGCCAAGATCTCATCACTGCACTCCAGCCTGGGTGACAGAGCAAGACTCTGTTTCAAATAAATAAATAGATTGATAAATAAAATTGAGTAAACCTTTATTCAAATCCCAACCCCAGCATTTACTGAGTATCTAGCTTTGACTTTGCTGTGCCTCAGTTTCCTCATCAATAGCAGGAAGTAAATGATTTTGAGAGGGTGATGTGAAATGTGCATCTCATACGATTACATAGGATTAAATGAGATAAAGTATGTTCACAGCCTGATACATAATTGGTGGTCAGTAAATTATTATCACTTTTACTTTAATTTCTTTTTTTGTTTTGGTTTGGTTTTTTGTTTCTGAGAGGGAGTCTTGCTCTGTTACCCAGGCTGGAGTGCAGTGGCGTGATGTCAGCTCACTGCAGCCCTCCACCTCCCAGGTTCAAGCGATTCTCCTGCCTTAGCCTCTTGAGTAACTAGGATTGCAGGTGTGCACCATCACACCCCGCTGATTTTTGTATTTTTAGCAGAGACAGGATTTCACCATGTTGGCCAGGTTGGTCTTGATCTCTTGACCTGGGGTGATCCATGCACCTCGGCCTCCCAAAGTGCTGGAATTATATGCGTGAGCCACTGTGCCTAGCCACTTTTATTTCTTAAATAAATAATCTGTAAGGACTGTAACAGTTTAAAGTTTATAATTTGGGCCAGGCAAGGTGACTCACACCTGTAATCCCAGCACTTTGGGAGGCCAAGGTGGGCGGATCACCTGAGGTCAGGAGTTTGAGACCAGCCTGGCCAACATGATGAAACCCTGTCTCTGCTAAAAATACGAAAATTAGCCCCGTGTGGTGCCACGCGCCTGTAATCCCAGCTACTTGGGAGACTGAGGCAGGAGAATCGCTTGAACCCAGGAGGCTGAGGTTGCAGTGAGCTGAGCTCGAACCATTGCACTCCAGCCTGGGTGACAAGAGCAAAACTCCATCTCAAAAACAAAAAAAGTTTATAATTTGATTTGCTTTCATTATGCTTGCTTTCCTTATGGATGAATAAATTAATTCAGATTCATATTTTTGGGTATCAAAAGATTTAAGTATAGGTCAGTCATGAGACTGTCTCAAAAAAAAAACTGTAGAATGTGAATCATTTCAAAGAAATGTGGAAATTTACATATAATCACATTTATCAATATATACAGTTTTTAGTATGTAGTACATTCTTTTCAAAATAATATATCTTAATTAGTTCTGTATAACTTTCCAGTTGATTAAAGATCTGGTGCCATTGTGTTATTCAGTACCAGAAATGACCTATATTTTTTGCTTACTAACTTCTTTCATGTTTTACTTACAGGCATTTTTTACCATCTACAGAAACTTATTGTAATTCATTTTTCCTCACTCCAGTAGTAAGAATTATACCAAGTAAGTAGACTGTATTGAAACTAATTAATTTTATAAGTTAATGAGAATTTAATTGGACAATGGTTGCTGCACCTGTTGTGTTCTCAGTGGAATGTTGAATGTGACCTCATAAATAGGAAAATGATTTTTTTCTTGAAAATTATTTATATTCTGATCTATATGATGAGTACTTTTTTCTGGAAGCCAGGAGGCCGGTACATATTTGTGATGATATTTTTTTTTTTAAAGGAAATGTCTCCACTTTTAGCTTGAAAACTACATGAAAATATTTCCAATGGTAGGAATTGTGCCTATAAAACTCCTAATGTGGTGTCATAGGCACAATGTTTCTTTTTTTATATATACACAAAATGACTTAAGCATTTGATTTATTGTAATTATCCAGTTCTCACAATTTATATCAACATTTGAAAAAGAATTTTTTAACCTCCGTAAGAAAGAAAACAGAAATCAGTTTCTGCCTTGAAACCTGATTGGAAAGCAATCTGAAATACAAACAGAGGCATCGTTTAACATTTTTGTTATACCATAGATTTTCAAGTGGCTCACATATTTGTTATTGCCAGTAAATTCTTCAGTTAGAATTTTTATAATGGCATTAACAGTTGTTATTTGTGACATATTTGTTAATTTTTTTTTCATTTTTTAGATTGAAAAGATATGAATGAGTATCCTAAAAAAAGAAAAAGGAAGACTCTACACCCTTCTCGTTATTCAGGTCAGCATGTAATTAATTTATTTTGAAGTTGGGTATGGATAAATTCCCACAAAATTATATTCTCATCTGTTTTCTCCTGAGTGATCAGATAAGACTTAAGTATCTGGGTCAATTTTTAGGTAAAAGAACGGTTTAAATACATTCTCTGAATATATATTCCTTATTGTCTGCCATGTGCTAGGCACACATAAGAACTTTACAGACATTATTTTATTCCTCACAACTCTATGGGTTATAAATATTTAAAATTAGATAGCCAAGGTTATTTACTTATATAGCATAATTGGGATTTGCATGTCTGATTCCTAAGCTGTGCTTAAGACACAGTAATGACAACCTTAGTAGAAAATATTTTACATTATTGGGGAAAAAAGACTTTATCCTCTCTATTACTTTTGGAAATGTAAACTTTCATTCATTCTGAATGTGTAATTTTATTTATTTAATTTTTTAAGACATTGTCTCACTCTATAGCCCAGGCTGGAGTGCAGTGGCATGATGTCAGCTCACTGCAACCTCTGCCTCCTGGGTTGAAGTGATTCTCCTGCCTCAGCCTCCCAAGTAGCTGGGATTACAGGCGTGTACCACCACACCCAGCTAATTTTTTGTATTTTTAAAGTAGAGATGGAGTTTCACCATGCTGGCCAGGCTGGATGACTGTGTAATTTTAGATCCTTTGATTGAGGTTGGCTCTGCTGTGTTGGCAGTATAAGAAAAGGGGTCTTTTGGCCGTCTCTCATACACCTTGCATACATTTACTTGGGACCATCTCAGTCTTACCTATTAGTCTACCCAGCCTACACATTCTTCATTTCTGAAGAAATTAATCCTAGTATACTGCTTACTGACCCTTCCTATACAAGACTTGAAATGACTATATTCAGAAACCCTAAGTGGTCTTCAGCATTTCCCCTATGTAATAACCTTTCTCTGCATGACATGGCACACCTTCCTGGTGTTTATTTCACTGTTTTGTGCAGTTAATACAGTGTTTATCATATATTTTTATTTTGTATGATTCTGAGTATAAAACAAATGTATCCTTGTGTATTTCAAAGTTGTTACGTTTTAAAGTATGTAATTTGTGGTTCTTTCAAAGTCCAATGTCAGTATCAGATCTGAAATATAAAAGCTTTAAAAGTTGAAAATATATAGTATTTTCATTACAGATACTGTAACATTAAGAACATCTGTGTATGTTAGATAACGGGAAGTTTCTCATTAAATGTGTATGTTTACTGTGCTTGAAATATTTTTCATTTTGTTTTATGTTCAGATTCCTCTGGAATAAGCAGAATTGCAGATGGATTCAATGGAATTTTCTCTGATCATTGTTACAGTGTCTGTTCTATGAGACAGCCAGATTTAAAATATTTTGACAACAAAGGTATATCTAATATTTTTGAAAATATGTTTCTTTAAACTGCTTTTACATTTTATATTCCTTACTTGAAAATGTGGATAAAATGTGGATTGATGATTTCAAAACAGACAAGTCTTTGCAATTTGTTACAATGTAAGAAAGCAAAGTTGTATTTTTTTAAGAAAGCAAGTAATTTTAATTCTTCTTTTTTTTTTTTTTTTTTTGAGATGGATTTTTCGTTCAGGCTGGAGGGCAGCAGCGTGATCTCGGCTCACTGCAACCTCTGCCTCCCGGGTTCAAGCAATTCTCCTGCCTCAGCCTCCTCAGTAGCTGGGGTTACAGGAGTGCGCCACCACGCTCAGCTAATTTTTGTATTTTTAGTAGAGACGGTTTCACCATGTTGGTCAGGCTGGTCTCAAATTCCTGACCTCATGAACTGCCAGCCTTGGACTCCCAAAGTGCTGGGATTACAGGCATGAGCCACCGTGCCCGGCTATAATTTTAACTTTTAACATATATAACATTATATATCAGAAGTTATATAAATAAAAAAGTGTACTCTCGTAAGTTCATTTTTTTGAAGGGAGTGGGGTTGCGGGGAGACAGTCTTCATTCTGTCACCCATGCAGACGTGTCTCACTCCATGGATTATGGCTCACTGCATTCTTGACCTCTTGAACTAAAGCATTCCTCCCACTCAGCCTTTTGAGTAGCTGGGACTACAGGCATGCCCAATGATGCCTGGCTAATTTTTAAAATTTTTTTGTAAAGACGGGGTCTTGCTGTGTTGCTCAGGCTGGTCTTGAACTCCTGGTCTCAAGCAATCCTCCCATGTCGGCCTCACAGAGTGCTGAGCCACGGCTCTCAGTCCTAAATCCACTTTAGTTGGTTAGGAATTGGTGGCAAAGCAGGAGTGACTCAGAGTTGGGAGTATTTATCTTGAAAGGTTAAGAATAGTGTTAGACACAGTTCTACTCAGCTATATCACATAGTGTGGAAGAAAAGAACAGAGGGTGATTTGGTATTTTTCAATCTTGGATCTTCTGTTGGCTCTGTTCTAGAGCATTAGTGAACGATAACAATTTATAACTTGCACTTAAACTTCTTCTGCAACCAGATTGTCCCAGTTCCCTTGAGTTCCGTTACAGGAACAGAAATATAAATTACAAAAATCATGTAGAGTTGGAGACATCAGTATGAATTCATGTTTAGCTTACTATAGATTCAGTTGGCTACATACAGAATGCTTGTAGATATGTGTGTGTGTATATATACGTATGGTACTGTACACACACACACTTTTTGCTCTGTTAGCTGAGAGGGTCTAGAAGAAATGACATCCAGAAGCAGTGAGCATGAGCACATTGAGTGCCCAGGTCTTGGTTTCTAATGCCATTCTTTAGTGAAAAGAACTAGGCCTCCTTGGAAAAAATGGCTGATTCTAGGTCTGGGGCAGGAAATACACAAGATGAACCTGGAGCATTTTGTAGTGCTGGAAAATAGGAAAAGTACTTAAAAAAACCCAAACACATGCACTTGACAGGGGCATGCTAAAGGAGCACAAGTCAACTTAAAGAGCTCCCAGTAGCCAAAACTGAAAACTATTTGAGGACAAAAAATTATAACCCAGAGTATAAAATATCCATGAATTCATGCTGTTATAAATTATTAAATAGAGGAGGAGGCAAATCTGTGCAGAAGAATTTCAAATTATTAGACTTCATCTTAACCAAAAGACCAAGAAACAATAAACTCCAGATTTTTTATGTAGCTACTCCTCCCTCTGGGAGATGGAATGTAAGTCTGTACTCCTTAACATGGACTGCACATAGTGACTTCTTACAAAGGGTAAAGTATGGAAAATAAAAGCACAACTTTAGGCCAGGCACGGTGGCTCACGCCTGTAATCCCAGCACTTTGGGAGGCTGAGGTGGGCAGATCACCTGAGGTCAGGAGTTCGAGACCAGCCTCAACATGGAGAAACCCCCATCTCTACTAAAAATACAAAATTAGCTGGGTGTGGTGGTGCATGCATGTAATCCCAGCTGCTCGGGAGGCTGAGGCAGGAGAATTGCTTGAACCTGGGAGGCGGAGGTTGCAGTGACCTGAGATCACGCCATTGCACTCCAGCCTGGGCAACAAGAGCAAAACTCTGTCTCAAAAAAAAAAAAAAAAAAAAGGACAACTTTACAGTGTTGAAACCTGATAAATACTTAGGCAGGTGATCAAGATCAACATCAACAACCATAAATCATATTGATAGTATGTACCCTTAATAAGAAGTGATGAAAATGGCAATTTACCTCTGGTCTATCTCCCAGTAACCCGTAATTCCAGCCTAATCATTTAAAAAAAAAGAACGACAAATTCCATTAGCAAGGCATCCTACAGAATACCTGATTAGTACTCCTCAAGGAGTGAGAAACTGCCACAGCCAGCAATAGCCTAGAGAGACATGGCACCTTAATGGAATGTGGTATCCTGGAACAGAAAGGGGATATTAGGTTAAAAACTAAGGACATCTAGATGACTTTATTAATAAGATATCAGTATTGGTCATTAATTTTAACAAATGTGCCATACTAATGTTAGATGTTAGTAGTGGGGAAACTGGGATACATGGGACCTCTCCATACTATCCTCTCAGATTTTTCTGTGATTCTAAAACTATTCTAAAAAATAAAGTCTATTTTAAGAAAACATGATGGATGGGCTGGGTGTGGTGGCTCATGCCTATAATCCCAGGTCTTTGGGAGGCCAAGGTGAGAGGATCACTTGAGGCCAGGAGTTCAAGACCAGGCTGGACAACATAGCAAGACTCCATCTCAAAAAACAAGAATTACCCAGGCTTGGTGGTACATGCCCATAGTCCTAGCTACTCAGGAGGCTGAGGCTGAAGGATCACTTGAGCCCAGGAGTTTGAGGCTTCAGTGAGTGAGCCACAATCATGCCACTGTACTCCAGCCTTGGCAGACAGAGCAAAACTTGCTCCCTCGCAAAATGTTGAAGCCCAATTTTCACTATTAACCTGTATTTCAGTTTCCCCGTGCTACCTTTGAAACACTGGGGCTGACCTGCGGATATAAAGACTTATTCAAACTCAGTAATTTAAATTTAAAATCCTAAGAAACTTCAAAAAGTGTAATCTAGTTCAAATGGGGCATTATTTCTAAAGCATTTGCTTGTTTGAGCAGATTTTCTGTGTCTGAGGTATATAGATCATTTTCTTTTTGTGACTAAATCCAAGTCTTAGTTCCTGTAAGAATTCAAAATCGTATTTAAAAATTGATGCTTCATTCTATAATGAATACTTTGATTATATAAATAATAAGTATTCTTCCAAATTCCTTTTTACAGATGATGATTCTGATACCGAGACATCAAATGACTTGCCAAAATTTGCAGATGGAATCAAGGCCAGAAACAGAAATCAGAACTACCTGGTTCCCAGTCCTGTACTTAGAATTCTAGACCACACTGCCTTTTCTACAGGTTGGGGGAACTAATTAATAGCATTGATACATTTTGTATAGGTGAATTTAAAAAAAAGTGCATGCAATAAATTTCTTTTTGCCCAGTTGTAGTTCACAGATCTTACTTAGTTATAGTCATATAATAGGTTTGTTTTATTCTTCAGAAAAATCTGCTGATATTGAAATTTGTGATGAAGAGTGTGACTCACCTGAATCAGTCAACCAGCAGACCCAAGAGGAGAGTCCTATAGAAGTTCACACTGCTGAAGATGTTCCAATTGCTGTAGAAGTGCATGCGATTTCTGAGGATTATGATATAGAGACAGAAAACAATTCCTCTGAGAGTCTCCAAGACCAAACTGATGAGGAACCACCAGCTAAACTTTGTAAAATTCTTGACAAGAGCCAAGCTTTGAATGTGACTGCCCAGCAGAAATGGCCTTTACTGAGAGCTAATAGCAGTGGCCTCTATAAATGTGAACTTTGTGAGTTTAACAGCAAATATTTTTCTGACTTAAAGCAGCATATGATCCTGAAGCATAAACGTACTGATTCAAATGTGTGTCGAGTATGCAAGGAAAGTTTCTCTACTAATATGCTTCTGATAGAACATGCCAAACTACATGAAGAGGATCCCTACATTTGTAAATACTGTGATTATAAGACAGTAATTTTTGAGAACCTCAGCCAGCACATTGCAGACACCCATTTTAGTGATCACCTCTATTGGTGTGAACAGTGTGATGTACAGTTCTCCTCAAGCAGTGAACTCTACCTACATTTCCAGGAGCACAGCTGTGATGAACAGTACTTGTGTCAGTTCTGTGAACATGAAACTAATGATCCAGAAGACTTGCATAGCCATGTGGTAAATGAGCATGCATGTAAATTAATAGAGTTAAGTGATAAGTATAACAATGGAGAACATGGACAGTATAGCCTCTTAAGCAAAATTACCTTTGACAAATGTAAAAATTTCTTTGTATGTCAAGTATGTGGTTTTCGGAGTAGACTTCATACAAATGTTAACAGGCATGTTGCTATTGAACATACTAAAATTTTTCCTCATGTTTGTGATGACTGTGGGAAAGGCTTTTCAAGTATGCTAGAATATTGCAAGCATTTAAATTCACATTTATCTGAAGGGATTTATTTATGTCAATATTGTGAATATTCAACAGGACAAATTGAAGATCTTAAAATTCATCTAGACTTCAAGCATTCAGCTGACTTACCTCATAAATGTAGTGACTGCTTGATGAGGTTTGGAAACGAAAGGGAATTAGTAAGTCACCTTCCAGTCCATGAGACAACGTGATTATTCTCTTTAACTTACAGAAAGTTTAAAATAATAAATTCAGCCTTATTTTGGAGATGATTAAATGGATGATTGTAAACACAACTTATGAAATTTGCCTTTAACAGGTAACTTTTGTAAATTATAAAATTTTATTGGCATTGCTCCATTTTCAGTATATAAATATATCTTTAATGTGGTATTTTCAATTGCGTGATAGTTTGTAGTTTTAACCACTCTTGGTGACTGTCATCCTATTTCTTGCATGTGCTCGATTTCATGAATTGAAAAGAAACAAATGTATTGAAATGAGCTGCAGTTTTCCTTCCTTAACCATGGGTGCTAGTAACTTTTTCTTTTTAAAACTCAAGACAATATTAGTTTTTTTGTGTATGAAGTCATGAAATTATTACACGACTAGAACTAAAATGCAATATACAATTAAGTCCACGGATACTCTCATTAATAAGAAATAACACTAGGAAGCCACTATTATCACAGGAAGAAAAGATTTGGTTTTCATAGCAGTCTGTTTTTTAAAAAAAAATTTTTTTGAGCCCCTGTCTATTGTTGAATATTTTAAGATGGGATGAGGGAGGAACTAATAAGGGCTTACGCAATAATAACTATCATAACTCATTCATAACTTGATGTTTCATTTTCTGTTGAGGAACCATAAATTCATGCACAGACTTAATATTTTTTTCCTTAGAGGCGGTCTCGTTCTGTTGTCTAGGATGGAGTGCAGTGGTTGATCACAGCTCCCAGGCAGTAGTCTCCCAGGCTCAAGCAATCCTCCCACTTCAGCCTCCTGCATAGCTAAGACTACAGGCATGTGGCACCATGCCCACTATTTTTAAATTTCTTGTAGAGATGAGATCTCGCTATGTTGCCCAGGCCAGTCTCAAGCTCCTGGACTCAAGCAATCCTCCCCCCTTGGCCTTCCAAATCACTGGGATTATAGGCATGAGCCATTATGCGTGACTCTTGCCCAAATCTCTGACGTCAAATTGTTTATTGACAGAAAACCCACTGAAGTATTTAAAGTTAGGAAGATCTGAGAGATACGGGTTGCTGGCATGAAAATGTATAGCTTAACAATATTTGTTTGTCAATAAAATGATAAATTAACATCGATATTAGTTCCCATGGCTGCCATAACAAATTACTACGAACTGAGTTGCCTAGCAGAGATTTATGGTCTCTCCGTTGTGGAGACCAGACTTTCAAAATGGAGTTACTGGCAGAGTTGGTTCCTTCTGAGGGTTGTAGGGGAAGGATCTGTTTCAGGTCTGTCCTTGGCTTGTAGATGGATAGCCTCATGTTAACATGGTGTTCTCCCTGTGTGCGAGTCTGTCCCCAAATATCCCCCCCTTTTTTTTCTTTTTTAATTTTTTGAGATGGAATTTCACTCTTGTCACCCAGGCTGGAGTACAGTGGCGCAATCCCAGCTCATTGTAACCTCCGCCTCCCGAGTTCAAGTGATTCTTCTGCCTCAGCTTCCCAAGTAACTGGGATTACAGGCGCCAGCCACCATGCCGGGCTAATTTTGCATTTTTAATAGAGACGGGGTTTCACTGCGTTGGCCAGGCTGGTTTCAAATTCCTGACCTCAGGTGATCCACTGGCCTCAGCCTCCCAAAGTGCTGGGATTACAGGCATGAGCCACTATGCTGGGCCAAATTTCCTCTTTTTATAAGGACTCCAGTCATATTGGATTAGGGCCCCTCCTAATGGCCTTTTAACTTGAAGAACTGATCTTCAAATAACGTCATATTCTAAGGTGCTGAGGTTTAAGACTTCAACATATGAATTTGGGAGGGAACATAATTCAGTAGCAGTCTGAAACAGCAGTACAAAGAAGACAGAATTATGTGTATCATTGCTCTCAAATTTAACAAGCACTGCTAACAATATTATTTTTTAGGTTTATTGATATAAGTGGAAGATCAATTTGTGACCAATGATTTTCTCACTTCAAGAATTTAGTCTGTTTTGACAATGGTGGCTGCAAGTATTCTTAGAAGGTATTATTTTTATCCCGACTATTTTGTTGTATGTGCATACCTGTTCCTAGCAACTCACATTCCATCTAATTATAACATTCCTGTTAGGGCTGATGCAAATGTTTCTCATAAGACTTAAAAGTGTAACAGTTTAAATTGTAACATAACCTTAGAAAGCATCTGGTCTAAAGCCTCTAGTTTTCTAAGTTTCTTGCAGAAATAGAAATGTAGGTCGCTATGAGGCCAATTACATATAACCAGTTATGGCATATGGGAGTGGGATCCAGGTTATCTGGTTTACAGTCTAGTGATGGTTCCATTACACCATGCTACATAAACCTAACCTTTGTCCCTCGGATGTTTTTTGTGACTACTTCACCTAACAATTAACCTACTTCTTGATAATTTTGTTTTTATGCTTTTTATACATCTAGCTCCAGGAATTAGATTTTCAGAAAAACACCTTAAGTAATGTATTGGTTTGTTTGTTTTTTTAAAATCTATTTGCTGCTTTACATTTTGATCAAGTGTTAGTAATTGAAAAGAATGCGGGCCGGGCACGGTGGCTTACGCCTGTAATCCCAGCACTTTAGATCACAAGGTCAGGAGATCCAGACCACCCTGGCTAACACAGTGAAACCCCATCTCTACTAAAAATACAAAAAAAATTAGCCAGGCGTGGTGGCGGGTGCCTGTAGTCCCAGCTGCTTGGGAGGCTGAGGCAGGAGAATGGCGTGAACCTGGGAGGCAGAGCTTGCAGTGAACCAAGATCGTGCCACTGTACTCCAGCCTGGAATACAGAGCGAGACTCCATCTCAAAAAAGAAAAGATTGCAATGCAGCTACTCAAAGAGACATAAATTCAAGTCGCAGAACCATAAAATTTTGTACTTTATTTATTTATTTTTTTAAGACAGAGTCTTGCTCTGTCGCCCAGGCTGGAGTGCAGTGGCGTGATCTTGGCTCATGGCAACCTCCACCTCCCAGGTTCAAGCAGTTCTCCTGCCTTAGCCTCCCAAGTAGCTAGGATTACAGGTGTGTGCCACCACGCCCAGCTAATTTTTGTGTTTTTAGTAGAGATGGGATTTCACCATGTTGACCAGGCTGGTCTTGAACTCCTGACCTCTTGTGATCCGCCCACCTGGATCTCCTAAAATGCTAGGATTAGAGGCCCGAGCCACCGTGCCCAGCATAATTTTGTACTTTTTGATGAATCTGCAGCTTAAGGACCTATCCCAATGACAGTTTGTCCCACAAAACCTTTTTGCCGTGGCCGTTTTCAAATCAATGATTGACCATAAATTGCTTGAAGTAGTTGGTCTTTATTTATTTATTATTATTATTTTTTGAGACGGAGCCTCCCTCTGTCGCCCAGGCTAGAATGCAGTGACGTGATCTCGGCTCACTGCAACCTCCGCCTCCCGGGTTTAAGCAATTCTCCTGCCTCAGCCTCCCGAGTAGCTGGGATTACAGGCACCTACCACCACACCCAGCTAATTTGTGTAATTTTAGTAGGGATGGGGTTTCACCATCTTGGCCAGGCTGGTCTTGAACTCCTGACCTTGTGATCCACCCACCTCGGCCTCCCAAACTGCTGAGATTACAGGCGTGAGCCACCGTGCCCAGCCAGTCTTTTAACTTAATGAACTTCAGAAGAACAAACCTACCTAAAAAAATTAACACTCCTACTTTTGTTGTTGTTGTTTTTAACTTCAGAGACAGACATTTTCACTGTATTCTTGTGACTTGCACCACAATTCAAGTCTGAGATTACATGAACACTTCAGTAGAAGGTTCTGGGCAGCAGTGAACAGTAGTGACAGGTCATTATTGTTTTTCTTGCTGTTTTAAATCTTCATCTTACAATGAGTTACTTTGAAATTCCAAAACATTTCCCTGAAATTGAAAATGGTGGGTCACTAAAAAGCCTCTTCCTGCTTGTAAATTTGCCAGTTTTACCATTTTAAATCACCTTTCTTACGTTTCTCTGAATTGCATATTATTTGTCAATTTCATAGTTTCTCTAATCCATTGTTTGCTGAATTGTTGCAGGCTCTCTTTTTTTTTTTTTTAATAGACTAGCACTAATCCTAATTTTTTTTTTTTTTTTGAGATGGAGTCTCGCTCTGCCGCCCAGACTGGAGTGCAGTGGCCGGATCTTAGCTCACTGCAAGCTCCGCCTCCCGGGATTACGCCATTCTCCTGCTTCAGCCTCCTGAGTAGCTGGGACTACAGGCGCCCGCCACCTCGCCCGGCTAGTTTTTTTTTTTTTTTTTTTTTGTATTTTTAGTAGAGACAGGGTTTCACCGTGTTGGCCAGGATGGTCTCGATCTCCTGACCTCGTGATCCGCCCGTCTCGGCCTCCCAAAGTGCTGGGATTACAGGCTTGAGCCACCGCGCCCGGCCTAATCCTAATCCTTAAATCTGATTTACAAAGCATTGAATTACTTAATCCTGGCACTTTTCCACTTTTCTTGTACGTCTTACTACCTTTTACAAGAGACTTAGTATATTTTCCAAGCTGCTGTGTTAATTTTTTAATGGAATTTTAATGCCTAAAAAGACCATATGTTGGCTGGGTGCGATGGCTCACGCCTATAATCTCAGCACCTTGGGAGGTGGAGGTGGACGGATCACCTGAGGTCAGGAGTTCGAGACCAGCCTGGCCAACATGGTGAAACCCGTTCTCTACTAAAAAAAACGACAACAAAATTTAACTTGGTTTCCAGATGAGGAAACAGATTCTTAAAAGGACAAACATCTCTCCAAGGTCATGGGGTGAGCAAGAACTTGGAAACTCTGATTCCCAGTTTCTGACTCCCTGTTCAATTTCTATCAACTGGCCGAAAGGACTACAGGATAGACTTATACAGATCTAGTGGGTTGTTCGCCAGGCGTGGTGGTTAGCACCTGTAATGCCAGCTACTTGGGAGGCTGAGACAGGAGAATTGCTTGAACCCAGGAGGCAGAGTTTGCAGTGAGCCAAGATCGTGCCATTGCATGGGTGACAAGGGTGAAACTCTGTCTCAAAAGAAAAAAACAAAAACATATGTTATATAAATTTGAAAGAGCTAATAAAAATCAAATGGCCACAATCTTCTTGGGAAGTAGATTGGCTTACCAAAATATCAATATTCATTAAAAATTTAAGTGAGGTTGGATGCACACGGTGGCTCACGCCTGTAATCTCAGCACTTTAGAAGTCCAAGGTGGGTGGATCACGAGGTCAGGAGTTCAAGACCAGCCTGGCCAAGATGGTGAAACCCTGTCTCTACTAAAAATACAAAAATTAGCTGGGCATGGTGGTGGGCGCCTGTAATCCCAGCTACTCGGGAGGCTGAGGCAGAGAATTGCTTGAACCCTGAGGCAGAGGTTGAAGTGAGCCGAGATTGCACCACTGCACTCCAGCCTGGGTGACAGAGCGAGACTCCGTCTCTGAAAAAAAAAAAAGAATTTAAGTGAAAATAAATACTTAAGATCAACTGTTAAACCCAGTGGAGAAGCCAATTGTTTTAGTCAGGTATATCATACAATTAACAGTTTCATCCCAATAAATAAAACAAATTTTGGGGCGGGGCACGGTGGCTCAAGCCTGTAATCCCAGCACTTTGGGAGGCCGAGACAGGCAGATCACGAGGTCAGGAGATCGAGACCATCCTGGCCAAAACGGTGAAACCCCGTCTCTACTAAAAAATACAAAAAACTAGCCGGGCGAGGTGGCGGGCGCCTGTAGTCCCAGCTACTGGGGAGGCTGAGGCAGGAGAATGGCGTAAACCCGGGAGGCGGAGCTTGCAGTGAGCTGAGATCCGGCCACTGCACTCCAACCTGGGCGACAGAGCAAGACTCCGTCTCAAAAAAAAAATTAGGATTATAATATATATTCCCTTGCTTATAACTTTTAACCTCAGTACTGGTGACTAAAGATAGAGTGTCAGAAGAGAATTTTTATTATGGCACTGAGTTTATGGGATTACATATATTCCTTATGTTAATTTGGCTTTCCATAAATTAATCTTGTAAGACAACATTCACATCTAAGAAATGGTGTACATTCATGGTTTAAAACAAATTCGCAAAGCTAGAAGTTTTCACATAGTTTACCTGTTTATAACTTTATATAAAGTTATACATCCCATTTGTAAGTTTAAAAACTAAGATTTTAAGACTATTAGAGTTGTTAGGAATTTACTTTGTACTAGTGATTTGAAAAATAATTTTCTGGATAATGAATTTCCATACTAAAGCATCAGTCACCACCAATTCCTTATTAAGTTAATTCTCTTTAGTAACTTTGGTGCTAAAGTGGTAGCTATCTGAACCCAAAATAAATTTGTGAAGAGTAATTTATTCATTCCAAAAAGAAATTTTCTTACATTGCTGGAAAAGAATATTGTAGTACCTACTAATCTTATTCCCATACTTTATGAAGGGTGATTATTTAGAGAGTTTTAAAAGAAATTAACAGAACATTTAAAAGTGTGTTCTTTGTTGTTTGTTTTTAAATAGGCAAATAAATCTAACCTGACATCTTTTTTCCCCTTGCTAGAAATATTGAGCTGAATGAATGACATTCCAAAAATGTAATGAATAGTACATATTTTGAATGAAAACTCAGAATTTTCTAGTTTTTAATATCTTGTCCAGGGAGTGTATCCACTACTGAAAAATCCTGCAGTTGAATTATTGATATTTTCGCCTTTACTCTTCAAAGTAAAGCTGAAATCAGAAATTGGAATCATATTCAGCAAATATAATTTCTGGTGAGTAATTTTTGTTTCTTTTTAAAGCTATTGACCTGCTGTTCTGGATTTTGGTTGGCTAAAATTGCAGCATACAGAATTCCCATGTTTCCTGCCTACCCTGTTCATTTGTGGTTATGTCCACAATGGCATTATTTGTCTTTTTCTGTTTTTCTTTTTCTTTTATAAGAGAGGCCCAGGCAGATCTCAAACTCCTGGGCTCAAGCAATCCACCTGCCTCAGCCTCCCAAAGTGCTGGGATTACAGTCATAAGCCACCACTCCCGGCCTTATTCATCTTTTTTTAAATACATATTTCTGAAATTATATTCTATGGCTGATTACTGCTTTCTTTACAACTCATCTTATTTGGGTTTTCAGAAAGTTTCAAAAGATTATTTTCCCAACTAACAAGGTAAGTTGCCGTGAACTAAACGTGTCCCCCTCAAAATTCACATGTTCAAATGCTAATCCCCAATGTGATGGTATTAGAAGATGGGGCCTTTGGTATATGATTAGGTCATGAAAGTGGAGCCCTCACAAATGGGATTAGTGCCCTTATAAAAGGGACCCCAGAGAGCGCTCACCCTTTTTCCATGTGAGGATACAATGAGAAGTCAGTCTGCAACCTGGTTAGAGAGCCTCACCAGAACCTAACCATACTAGCACCTTGATCGCGGACTTCCAGCCTCCAGAACTGTGAGAAATTTCTATTGTTTATAAGCCACTCAGTCTATGGTACATTGTTATAGTAGCCTATATTGACTAAGATAGAGTAGATTTGTTTTGATTCTTCCTTCCATCTGTTCTCCAAACTCTTAAAATAAGTTATTCCCTTCATGCCATACCCACATCACTTCCTTGTCTACCCTGCAGATATTTTATATATACCTGCCTGGCATCAGTTTGTGCTGAATTTGTAAATTTTGAATGTGTCTATTTTAGATTTTAAGGAGAACATTATGGCACAGATCTTAATAACTTCTTTATGGTTACAATATTCTGGTTAAATTCCTTAATGGCATTCATCCAATGTTGGTGAGCAACTAAGATGCTGAAGTAGAAGGACCTAACCTAGAATGACACAATGTTAGATCTGTGATGAACCTTAGAGATACAGTCTAGACTCATAAAGTGAAAAACATATAAAAATAATTGTGTCTGGGTGTGGGGGCTCACTCCTATAATCCCAGCTCTTTGGGAGGCCAAGGCAGGAGGATCGCCTGAGGCCAGCCTGGGCAACATAGTGAGATCCCAACTATACAAAAATTTAAAATAAAGTTAGCCAGGCATGGTGGTGTGTGCCTGTAGTCCCACCTACTTGGGAGGCTGAGGTGAGAGGATTGCTTAAGCTCAGGAGTTCAAGGCTGCAGTGAGCTATTATTGATCGTGCCACCGCACTTCAGCCTGGGCAGACAGAGTGAGATCCTGTCTCTAATAATAATAATAATAATTGTATATGGTATGTAGTTTTTACTTTCATGGTTGTAAATTCTGTGGTATAAAATTTCATTGGCACAATACTTTGATTCATGAATATTTTTACTTAGGAAAAAATTAACTTTTTTTTTTTGTTTTTGAGACAGAGTCTCGCTCTGTCCTCCAGGCTGGAGTGCAGTGGTGCGATCTCGGCTCACTGCAAGCTCTGCCTCCCAGGTTCACGCCATTCTCCTGCCTCAGCCTCCTGAGTAGCTGGGACTGCAGGTGCCTGCCACCACGCCCAGCTAATGTAGGAAAAAATCAACTTTGTAAGAAAAACAAATTGCTGAAAAATATGAAGTAAATAATAATAGTCATACATGGATATGGAAAACATTGGGTAGATGATACATGAATGACTGAAATTGGAGAATATAGAATTCCAGATTAAACTTATTTATATTTGAGAAAAATGATCTTCTAACATCATTAGTCAAATGCTTTTTAAGGTAGAATGAACATGACAAACTCCCAACCACTCTTCAAAGAATTTTCTTTAAAGTTAAAATGTGCCCTGTGTTTTTCAATGGAATGTTATGCCAAACACTTAGAGAAAAATAACATATTAAAAAATAAAGGACAAAAGCATATGACTCTGATTTGTAATCCCTGTTCAGTAGCTATAAATTGTGTGACTATGATCACGAACAGTAGATGTAATGTTACTAAGTTTTTCTTAAATAGTCCATGGGTTCTGCAACTCCTTAAAACAAGCTTGTCCAATCCACGGCCCAACACAAATTTGTAAACTTTCTTAAAACGTTGTGAGATTTATTTGCAATTTGTTTTGTTTTGAAGCTCATCAGCTATCGTTAGTGTATTTTATGTGTGACACAAGACACTACTTCTTCCAATGTGGCCCAGGGAAGCCAAAAGATTGGACACCCCCTTCCTTAAAAAAAAAAATTTTTTTTTTTTTTGACCTTAAAATCTTATATTTTACGGGTTGGGCGCGGTGGCTCATGCCTGTAATTCCAGCACTTTGGGAGGCCGAGGCAGGTGGATTACCTGAGGTCAGGAGTTCAAGACCAGCCCGGCCAACACAGTGAAACCCTGTCTCTACAAAAATAAAAAAATTAGCCAAGCATTGGTGGGGGATGTCTGTAATCCCAGCTACTCGGGAGGTGTGGTGGATGCCTGTAATCCCAGCTACTCGGGAGGCTGAGGCAGGAGAATCGCTTGAATCTGGGAGGTGGGGGTTGCAGTGAGCCGAGATCACGCCATTGCACTCCAGCCTGGGCGACTGAGCGGGATTTCTCAAAAAAAAAAAAAAACTATTTTACTATGTTTCTATTTAACCAACAGCAGCTATGGAATATCTACCAGCAAGCCAAGTGCTCAAGGATATAAACTATGGTTCTTGACCTCAAAGAGATTTACCATATAATGCAGGAAACTGTCGCCTTTCTGAACTACAAGTCCGTTAAATATCAAATTGACTTTCATGTATCTAAGTATTTGCTTTATGTATAACGCTACCTATCATACACATTTTTGTAAGTTTTTTATATACTTGTGATTCAGTACTTCCAAAATATATGCAGAATGACTAAAGTTTATACTCCCATCAGCAAGATCATGTTTCCTCACAGGCTTACCAACAATATCATACAATTTTTAAATATCCTGTAAATCTTAAGGGTATAAAGTAGTACATTATTATTGTTTAAATTTGCATAATCTGATTACTAACAAGGTTGAGACTATTTTAATATGCTTATTAGTCATTTTCACTCTCATTTTGTGAAATGCTTCTCCCTATCCTTTGCTTTTCTGTTGGGTTTTCTGCTCTATTTTCTGAAGTTCTTTTTATTCATTCATTCATTCATTCATTCATTCATTCATTCATTTATTTATTTATTTATTGAGACGGAGTCTCACTCTGTCCTCCAGGCTGCAGTGCAGTGACACAATCTCGGCTCACTGCAAGCTCCGCCTCCCGGGTTCACGCCATTCTCCTGCCTCAGCCTCCCAAGTAGCTGGGACAATAGGCGCCTGCCACCACGCCCAGCTAATTTTTTATGTTTTTAGTGGAGACGGCGTTTCACCGTGTTAGCCAGGATGGTCTTGATATCCTGACCTTGTGATCCACCCGCCTTGGCCTCCTAAAGTGCTGGGATTACAGGCGTGAGCCATCCCGCCCGGCCTGGAAAGCTTTTAAGCTCCGAAAGTGATATGATCTGGATTTTTCTTTTCTTTTTCTTTCTTTCTTTCTTTTTTTTTTTTTAATTTGGAGACAATGTCTCGCTCTGTTGCCCAGGCTGGAGTGCAGTGGCACGATAAATCACAGTTCGCTGCAGCCCCGGGCCCAAACAATCCCCCCACCTCAGCCTCTGAAGTTGCTGGGACCACAGGTGTGTGCCACCACGCCTCGCTAGGTTTTTAAATTTTTTTTTTAATTTTTAATTTTTTTATTTTGTAGAGACAGGGAGGAGGAAGCGGCAGGGTGGGGCTCCCTATGTTGCCCAGGCTGGTCTCGAACTCCTGGTCTTAAGAAATATCCCACAAGAAACATCCCACCCCTTCGGTCTCCCAAAGTGTCAGGATTACAGGCGTCAGCCACTGCCATCTTTGGAAGCTAGCTAAGCCTAGGCTGGGCAGAGACTTAGACACTTTGAGGGGAGAAGGCAGGGTGAGAAGTTGGAAGGGGGAACGGAAAGCCACTCTCCTGGTAGCAGTCCCTGCCCACAACAAACCTTGCCTTCTGCCCTTAAGGAAAATGGCGCCTGGCATAGATGCGCTTCCGGCCACGGAGCCAAACAGAACAGAGGAGGCAAGAGGCCGGAAGTGACCGCCCTTTGCCACTCCCCCTGCCTCCTCTCCGCCTTTAACTTCTCGGGAAGATGAGGCAGTTTGGGATCAGTGGCCGAGTTGCTGTTGCCGGGTGATAGTTGGAGCGGAGACAGTGAGTGCCGGCTGCCTCGACAGCTAGCACGTTTGCGACGCTCGGAGTGACCTTCGAGCGACTGGGGACAGAGGGCGGGAGTCGTGCATGCAGCGTTCTGTGACGAGGCGCCGCCCGCCGTGGTCCTGTGGGAAAGGAGAGAGCGAACCGTCAGGCGAGCGGGGCTGGCGGCCGAGTCGAGCCCACGGAGCCCACGAGGCCGAGCTCGGGGGTGGGAGTAGGGGATCCGGACCTGGACTGGCGCGCGCGGGTCTGGGGTGGGCTCTGGCCCCGACCACTGCGCCCGGTGTGGGAAGGCGGGAGGCTTTTACTAAGGCAGGTGTTCACACCGGCCGGACCGGGGCGTTGCCCCCACCCGGCTTTTCCCACGCAGCTCCCTCGCGCGGTCATTTCTGGACTCTGGAAGGATCCGCCTTCTTTATGGCCACTGTTCCTTTCCATGTGCACACCGGGATTAGACCGTGATTGTCTTTGGTGTCTTTTTCTTGAGAAACCACCTATGTTTCTTAGACTGATGTTCCTTGAAGTTTCTGATACTTTGGCTGGAAGCGTTAATGCCCTCTTTAAGCCTTACCTCCTCATTTGTAGTGATGAACTCCGTCTTTCTAAATGTCAGCCTCACGTTGTGGTCTTAGAATTTTATTTCCTCACTCTGCATATCCACCCCTACTCACCTAGAGCTTCAGGTTGAGAAACTTAGTAACTTCGTTATTGTTTGTGAACTTGGCTTCCTTTCACTAACCCTATTCCCTGATGTACTTTATAGTCACATGCAGTGACAAACTTAGTCACAATTAGTTTCATCTTCACCAAAGGGAAATTGAGTCGAAATTGCAACCAAGATTTTGGCTAATAGATTTTCACTTATTTTAGTGAAATATCATTCAAAAGTCATCTCTAATTGTCTGACTAGAACACTCTCAAAAAAGAATTACCTAAAAACATTTTGCCAGCATAATTTATTTCATTGGGGAGTTGATGACTGTCACTGGTGTGTCATCAGTTTGCATGTCTATCATCCACTTTAGTTTGTGCTTTTCTAACTTTATCTCCCCTAGTAGCATAATGGCAGAAACTGTTTCTCCACTGAAGCACTTTGTGCTGGCTAAGAAGGCGATTACTGCAATCTTTGACCAGTTACTGGAGTTTGTTACTGAAGGATCACATTTTGTTGAAGGTTAGTTCTTCTTAAGTTCTTAAAGTAATTACTGTTGAAAATATATAAAAGTGCGTATTCTTTCAACATTAGTTATTGAACACATATAGGGCATTGTACTGTATACTATGAGAAGTACCATAATGAGTAAAACCCATTTCTACCCTCCAGAAGGGGAAAATTAAATGGTATTAATAACAACTAAGAACTTTAGTATATTAATAGCTCATTTAATTTTCATCACCACTAGGTGATGAAATAGCTATATTAATAGTTCATTTAATTTTCATCACCACCATCTTTCATTTTAAAGGTGAAGAAACCAAATCAAAGAAAAGTTAAACAGCTTGCCCAAGGTCACACAGCTAATAAGTGCCCAGACAAAAAATCAGGCAGTCCACATTTAACCATTATACTTGTCTCCTCCCCAACTTAGCAGTTAAACCAAGACCTCAGGCATATCTCATTCTCTCAAATGAGGCTGAGTTGCAGTGGAAATGGGCAAAAGGCGTTTCGTAACTGTTGAAACAAAGGTGATGAGGAATGTCTTACTAGGGAGTACTTTTTTTTTTTTTTTTTTGAGACAAAGTCTTGCTTTCTTGCCCAGGCTGGAGTGCAGTGGCGTGACCTCGGTTCACTGCAGCCTCCACCTCCTGGGTTCAAGCGATTCTTCTCCCTCAGCCTCCAGACTAAATGGGACTACAGGCACGTGCCACCATGCCCAGCTAATTTTTGTATTTTTAGTAGAGATGGGGTTTCACCATGTTGGCCAGGCTGGTCTCGAACTTCTGACCTCGTGATCCTCCCACGTCGGCCTCCCAAAGTGCTGGGATTACAGGTGTGAGCCACCGTGCCTGGCCGGGAATACGTCTTTGAAGATAACTTGAAATTTTTTGCTGATTCTTAAGATTATGTACCTCTCAGCCGGGCACCCTGGCTCACACCTGTAATCCCAGCACTTTGGGAGGCCAAGATGGGTGGATTACCTGAGGTTAGGAGTTCAAGACCAGGCTGAGCAACATGGTGAACCCCTGTCTCTACTAAAAATACAAAAATTAGCTCGGCATGGTGGTGGAAGCCTGTAATCAGGAGAATCGTTTGAACCTGGGAGGCAGAGGTTGCAGTGAACCGAGGTTGCGCACTGCACTCAGCCTGGGCGACAGTGAGACTCCATCTCAAAAAAAAAAAAAAAAAAGATTATGTACCTCTCAACTATACAATGGAAAGGGAGGGATTCTATAAATTTTTCCAGCAACGCTGGAAACCTTTGATAGATTGGTAGAATCAAACTTTTTTTTCATGTCTCTCCCAACTCTCTCTTACCAGATTTTGAGCTCCTTTAGGACAGGATCCTAGGACTCATTGTATTCCTAGCACCAGACTTGACACAATTCAATGCTGAATGAGAAAAAAAAAATAGTATTATAGAATCTTTGTTTCCAATTAGGAAATAATTTGAGCTGGCACAGTTGACGTTTGAAAAATATTTTCTAAAAAAATTAATAGGAAGTGAAAATGAAGTTAAATGTGTATTGTGTGTGTTGTAGATCATGCATTATGCTAGGCACTAGTGAAATGGCAGCTTTAGAATCTGAATTCAGTTTTACAGGTTTTAGAACCTCAGTAAAAATGTTGCAAAAAGCAGACAAAGCAAATAAATCAAGAAAAACATACAAGAGCAAAAATAAAATGAAAAGCAAAAATAAATGTAATGATACTTAAACAAGTCTGTCCATTATTCACCAAATTGCATATATTTTATTAATGCATTAAAAAAGTATGGTGAGATATGAGAAGCTTAATTGGATATGCACTGGGTATGTTTTCAGTGGCAGTGTTTGTCTCTAATTAGGATCATTCAGATAGCCAGATCAATCTTTTTTTTGTTTTTGTTTTTTGAGACGATGTCTCGCTCTGTTGCCCAGGTTGGCGTGCAGTGGCATGATCTCGGCTCACTGCAACCTCCGCCTCCCAGATTCAAGTGATTTCTAGCTAATTTTTGTATTTTTAGTAGAGGTGGTGTTTTACCATGTTGGCCAGGCTGGTCACGAACTCCTTACTTAAAGTGATCTGCCCACTTCGGCCTCCCAAAGTGCTAGGATTATAGGCGTGAGCCCCCACGCCCACATAAATCTTCATGTCTTTACCTTCAAAAAGAGGTGATAAGAATGTAAACATCAGTTTATCTCCTATTCCTGAATTATAAACAAAATTGAAATATTTTTCTACTCTTCAAACCCAGGCTTTTTTAACTACCTCCAGCCATAGAGGAGAGGTGAGGGCTGGGATGTGCAGTTAAACCCTAAACCTGATGAGAGTGAGACTGGGATATACAATCTGATGAGATGGAGTGCATTCAGGGTGGTATGGCTGTAGACGGGACACAATCTGTAATTCTCTTTCTTCTCTGTTAAATGAGCTGTTTCACCTCATCCCTGAGGGAAGCAGATAGAACGTGGTAAAGTAGCAAAGTCTTTCCTAGCTTGGAGACCTTGAACCACATCTTAATTTCTGAGGGGCTCCTATTAAACCTCACTTTTTTCTCAGTATGTGGCTCCTCTTTCTGAGTTCAAGATCTGAAGATCCATCCTGTCAGGTTGGAACAATAATAGGTCAGTGTTAGGTTCTAGTTTCTCTGTTTAGAAATGTAGTCTTGTCTCAGGGGTAGCTTGAATGTTTGAGACCTAGAAGTATGCTTTTGACTGTGCCCTTGCAACATTTAATATTCTTGAAATTCTTTCGGGTGGGATTCTTATGACCCATTGCCACGGAGTATGCACCTTTTACCAAATATTCAGATGCTGTGGGTGGCATGTTAACATAAAGCCAGAATACATACAATCTTAGGTATTCCATTATATAACTAACTTAATATTCATTTATATCACTTTTCTGATGCCATTTCAATTTCACAGCAACATACAAGAATCCAGAACTTGATCGAATAGCCACTGAGAATGATCTGGTAGAAATGCAGGGATATAAAGACAAGCTTTCCATCATTGGTGAGGTGCTATCTCGGAGACACATGAAGGTGGCATTTTTTGGCAGGTAATTATTTATTATTACTTCTAAGGTTAGTTTCCAGAAATCAGCTTTGTGTCTGATGTTTCAGCAAGTAATATTTCTCCCATCCTCCCCCAGCCCTGCAAATTTCTGCCTGTGTTGAACATTAAAGCTGTTAGCATGTGAAAGAATTTGTACATTTTACCTCCTGGTATAAAATGAAGCTTTATGAAAGTCAGTCATATTTTTACCTTTTCATGATTCTCATCTCTAAGAATTGGCTCTTAGCCAGTTTTAAGAATGGAAATACAGGTAAATGATAAGCATAATTTGTGATTTACTCTTTTAAGTTTACTTGAATATGTGAAAGTTTCAGAAGCTAGGATGAAATAACTTTTGTCAGACCTAGACAGGCCTAGAAGGAAAGAGGCTCTTGCTTACGTGTCTGAGATAACTATTTCCAAGGGCTTTCTAGAAATTCTTTCAAATCTCCTGCTTTGATTAAGACTTATCAATAAACATACTTTAGGACTGCATAAGATAAAATGTTCTCAGGAGAGTTCTTGCCCAGTAATGGCATCTCCACCAATGAACTGACAATAGCTGGCATTGAACCTCTGGAACCAAAGAACTCTGTTTCTAGGCAGCTTATGTAAATCTCTTTTTGCTGATAAAAAAAACTCCTCTTACCCTCACTGAATGCACTGGTATGCCATTCCATGCATTCCAGATTATAATCCTTATTTTTGATTCCCAAGTAAACTCAGCATTTTTTTTTTTTTTTTTTTTCTGACATGGAGTCTCGCTGTGTCGCCCAGGCTGGAATGCAATGGCACAATCTTGGCTTGCTGCAACCTCCACATCCCGGGTTCAAGCGATTCTCCTGCCTCAGCCTCCCGAGTACTGGGATTACAGGCGTGCGCCACCATACCTGGCTAATTTTTGTATTTTTAGTAGAGATAGGGTTTCACTGTGTTGGCCAGGCTAGTCTTGAACTCCTGACCTCAGGTGATCCACCCGCCTTGGCCTCACAGATTGTTGGAATTGCAGGCGTGAGCCACTGCATCCAGCCTAATTTTTTTTGTTTGTTTTGTTTTGTTTTTTGAGGCAGAGTCTCACTCTTGCCGGGTTGGAGTGCAGTGACACCATCTTGGCTCACTGCAACCTCTGCCTGCCGGGTTCAAGCAGTTCTCCTGCCTCAGCCTCCCAAGTAGCTAGGACTACGGGCGCACACTGCCACGCCTGGCTAATTTTTTTTTTTTTTTGTATTTTAGTAGAGATGGGGTTTCACCATGTTGCCCAGGCTGGTCTCAAACTCCTGAGCTCAGGCTATCCACCCACCTCAGCCTCCCAAAGTGCTAGGATTACAGGCGTGAGCCACTGCACCTGGCCCTGGCCTAATTTTTATATTTTTATTAGAGATGGGGTTTCACCATGTTGGCCAGGCTGGTCTCGAACTCCTGACCTCAAGTGAACCACTCTCCTCGGCCTCCCCAAGTGCTGAGATTACAGGTGTGAGCCACTGTGCCTGGCTAATTTAGAGGTGATTTTCTTTAGTATCTTTCTTAAGGTTGACAATTATCAGGTTCACAGGTTGTAAGGATTATGGGGGGAAGAAAAGGGCAGTGATCAGGTATGTCTTCCAGAATTTTCAACTCCTTCATTCCCAGAGGGAGAGTAGGAGGCACCATTACGTTGGTGTCACTATCCAGAGTGATAGGGTGATCTCTGCCACAGCTTATATGCAAAGACAAATGAGTAGCTCCATAATTGGTCATTCAGCTATCATGTGCTGTGTACCAACAGAGACATTTATTTACTAAACTGACTTCATTGGCCTTCTAAGCTATTTCCCATCTCAGGGCTTTTGCCTTTGCAATTCCCTATGCCTACAACTCTCTTTTCCTTGTTCTATCTATGTCTCATGCCTTCTTATTCTTCATATTTCATCTTAAATGTTACTACCTTGGATACCTTCTCTGACCAGTCTATCTAAATTATTCCTTCTCAGTTATTTTCTGTTAAAGCACCCTGTTAATGTCTTTCATCACTTTTCACAATGCTCTTATTTTATGTTTTTATTTTCTGCTTCTCCCATTTGACCATATTCTCAGGGCCTTACACAGAGTCTGGCATGAGACAGCTCCATTTAAAAAGATCCTACTTCAGATTAGGGTGGAGTAGGAAGGAAGAGCCTCCTGGGAAGGTGATGACTCAGCTGTCCTACCGAGAATGAGAAATAGGTGTAGCTTTGGATGTGAAAAAGGTCCAAAAGCTCATTTCTTGCAGAAAGCTATAAATAGAAAGGGGGAGAGAGACCACAGTGTGTTTGGAGAACTCAAGTAGTTGAATTTAAGGCGTTATGAAACTAGCAAAAGACGAGACTTTGTAAGCAAAAGTCAGATTGTAAAAGACCTTAAATTAATATATCATGCTCAGGAGTTCTGCATTCTTTTATTTTGGAAAATAGTCATGAGAGGATTGGATGTTACAATTATAACCTTAGATATAATAGGGAGAATGAATTAAATGAGAACAGGAGGTAGGAGGCAGTTGTAGTATTGTTACCAGAAAGGGGTCCTGATCCTAACCCCAAGAGAGGGTTCTTGGACCTTGTGCAAGAAAGAATTCCGGGTGGGTTCCATAAAGTGAAAGCAAGTTTATTAAGAAATTAAAGGAATAAAGAATGGCTCCTGCATAGGCAGATCAGCCCCAAGAGCTGCTGCTTTGCTATTTTTATGGTTATTTCTTGATTGTATGCCAAACAAAGGGTGGATTATTCATGAGTTTTCCAGGTAAGGGGTGGCAATTCCCAGAACTGAGGGTTGGTACCTGTCCCCCTCTGTTTCTTTTTTCGGGAGATAGTTTCGCTCTTGTCACCCAGGCTGGAGTGCAATGGCATGAGGCATGATCTTGGCTCACTGCAACCTCTGTCTCTCAGGTTCAAGTGATTCTCCTGCCTCAGCCTCCCTATTAGTAGCTGGGTTTACAGGAGTGTGCCACCACGCCCAGCTAAATTTTGTATTATTGGTAGAGATGGGTTTCACCATGTTGGCCAGCCTGGTCTCGAACTCCTGACCTCGGGCCATCCACCCACCTCGGTCTCCCAAAGTTCTGGGATTACAGGTGTGAACCACCATGCCCGGCCGGTACCTCCCCTTTTTAGCCCATATATCCATCCATTCTGGATGTTGCCATGGCATCTAAACTGTTATGGCACTGGTGGGAGAGTCTTTTAGCGTGCTAATGTATTATAATTAGTTTAATGTATATTATATACATATTATATATATATCACAACGAGTAGTGAGGACAACCAGAGGTCACTTTCATTGCCATCTTGGTTTTGGTGGGATTTGGTCACTTCTTTTATCAGCAAGGTCTTTGTGACCTGTATATTGTGCCAACCTCCTATCTCATTCTGTGACTTAAAATGCCTAACCTACTGGGAATGCAGCCCAGTAGGTCTCACCCTCATTTTACTCAGCCCCTATTCAAGATGGAGTTGCTCTGATTCAAACACCTCTGACAAGTAGTATAGGCCATAAATTGTGTGTGTTTAATACAACTATATATATTCAAGTGTAGTTACCAAAAAGGCGGTTGGAAATATGAGACTTGGACTAGGGAGAATTCTAGGAAATTTAGGAATTATTATTGGCTTATGTCGGTGATTGAGATCACAGGAGTTGATGAGATGATCCAGGGAGAGTGTGTAATGAAAAACACTGGGGAAAGGAAGAGGGACTATCCATGGAAATGCCAGCCAGGGACCAGGCATGGTGGCCCATGCCTGTAATCCCAACACTTTGGGAGGCCGAGGCAGGTGGATCACCTGAGGTCAGGAGTTTGAGACCAGCCTGGCCAACATGATGAAACCCTGTCTCTACCAAAAGTGGAAAAATAACTGGGTGTGGTGGTACACTCCTATAATCCCGGCTACTTGGGAGGCCATGGCAGGAGAATCACTTGAACCCAGGAGGCGGAGATTGCAGTGAGCTGAGATCGTGCCACTGCACTCCAGCCTGGGCCACAGAGGGAGACTCCATCTCAAACAAGAAAAAGAAATGCCAGCCAGGTAAAAGGAAGATTAGAAAGCATTGGTATGGTATAAAAAGAAATATATTTGATCTTTGTCCCATTCTTGTCACAGAGCTTCTAAAACCATAGGAATTTCCTGAGTGATTGGAGTATCTTGTTCTCATAATGAGCCCTTTTTGATGACACCTGAATTTATGCTAATAAGTGGTTTAGTGTGGGGCAGTGACTAGATAACCTCAGAGGGTGACCAGTCACCTGAAAGTTTAAGTGATCAGGAGATTAGAGGATTGGAACTTTCCTTCCCACCAACCCATTTCCAGGAAGGGTGGGGGAGGACAGGCTGAAAATTAAGCTTTATGAAAATTCTTGAATAAGATTGGACTTCCAGGTAACTAAACTCATGGTTATCCTGGGAGAGTGACATGCTGAGAGGGCATGAGTGCTCAGGCATCTCATCTGTGTCACTTATAATATCCTTTATAATAAACCAGTAAATGTAAGTATAGTGCTTCCCTGAGTTCTGTGAGCTATTCTGATATTGAACCCAAGGTGGGAGGAGGTAGAAATGAATTGAATGATAGGACACCCAGTTGGTGTCTGCTGGAGAACTGCTTCATGCATGTGGAAAAATCTCCATACATCTAGTTAAGAAGTGTTCTGTGTTGATTTCGATAATAGAGGAGAAAAAGTTTCTTTTTCCACAGTTGTTGTTTTTTGTTTGTTTTGGGAGGCAGGATGACAGCGTGTCTCACACTTAGTATGCGTAAGAATCATCTGAGAGCATCCCCAGAGTTTTGATTCTTTAGGTTCGCAGTTCGTTTGAGGGATCTGCATCATTAATGGGCTCCCCAGATGATTCTTATATGGAGTGGGGGGGACCCAAACTGTAACCATAGTAGGTTCATCACCCAGTGAATGCAGCAAGTTGATATGCTGAGACACCAGGTTGCAGCAGAGAAGAGATTTAATCGTAGGGTCACCAAATGAGGAGATGGGAGGGAACCTCAATCCATCTCCCCAAGGAATTTGAGGTTAGGGTTTTTAAGGTTTTTGGAGTGCCCAAAGTATAGAGATCATTGATTGGTTGGAGCTTGCAGAGTGAAGTCATGGTAGAGGAAGATAATACAGCTAGGCTGTATTCACATGCTGATCCATCCCATTCCTTTCTGGCGGGGGGTCTTCAAACTGGTTGCTGGATTTGGGGGCCTGAAAACATCTTAAACTATCCTTAAAAGTGTTATGATTCTAATGTCAGAGATCCTGTCTATAGGAAGAAGGAGGTGCAAATGGTCGGTATCTGGTGTTATGTGACATTTAGCAACAAGGAAGTGGGCCAAAGTGCAGCCTGATTAATGTTGAGCTATAGCCATATTTCTGTCCAGAACCCGGCATGTAATTCTTGTTAACCCCATGGAGATGGTTTCAGAACTACCCTTGAGGATCACTGCAAGGCTTCATGAAATGTCCAGAAAGATAAATTTTAAGAGAGGTCCTAGGCATCCTTGCAGGATGTGGTATAGTGGCAATAGAAGCCAATATTGAGCTAATGAAGGTAAGCAGCTTCCCTGGGAAGGGAGTTGGGAATGATATCCATAACATAAGAAAAGTTCTTTCCCTCTTCTGCTAAAGAAAAGAGGTAAAACATATGCCAAAAAGATAGGATGCTTTTGCAATGAACCAAAAGGCTCCCAATGGTATCTGGGACGTGGGTTGACTTAATGGAAAGCAAGTCCCTGAAGTGAGTATGGGTTGTTCCTTGCATTTCAGAGCCATCAAAAGTGTTTTTTTTCCTATGACTGCATAACAGATTACCCAAAACTTAGCAACTTAACAGCCATTTTACTATGTTCACTGATTCTGTGAGTCAAGAATACAGATGGGGCACAGCGGGGATGCCTTGTCTTTGTTCCATGGACTCTGGAGCCTTAACTGAGAAGATGTGAAGATTGGGGTGGCTCAAAAACTGAGGGTTGAAATAATCTTAAATCTTCAGTTACACGTCTGGGACATGGGCTGGAATGATTCAAAGACTAGGACTGTTCAGTAGAGCACTACCCAGAGCTCTCCATGTAGCTTGACTTCCTTGTAGCACAGCGGACTTGGGGTAATTGGACTTTTTACATGGCAAGGCTCCAAGTGCATATATTCCAGGGAACAAGATAGAAGAAGCTGCATTGTCTTTTATGACCTAGTCTTGGAAGTCACCTATTGTCACTCCTTTTTTTAATTTTTTTTTTTATTTTGAGATGCAGTCTGGCCCTGTCACCCAGGCTGGAGTGCAGTGGCACGATCTTGGCTCACTGCAACCTCCACCTCCTGGGTTCAAGTGATTCTCCTGCCTCAGCCTGTGAGTAGCTGGGATTACAGGTGCCCTCCCCCAACCCCCCACACCTGGCTAATTTTTTGTAGAGATGGAGTTTCACCATGTTGGTCAGGCTGGTCTCAAACTCCTGACCTCAAGTGATCGACCCACCTTGGCTTCCCAAAGTGCCAGGATTACAGGTGTGAGCCACTGCACCTAGCCACCCAGTGTCACTTCTGATGTGCATTATTTGTTGAAACAGTCACAAACCAGCCCAGATTTAAGGAGATGGGATATTAGACCCCATCTTGTGATAGTAGTGTTACAGAATTTTGACCTGTGATTTCAAATTGCCACAAAAAGCAAGAAAGAAAAGTTGAGGATAATACTATGAGAAAGGTCAGATTTGTTTTCTTACACTTTATTTTTTCTGAAATATACATTACTGATATTTGTGTAAGCCAAGTGGTCAATTTTTTTGTAAAAATGCAGTCTTAAGAAATCTTAACAAAATTTGGATTTTAAAAAAATTGATATTAGACCCAGTGAAAGAACTAATTTTTTTACTGTTATGTTTTGTTTTTCATGATTTTGTATATTCTTCAGGACAAGCAGTGGGAAGAGCTCTGTTATCAATGCAATGCTGTGGGATAAAGTTCTCCCTAGTGGGATTGGCCATATAACCAATTGCTTCCTAAGTGTTGAAGGAACCGATGGAGATAAAGCCTATCTTATGACAGAAGGATCAGATGAAAAAAAGAGTGTGAAGGTATGATCTTTAACCTTTAGCAGCATAATATACCTGAAACAATGTCCTTAACTTATTCTTTAATAACATTTTTATAGATGTCTGCATTGCTGACATCTTATAAAAAGAACTGTTAATATTTCTTTCTTTTTTTTTTTTTTTTGAGAGTGATTCTTGCTCTGTTGCCCAGGATAGAGTGCAGTGGTGCGATCTTGGCTCACTGCAACCTCTGCCTCCCAGGTTCAAATGATTCTCCTGCCTCAACCTCCCAAGTAGCTAGGATTACAGGTGCGTGCCACCATGCCCAGCTAATTTTTGTACTTTTTTTTTTTTTTTTTTTTTTGATAGAGATGGGGTTTCACCATGTTGGCCAGGCTGGTCTCGAACTCCTGACATCGGGTGATCCATCCGCCTCAGTCTCGCAAAGTGCTAGGATTATAGGAAGAACTTAATATTTGTCACTTTGAAAGCCATCACTAAATATTTTAAGTACTCTAAATTTTTTTTTTTACTTCATAGCTAAATTAGTGAAAGAATAAAACCTGTCCTTAATTTAAAGGTATATTAGAATTACAGGTTCTTTTAAATCTCCCCTTACAGTGAGACTAACATTATTTTATTTATTTATTTGTTTTTAGACGGAGTCTTGCTCTGTTGCCCAGGCTGGAGTGCAATGGCACGATCTCAGCTAGCAACCTCTGCCTCCCAGGCTCAAGCAATTATCCTGCCTCAGCCTCCCAAGTAGCTGGGATTACAGGCATGCGCCACTACACCTGGCTAATTTTTGTATTTTCAGTAGAGACAGGGTTTCACCATGTTGCCCAGGCTGGTCTTGAACTCCTGACCTAGGGTGATCCACCTGCCTTGGCTTCCCAAAGTGCTGGGATTACAGGTGTGAGCTACCACGCCCGGCCGAGACTGACATTATTGAAGTGTATCATTGTTGTTTAATCTCAAATTTGTCCCACCTTGGCCTCCCAAGGTGCTGTGGTTACTGGCATGTGCCACCATGCCTGGCCTTGGATTTGTCTTTTTAAAACAGAATTGCTTAAGAAATTGGGCCCTGGAATCTGTTTTTGATATGTGTCTGTGTTTTTAGAAATTGTCTTACCTCAGGAGTATGTAGTAAGTATATTCATGAAGAAATATTTTAACTTTGTCAGATGAGAGCCAATGGTAATTCCCTGCCTTTCATAAATTTCTCAATTCAGTGCCACTAGACTCCTGCAGCCAAAAAAAGAATAAAAGGAAAAACAAATTAGAATGCAAGATGTTGACTCTGGACTGAAAGAAGTTAGTTAAGGCACTGTTTCTCATTGCGGTCACTTTGTCTTGAGTCTAAGGATCTCTTCCACAAACACAAAAGTTCAGTGCTTGAAGATCCATGCTATTTCATTTCTTGGTAAAGTCATGGATGGTTCTTGCTTTGTGAATTTGCTCTTTGATGTAAATCAGGTGACTCAATCTGTAAGTTTTAGAATAAGCATACCCTTCAGATTAGTTATTAGAAAAGTGAGATGATATTTATGAAAATACTATTCAAGGCCGGGCACAGTGGCTCACGCTTGCAATCCTAGCACTTGAGGTGGTCAGATTGCTTGAGACCAGCCTGAGCAATATAGTGAGACCCCATCTCTACAGAAAATACAAAAATTAGCCAAGCATGGTGGCGCATACCTGTAGTCTCAGCTACCCGAGTGGCTGAGGTGGGAGGATTGGTTGAATCTGGGAGGTTGAGGCTGTAGTGAGCTGTGATCATTCAGCCTAGGAAATGGAGCAAGACACTGTCTCAAAAAGAAAAGAAAATACTAATCAAGCTTTTAATTCATATAAATGAAGGAATCACTATTATTTTGTAATTAAGATTTTTAGCAAATCAAAATTCAAACTTCTCCTAACTTTAGAGCCTCAGAGTATGCTGTGTTACTCTAAAGAAATCATCTCTCATTTTCCTGATCTGTGCTCTTCCAGTCCTCTGCACACTCTTTTTCTCCTCGTCATTTTAGATTCGGGGGTTACATGTACGGGTTTATTATGTGGATATATTGTGTGATGCATGAGTCTGGCCTTCAATTGAACCTGTCACCCAAATAGTGAATGTAGCATTCAGTAGTTTTTCAGCTCTTGTCACCTTATACCTTTACCCCTGTAGTAGTTCCCAGTGTTATTGTTCCCATGTTTATCTCTGTGTGTACCCAGATGTTTAGCTCTCACTTTTTTGTTTGTTTGAGACAGAGTCTCACTCTGTTGCGTGATCTCAGCTCACTGCAACCTCTACTTCCTGGGTTCAAGCAATTCTCCTGTCTCCGCCTCCCGAGTAGCTGAAATTACAGGCACACGCCACCACGCCCAGCTAATTTTTGTGTTTTTAGTAGAGACAGGGTTTCACGAGGTTGTCCAGGCTGGTCTCAAACTCCTGACCTCAGGTGATCCACCCACCTCGGCCTCCCAAAGTGCTCAGATTACTGGCATGAACCACTGCGCGTGGCCTAGCTCTCACTTTTAAGTGAGAAGATGGCAGTATTTGGTTTTCTGTTTCTGCGTTGATTGACTTAGGATAATGGCCTGTGGCTCCATCCATGTTCCTGCAAAAGACATGATTTCATTCCTTTCTAGGGGGTGTTAAAAGCTATTTAATTTTAACCTGTTTTAATAATGACATTTCTTCCATATGACAAAGTGATACACATTTATTTCAGTAGTCAGAAGATACAAGTAGGCAAAAAGAACGAAGACTCCATAACTTACATACTTCACAAAACCAGTATCAGTATCAGGAGTTGCTTAGAATTCTGTTGCTGGAGTTCTCTTTGAGGGAACCATTTTTTTTTCGTACTTGGAAATTTAAAAATTCAGGTTCTCAAGATTGCTCAGAAGGTTTTATTTCAGAATTTTTATACACCTGTTTGACTAAAATAAATGTACTACAATGTTGTTAATTTTTATTGACTTTTATTACAAGTGGAGTTTATTTTTTTCTTTTCCTCCTGCTTTAGACAGTTAATCAACTGGCCCATGCCCTTCACATGGACAAAGATTTGAAAGCTGGCTGTCTTGTACATGTGTTTTGGCCAAAAGCAAAATGTGCCCTCTTGAGAGATGACCTGGTGTTAGTAGACAGGTAAAATTACATGTGGATTGCATTTTCTCTGGAAGTTTACTTAATAGTATAATACTGCTTACTTTAGCATGTGGTATAAAAAATTAAAACATTCAGTTGCTACCTTGTTCTCATTAGGTAGATTAAGGAAGAGATAAGGTATTGGTTTTATTTTATAAGTTACATAAAAACACCAGTTCATCAGTCTTATTCCATTTCAAGAAATTTTAAGGATGGCCACTTTTTTTGGCTGGAGTACAGTGCCATAGTGCCATGATCTTGGCTCACTGCAACCTTCACCTGCCGGGCACAAGCGATTCTCCCACCTCAGTCTCCTGGGTAGCTGGGATTACAGACACACAACAGCCACCTCACCTGGCTCCATTTTGTTTTTGATAATGGATTTTCCTTTTAAATGGAAATGGTGTTTCAAGTAATCCGTAGAAACAGAGGAGAGAGAAGATGTTCATGACACCAAAATATTTGGTTTAAATACAATGTTAACTAATTTAGCTTTATTTCATAACCAGGTTGTATCTATGACCCAGTCAGTTAAGATTGACAGTTGGAAGCCGGGCGCGGTGGCTCAAGCCTGTAATCCCAGCACTTTGGGAGGCTGAGACGGGCGGATCACGAGGTCAGGAGATCGAGACCATCCTGGCTAACACAGTGAAACCCCGTCTCTACTAAAAATACAAAAAACTAGCCGGGCGAGGTGGCGGGCGCCTGTAGTCCCAGCTACTCCGGAGGCTGAGGCAGGAGAATGGCGTGAACCCGGGAGGCGGAGCTTGGAGTGAGCTGAGATCCGGCCACTGCACTCCAGCCTGGGTGACAGAGCGAGACTCCGTCTCAAAAAAAAAAAAAAAGATTGACAGTTGGATAGATACAAGAAAAAATGAAAGAGATCTAGTATTTGGTACCAAAATGGGTAACTATAGTGAATAATAATTGATTTTTATTTCTATTTTTTTGAGACAGAGTCTCGCTTTATCACCTAAGCTCTAGTACAGTGGCACAGTGTTGGCTCACTGCAACCTCCGCCTCCCAGGTTCAAGCCATTCTTGTGCCTCAGCCTCCCGAGTAGCCACCATGCCTGGCTAATTTTTGTATTTTTTGGTAAAGGCGGGAATTCACTATGTTAGCCAAGCTGGTCTCAAACTCCTGGCCTCAAGCAATCCTCCCATCTCAGCTTCCCAAAGTGCTGAAATTATAGATGTGAGCTGCCATACCTGGCTGAATAACAATTTAATTGTACATTTAAAAATAACTAAAATAATATAATTGGATTGTTTGTAATACAAAGAATAAATGCTTAAGGTGATAGATACCTCATTTACCATGATGTGATTTTTTTTTTTTTGGAGGCAGGGTCTTGCTGTGTTGCCCAGTCTGGAGTGCAGTGATGGGATCATGGCTTACTGCAACCACCACTTCCCAGGCTTAAGCAATCCTCCCACCTCAGCCTCCAGAGTAGCAGGGGCTACAGGGGCATGCCACCAAGCCTAGCTAATTTTTTGCATTTTTTTTTTTTTTGTGGAGTCAGGGTTTTGTCATGTTGCTCAGGCTGGTGTCAATGTCCTGGACTCAAGCACTCCTGCCTTGGAATCCCAAAATGCTAGGATTATAGGAATATGTCACTGCACTCAGCCCCAGTGTGATTATTACACATTGTATGCTTGCATCAAAATACTTCATATACCTCGTAAATATGTGTACTTAATATGTACCCACAAACATTTAAAATGAAAAAATTTTTAAATTTTTTACAAAGATTTATAGTTGGCAAATTCTTCACTGCAGGTCCTAGTGTAGTTGGTATATTAAATTTATATTTTTTTATTTGTGCTTATAAGGGCTTAAATCTTCTCTAAGCCTTACTGGATATAGCTGCTTTAACCCTTGTTGTTTAGTCTCCATTAGCCTAGTTTTATATTTCAGCCATCTAAAGCACAAAGATTAAAAAGATTGAAATATTGAGCATGTTATTTGCTTTGTCAAAGATCACTGGGTTAAAATTTCCTAGGCTTCTTATAGATGACAGGTGGAAATCCTGTTTTTTAGACTTCAAATTATACATAAAAGCTGAAAAAATTCTGTAACCCAAATTTTCTTTTCAAGAAATATAATACAATTTTTATTTCACTCTCATTAGTCCAGGCACAGATGTTACTACAGAGCTGGATAGCTGGATTGATAAGTTTTGCCTGGATGCTGATGTCTTCGTTTTGGTTGCAAACTCTGAATCAACACTAATGAATACGGTAGGATTTAATCATATTATTGTGTTTCGGTGGTAGGGAATGAAGCAGTGTCTGTTTTCATTCTGAAAAGAGAAATCCAAATCATGGATTAGAAAGAACTTCTAAAAACAGCCATGAATGAAGGGGTTTGTGTTTTCATAGAACCAGAAGGGCTGTTTCTAGTCTTTCTATAGTGTGTAGTTCCCTGGATTTCTCTAGCAATATAGGGCTTGATGACTCTAGCTTATGGTTATTTGCCAGTCTCGGGGAGAATGAGTGCCAGAAATTTTAGGATGCTTACTTAAGTCTCTTGAATAAAATATAAACCACTCCTCCTTTCTGCCATCTATCGGGCAAGGTTTTTTATATTTTCAGTATTGTTAGCTGTTTCCAGCTTCACCTGAATATACTCTAGGTTTCACCTTACCTGTGTATACTTTAAGCTGCTGTCAGACTTAGAAGATTATTTATCCAAATGTCTGGAGCCAGACTCATCTGAAATAAACTTTCCAGAGTTGAGATAATCTAATATTCAAAACTATAACATGATTTTTAAAAATTGTTATTCATCAGTTTTTTTCATCTTTGAAAGTTTAATGCTCATAGAGTGCTTTGGGATCCTTTGTCAGTGGTGTTAGTGTTGTCTAAATGGTTCAGACTTTCTCATTAAAATAAAATTTCAATTGTAAATGTAAATTACAGTGAATGTACTGTGGGTTTTTTTTTCAGGAAAAACATTTTTTTCACAAAGTGAATGAGCGACTTTCCAAGCCTAATATTTTCATTCTCAATAATCGTTGGGATGCCTCTGCATCAGAGCCGGAATATATGGAAGACGTAAGTTATTTTATTTATTTTTTGTAGGTTTTGAAGTACAGTCACATACATTGTTATTTGAGAAAACAATATAGCTTATATAATAGAAAATTATAAGAGCTATTCCATGAAAAGAATATAGTTCAAGAAAACCTGAAGTAGGTATGTGATAAAGACCGAGGTATGAAGTTACTTTGAGGGAAAATTGTGTTATACTATCTAGTTATTTCAAAGCTTGCAGCTTCTTTTTTGTTTAAGTTTTTATTGAAATGTACATAACAGAAAAGTACATAAATCATAAGTGATCCTTCCAATTTGGCTTCCTAAAGTGCTGGCATGACAGGTGTGAGCCATCATGCCTGGCCAAATTTTACAAATTTAACACACCTGTGTCAAAATCCAGGTCAAAAAGCAGACCATTCTGAACACCCTAGAACCTCTCTCTTACCTCTCTCCTTCCGACTTCCATTCTGTCCTCCTTACCAAAGAGAAATTATCCATTTATCATGACTTCTGACCCCCTAAATTAATCTTTCTGGCTGTTCAACTTCATACAACAGAATCATATAATATCTGCTTTTGCATCTGTTTTTTTCATTTAACGAGTTTGTCATATGTGTCCACATTGTGCACAGCATAGTTGTATTGCATTCTCATTGCTGTATAGTATTCCATCTGTGACTATACTACAGTTGACTTATTCACGGTGATGGGCATTTGGGTTAATGTGCTATATTTAGTTATGAATTCAGTATATTGTGCATATGCTTGTATATGTCCTTCTGGTGTGCATATGTATGCATTCTTATTAGGTAGTTTTCAATGTGGAGGTTGGACAGTTTTGACCCCTATGGGATATTTGGCAGCATCTGAAGATATTTTTTTTTTTTTTTGGTCACAACTGGGATTTTGTGCTAATGGCATCTAATGAGTAGAGGTTAGAGATGCTGTTACACATGCCCTGACACAGAACAGGCCCCCAAACGAACATGGGCCAATCCAAAATGTCAGTAATGCAGAGGTCAGTAAACCATGGGTATATGTACCTAGAGGTAAAATGGCTAGATTACAAGTTAAGAATATGTTAGATTTTAGTAAACATAGCACCAGAGTTCTCCAAAGTGCTTGGTGTCAATTTGTACTCTTGCCAGCAGATTGAGTTTCATAAGATTTGCATCCTCAACTTTTTTTTTTGGTATTTTAATCACACCAATTGTAGAAACCTAAAAAGATTGAAGTATCTGGAATTTGGACTATAAATAATATTTATTTAATTTGCTTGAGACGATTTCTGATTTTAATGGTAGTATGAAATTATTATATGTAGAGGACAAGATAAAAATAAACTATCCCATTACTGTTCACATGTTAAATTATTTGCTTTCATTTTTCCACCATTGGAATTTTGCATAACATCATGTTTTATATCCTCCTGTCATTAACTGTTGTCTTAACAGCCATGTTCTTTCAAATTGGGGCTTACATAATCATTGGAGAATTAGGAAGTATCACTCATAAATTATTTTTCCTCAAATATGTCAGCATTCCTATTTAGATTTATTTTTGCAAGTTTTAATATAGAGAACCCTTATCATAGCCATAATGCTAAAGACTAGTACTAGGCCGGGCGCGATGGCTCAAGCCTGTAATCCCAGCACTTTGGGAGGCCGAGACGGGCGGATCACGAGGTCAGGAGATTGAGACCATCCTGGCTAACCCGGTGAAACCCCGTCTCTACTAAAAAATACAAAAAAACTAGCCGGGCGAGGTGGCGGGCGCCTGTAGTCCCAGCTACTCGGGAGGCGGAGGCAGGAGAATGGCGTAACCCCGGGAGGCGGAGCTTGCAGTGAGCCGAGATCCGGCCACTGCACTCTAGCCTGGGCGACAGAGCGAGACTCCGTCTCAAAAAAAAAAAAAAAAGACTAGTAGACTAGTACTAAATCCTAACTTCTAACCCGTCATCTTCACCTCAGTGCCCAAGTGGCAATCTTGAACCCAACATTGCAATTCTAATGCCTGGTTAATGCATTCGCCCCAACCTTAGCAGGGTTTGTTTGTTTTGGTTTGGTTTTTGAGATGGAGTCTTGCTCTGTCACCCAGGCTGGAGTACAGGGGCACGATCTTGGCTCACTGCAACCTCCCGGGCTCAAGCGATTCTCCTGCCTCAGCCTGCCCAGTAGCTGGGATTACAGGCGCCTGCCACCACACCCCGCTAATTTTTGTGTTTTTAGTAGAGACGGAGTTTCACCATGTTGGCCAGGCTGGTCTCAAACTGCTGACCTTGTGAACTGCCCGCCTCAGCCTCCCAAAGTGCTGGGATTACAGGCGTGAGCCACTGTGCCCAGCAGAATTTTAAATAAATGTTCAAAAGACAGAATTGTTAAGAGAAAGATTTTCTGTTATCAAGTATCAAACTTCATTTATTAGAATTTTTTGAATTCATTAGTTATATGGTAACTTTTGTTATATCACTGTAAATAAAAGTATTGGCCTGTAGTCATTTGTTATTGTATTTGTTTAAATTATTAGAATTCTTTTAATACCCTTTTCTCTGTAGGTACGCAGACAGCACATGGAAAGATGCCTGCATTTCTTGGTGGAGGAGCTCAAAGTTGTAAATGCTTTAGAAGCACAGAATCGTATCTTCTTTGTTTCAGCAAAGGAAGTTCTTAGTGCTAGAAAGCAAAAAGCACAGGGGATGCCAGAAAGTGGTATGCGTTAATTATAGATTTCCTTTTTAAATATAAAAATATGTAAAATTGGTCGGGTGCAGTGGCTCACGCCTGTAATCCCAGCACTTTGGAAGGCTGGGGTGGGCGGATCATAAGGTCAGGAGTTCAAGACCAGCCTGGCCAACATGGTGAAACCCCCGAATCTACTAAAAATACAAAAATTAGCCCGGCATAGTGGCGTGCACCTGTAATCCCAGCTACTGGGGAGGCTGAGGCCGGAAAATTGCTTGAACCCAGGAGGCGGAGGTTGCAGTGAGCCGACATTGCGCCATTGCACTCCAGCTCTGGGTAACAGAGCAAGACTCTGTCTCGGGTGGAGGGTGGAAAATATATATATATATATAAAATTATAAAATCAGTAGCCTACCAGAAAATATATCTTGCTATATACTAGATTTTTACATCTTTGCCTATACATTACAGGTGGGGCACTTGCTGAAGGATTTCAGGCAAGATTACAGGAATTTCAGAATTTTGAACAAATCTTTGAGGTAGGAATTTTATGATTGTATTGCCTAATACAAAACTCTTTCCTTGGTTGGAGAAAGCATACTCTTCTGTTTTTATCATTTGTCTTTGTCAATAACTTTTGCTGTTATTTAGTTTAGTTACTGACATAGCCAGTAAAATGTGGAAAGTCTGAAGAAAGGAAGCCCCTGCAAAATGATTTGTAAGAATTGAGAATTAGAGATTGTAATTTCTTCCTTATTCTTATTTTCTTCCTTACTCTTATTTTTTATGTATTTATATATAAATAAGAAACTGTGTTTCAGTATTGCTGTGTTGTGCAATGAATGAAATTCCCTGTATTCAATAATTTGGAACAAGAGCAAACAAGCGTAATTGTTGTTGGAATGGATAATAGAGCAAAGTAAGCATTATCCTTTTTTCTTTGTGCCGCATGACTAATAGAAGTATACAAAACATGATTAATGCCATTTGACAAAATTTTATTATATTTATATACCATGTTACCACATGTCCATTCTCCATATGTTGTGCCAAACTCTCTAAATGAATAATTGAGTAAAAAAGAGCTTCACCGTTTTCAGAATCTTCTAGGAAACTACTGAAGTGCCTGAGTGGTAGACAGGGAGGGAGGCTAGTTTCTTATGTTGCAGTGTAAGTGTTTTTATTCAGAGACATTAAAACTCACCCTACATTTGACTGAATAGTTCTTTAGATGTTAACCTTCTGAACTCCTATTTTGCCCTATATAATTCATATCACCTTCCCACTTAGGAATGAACACAATGACTTCAGCATTGAAGAAATCTCAATCTGTAATTATTCTTATAAGTAGTAACTGCCTTAATAGGGGGGACATGAATGATGAGTATACTTGGCAGGATTTTTAAAATAAACATTTTGCTTACTATCTCTCATCTTTAATTTGGTGAGAGAAAAAAGGTTATTAGATGAAGACAAACTGGAAGAAAGCAAATCCACTGCCAGCTATCTCGGTAAGATCTAATTGTTCAGAGGCTACTGGATTATGGGTAGATGTCCTCTCAAGCCAAGCTATAGGATACGTGAAGTCCCAGTTACTCAAAGACCATTGCTTGTTTTTTTTTCTTTTCCTTTTGCTTTCACCAAAGAGTTGATGCTCTCCTCACCTTTTTTTTTTATCTTAAGGAAATGGGATCTCCCTCTGTTACCCAGGCTGGAGTGCAGTTGGGCAATCATAGCTCATTGCAGCCTCGAACTCCTGGGCTCAAATGATCCTCCCACCTCAGCCTCCTGTCCTCACTGTTATCAGTATTTCATCCATGGGGAAAATATGTAGGGAGAGGATCTGTTTCCTTGTCTTTCCTTATTTATTGACCTTTGTATATATGTGTTTTATGTATGTTTATCATTGATTTCTTCTAAATTATACATTTATAGAGTGTATAATTGTGTAATGTTCTGTTACACATTTATATTGCTTCCATACTGGTTCATGGTATAGCTTGTGCTTCCCCAGAATATCTCCTTGAGGAGGTGGGAATGAGAAGAATAAAAGATATGCTGTCGGGCATTGGTTCACAAGCCTGGCTGATCATCAGAATCACATGATGTTCTTTACAGAACCGCAGGCTCGCAACCTGTCATATCCCCAACCCCAGATCCAGGGGGTTGGAGTTGGTCTAGCAATCTATATACATACATATTCAAAACTCCCCAAATGATTGCAATAATCAGACAGACTTAGGAACTATTATTTTTAAATGTTTTTAGAGGAAACTTGGCAGTTTATGTTTTATTCTAATGGTCCATTTGGGATTCTAAAATTTATGTATGGAAAAAATTGCTTTTGAGCAGTAGCTTTATATATATATATATATATATATATATATATATATATATATATAAAGTCATGGAATGTGCAGCTTTAGAGTTTGAAAATTTTAAGTCTGAAATATCTAAAATGAGAATCAGTAAAAATTACTTGAATTTATCTAAACAAATAATCAGCTGGGCAAAAATATTATGTCTAAATGTATTGAAAAGAGACAAAACACTTTTTGGTGAATAATTACGTTGAAAGTTTTAGTCAGCTTTAGTCCAAGACTGGTATTTGTTACTTCTTAAATTAGTTTTGGTAATTCCTGGTTTCTTAGAAATTGGTGTATTTCTGAAATTTTATAATTTAGTAGCACAAAATTGTTTATTTTGAGTCTCTTGTTTCTCATGTCTGTATTTAAATATGAATGTATATCTACATATACATATACACACACACACAGACCTTTAATGAGTTTGCCAATGTTTTATCATCCAAAGACGCAGCCCCAGCTCTTATGTAATTTATCACTTAATAAATGTCATTTTTGGGGGTTCATTCACTAAGTTCTATGGTTTTTTTTTTTGTTTTTGAGACAGAGTCTCACTCTGTTGCCAGGCTGGAGTGCAGTGGCACAATCTCGGCTCACTGCAACCTCCAGCTCCTGGGTTCAAGGGACTCCTGCCGCAGCTTCCCTAGTAGCTGGGACTACAGGGGCGCGTAACCACACGTGGCTAATTTTTGTGTTTTTAGTAGAGACGGGGTTTCACCATGTTGGCCAGGATGGTCTCAATCTCCTGACCTTGTGATCTGCCCGCCTTGGCCTCCCAAAGTGCTGGGATTACAGGCATGAGCCACCGTGCCTGGCCTGTGTTCATCTTTAACATTGTTTACTTTGAAGATGCATTGGTTTTTTGCTTATTGTTCTTGAAGAAAAGATTCAGGATTGTGAATTTGTGACTGCAGCTTTGGTTGTATCCCAAGGTTTTCAGTGCTAGTTTAGTTTTTGTTGATTTTGTTTCTAGTTATCCTTTTGGCATTTCCTTATCAATATAAGATTTTTTAAAATTCAGGTGTTGTGGTTCTTTTTATCCAATTTTTGGTTACTAATTTCTTGGTTTCTTTGTGTTGTGGTCACATCATGTGGCTTTTACACACATTTCTCTTTGTTTTGGGGATTTGCTTACTTTTCTTTGTAGTCTTGCAAGATTTTTTTGTGAAAAGAAAAACTATCAAGTTCATCACCTTTATCAATCTGACCTTTGCCATGGACTTCTTTAGATTCATTTGATTCAAGCGGATCTAAGTATTTTAAACATTTAGAATACTAAGTTAAACAAGGCTTGAAATTGAGTGAAAGCAATCAAGAAAATCATTATTAGCTTGGGCGTTGGTGGCTCATGCCAGTGACGCCAGTACTTCGGGAGGCCAAAGGAGGAGGATTGCTTGAGCTAAAGAGATCAAGATCAAGTTGGCAAAAACATGAAAAGACTAAATCCTATCTCTACCAGGAAAAAAAAAAAAAAGCCAGATATAATAGCTCATGACTATAGTCACAGCTACCCCAGAGGCTGAGGTAGGAGGCCAAGGAGTTTGAGGCTATGGTGATGGTGAGCTATGGAGGTACCACTGTGCTCCAACCTGTGTGACAGAGTGAGACTCTGTCTCATTTCTTTAAAAAGGAAGAAAGGAAAATCAATGTTAGTCTATTAATACATTTTCTTATTGTTTTAAAACTGTATTTGGAAAGTTTCAAAATGCATTTGGAATGCATTGTTCTAAAGGCAAGTTAGAAATCCAAATTTCTTTTGCACAGTTATTTCACCATTAATTCTTACTAGTTTTGGTTGTATGATGGGAGATAGACATATAAAAATAACTTATTTAAAATGTCAGTGGATTTTTTGTAATGGGCATTCTTGGATGACAGGTGAAATTTGAACATGAACTGTTTGTTAGATAATAGTATTGTCTCAATGGTAAATATTCTGAATACAGTTGTTTCGTGATTGTGCAAATAAATGTTTTCTTTCTTAGAAGACAAGTGTTGATGTATTTAGTAATAAGCTTGTGATGCAGTAAAATCCTGTCAAAATGTTTAGGAAGGAAAATAATACATAAGTATACATAAAAATGTATGCCTCTCTTTATATATATGGGGGCATACATTTTATATATATATTGCAAGATTATATTTATTATATGTAATATATAAATATTATATATATCTATATGCCCTCACACAAGATAGAAAGTATGGAGCATGTGTATGGAGGGAGAGGAGAAGTAAACAAAAGGGGCTGAATGTTAGTATTTGATATATCTAGATGAAAGGTATAGTTCTTGCACTTTTCTGTTGAAAATACACCAAAATAAGTTGGCAGTGATGAATAGCATATTGTTAGGTGTTTGTAGGGTCTATTTTCAAGGGAAATTGACAAGTTTGTTGGTTTTATGTTTTAATTGTACATATAAATTAATATTAATGTATGATTAGAGTTCCTGATAAAATAAGTCTGGGAACTGCTGCATAGTATATATGTTCCCCATAGAGATTAATTAGCATATTAGTGTATTAAGGATGCTGAGAAATAACTTAGAAGGGGACTTTATTAAAATTAACACTACCCATACTTATTTGGAGTAGAATGTTCTTTTTTTCAAGGTACCTCTTAAATATCCTACAGATCAGTGGGAGCACCACTGTGGGATACTTTTTAATTAGAAGATTGATTATTTTCTTCTCTATGCTTACTCATCATTATATATTTTTGAATCAGAAAGAAACTTATATTGCCTAATAACTTTTGGAGATCTTTTCTGTCTCGTCTAGCTCTAACACTGTGCTGTTATCTACAAATTTGGATCTTCATTGCTGATATCTAGATCTGCTTCATCGAGGAATATCGACTTTATTTTAATATTTTTCCTTTAAAAATATTTTTGTTTCTATTATAATTTTTGCGGAAGTTAATTTGACACATTTACGAGGCATTTATTTAAAATAAAATCAATGCATTCTTTTAATTATTAAAAAATAAGTAGTTTACAAATGTTCATTATTATATAATTATTGGTGATTTTAAAGAAGAAAACATCCAGAAAAAAACAAAACAAAAGAAAAAATAAAAAGAAAACATCCAGGAATGTTTTATCTTTAGATGTGTACAGAACAGGAATACTATAACTTCCTACATTAATCTTTTCAAAATCAGTGAAAATGACTAATGCATAAATGAGCTTCACCATGGGCAAAAATGAAGCTAGGCAATGTAAGAAAGTAATGGCTTCAGAGTTAAATATTGACTAAATGAATTACCCTCATGTGCTCTATAGCTAAATAATCTGTTTTGTTTTCTCTACCTCAAACAAAATGCTGAAGTGGGGAGCTAAAATGGCAAAGGAGATTGTTGTCTTTCTGAATGCTCAAATAACTTCAGAGACATGAAGACTAAGCATAGGTCATAAATAGGACACTGAATATACATATAGCATCCTGATGATTTCAGGATAACAAATGTAGCACTAGAGTATTAAGTAAATGCCTTTTGAAGCTTAAAAGCCATTTGTTTTAACAAAGGAAGGATAGTAATGAACTTCAGGAAGCAATTACCACGATTTGTATTAGCTAAATATATAGAGGTTCAAGAAGATTAATTCATTGGAGTATCAGATAATTAATATATCCCTAATTTTTAAAAAATTTATCATAGAAAATAAGTCTCTTGTAAAACATCTATAGTAGTTACTGTGCTGTATTTCAGTGCAGAATTTGACTTTCCATGAAGAAAAGATGAAAGACAAATTGTAATATAACAATTTTATAAACTTTAAATGATAAATCATAGTAAATATATATTTATAGGATGAGCGTGGTGACTCACTGTTGTAACCGCAGCACTTTGGGAGACTGAGGCAGGCAGATGACTTGAGGTCAGGAGTTGGAGACCGGTTTGGCCAACATTGCAAAACCCTGTCTCTACTAAAAATGCAAATAGTAGCCAGGCATGGTGGTGCATGCCTGTAATTGCAGCTACTTGGGAGGCTAAAGCAGGAGAATCACTTGAACCTGGGTGGTGGAGGTTTCAGTGAGCCAAGATCATGTCGTTGCACTCCAGCCTTGGTGACAGTGCAAGACTGTCCAAAAAAATATATATATATATTTTTATGTATATATATATATATATAAATTTTTATATGTATTTCTTAGATAACAAGTATTCTATATATTAAAAATTGAAGGCCGGGCACGGTGGCTCACGCCTGTAATTCCAGCACTTTGGGAGGCCGAGGCGGGTGGATCACGAGGTCAGGAGATCAAGACCATCATGACTAACACAGTGAAACCCCACCTGTACTAAAAATACAAAACATTATTAGCCAGGTGTGGTGGCGGGCGCCTGTAGTCCCAGCTACTCGGGAGGCTGAGGCAGGAGAATGGCATGAAACCAGGAGGTGGAGCTTGCAGTGAGCCGAGATCAGGCCACTACACTCCAGCCTGGGCAACAGGGCGAGACTCCGTCTCAAAAAAAAAAAAAAAGAAGAAAAAGAAAATTGAAACAAAAATGTTGCAAAATGTATCCATCGATACATGTGATGCTTGTGATGTATTTTTTATTTAAATAAATACTGGTTATAAAACACTGATTTATAACAACTATTAATGGGTTGTTAGCTTGAAGATAAAACAAATGAGATAGGGCATGATTCAGGCCTTTGTGTACATACTATATTCTAATGAAAGTAATTACAATTATCTTCTAAATAGCTGCAGATATTTTTTCTATAAACAATTTTAGATGTTACATTGTTAAATATTAGCTTTCAAATTCTTCACATTTTAATCCAGAAAAGTCTTTTTTAGCGAACTTACAGGAATCATTGTATCATTCAGCTATTAAATAAGGAATTGTTCTAATTCACATCTTATTTAAGAACTTTACTAGGTTATATCTATTTCAAGTATGAGAAGAATCTAGATAGAAGGACTAGAATTGGATTAAAGGTGATCCAGATAAAAAATAGTAATTCTAATGAGAAAATTTTTTAACATTGAAAATAGTACCCTGTTTATTTTTTTTAATGTTAGAGTCAAACCATTGCACATTACTGTGTAAAAATACACAAAGATGGTAACTTGCTGCTAAAGCCCTTTTTACTTTTGAGTCTTTGTATTTTTTTCACCTTTGTAATTTTAAGTTGTGCTTTTATCACTCATTTATTTTCTATCTTTATTTCTGTTTGGGTTAAAGTTACAAACAGCAAGTTCTTGTGTTTAAATTCCTGAAAATGTTGCGATGGAATTACAGTAATGTGTTATGGCTTGGGCCCCTCGCAGGAGTGTATCTCGCAGTCAGCAGTGAAAACAAAGTTTGAACAGCACACTATCAGAGCTAAACAGATACTAGCTACTGTGAAAAACATAATGGATTCAATAAACCTGGCAGCTGAAGAGAAAAGGTATGAGTTTGTTTCGTTGCAACATAAAAATGTTAGTTTTTTTGGTCAGATTTTTGTTAAGACTGAGGTTTTAAATTGTTGTACTATAAATACTTTTTACAGTGAAATCAGCCTTGTGGGTTTAACTGATGCCTACTTGTATTTTTTAAGTGCATATTTGAAAGTGTCAATATTTATTCTGCAACCTTGCACACATCATTTATATTCCCTGGACCTCACTATTCCTGTGTATGAATTGTGATTTTTAAAATGTTTTATGGCTATTTCTTCAAGCAGATTTTCATGAAGAAGTCCAAAACAGGTGATCCTCTTTTTGCATTCAACCCACAACCCATTTTTTAATATAGTCATACATCGGTATTTTGAAATCACTATTTTATACTAGTTGTGTTTGTTTATCGCCTGATGAACAAACAAGGTGATGCTACCTGCCAACCAGAAAGTTGATTCGGTAAGCAGTACCCTTTATGTTATACTGTATGGCGTTATTTTATACTATGTGTTACCTTGTAAAGGTGGCAATGAATATATGAAAATACCAGCATTATTGATAAAAAGTATAATTCTCACAAACTTGGTATGCTTGAAACACAGAATGGAATGTTACTAGATGTGACAAAAGTAATGATGTTAAGCCTCAATAGGACCTTCAGTGGACTTAAGCCAGTTAAAGGAAACATAAAAGCATCAAAGCTTAAGTCCAAGATGTCATAACATTGGAATTTTAAATGTATTTGCTCTTGCTGGGAACAAAGACTCTCTCATGTCCCTGTGTGTTGCTTTATAATGGTACTTTCTTAGGAATGAATTAAGTTCAAATGCAGAGAACTGCCAGCATATAAAATGCAAGGATCAGAACCGTGAGTCTGAACTCAGCCCCTGCGTAGAGCCTCTGTGTCGCCTCTGTTTAATGAGATTGCGCTGCTATAGCAGTTCCTTCTAGCTCAGTTGCTTTGTTGTAGTACCCAAATTTTGGTCTATAAGATTGATTTAATTAGTAGTTATTTTTAAAGACATAGGACATTGAACAAAGTATAGCACAAAGAAAATGTGATTTGAGGATCGTGTAATCATAATGTCTTGGGAACTTCTTAAGTAAAAGATCTTCTTAAATGGATCTCAGACCTTTTTTTTCCCTGTATCAGCTGGAGGTGAACAAACTTTTTTTAAAAAAAAGAGCCAGACAGTAAATATTCTAGGCTTTATGGGCCATAAAGTGTCTTGGAGCTACTCATTTCTACAGTTTTAGAGCAAAAGCAGCCATAGATAGATAATAGGTAAATGAATGGGTGTGGCTGCATTTCAAGAAAACTTTAACAAAAGCTGGCAGCTGGCTAGATTTGACTTGTAAGGTGCCATATGCTGACCCCTGCTTATTAACTAAAGTCAATATTGCATTCTGTTTTGCCTGTTCATATTTATGAAGTGTTTGAAGACTTAGAATTCTTATTTATCCTTTCTGGATTTTAGGTGCCACATGGGCAGAGAAACGTGGTTTCTATCAAATGGTCTATATAAAATACTTTATAAGTGAAATATTACTTGAATCCTTTCAGATGTTACAAGTTTTTTTTTTCTTGGGTCATACTAATAGATGGTTCAATCCATGAATGAGTCCCTTGCTGAAATGCTTTAGGACTTCAGTCTACCCTGAACGTTGATTACTCTTTATTACTGAAATAGGCATTATTCAGTGGAAGAGAGGGAAGACCAAATTGATAGACTGGACTTTATTCGAAACCAGATGAACCTTTTAACACTGGATGTTAAGAAAAAAATCAAGGAGGTTACCGAGGAGGTGGCAAACAAAGTGGGTAACAGTAGCTTCATGATTAAAATAACCTGGATGGAAATTATTTTTGATAAAGCTAAAAATGTTATTCCTGTTACTTTAAAAGAATGTTTTAAGATTTTTCAACTTAATTTTTTTGAGTAATTGATAATCTTGTTTAATTATTTTAACTCCGAATTTTTCATATTTTCAGGTTTCATGTGCAATGACAGATGAAATTTGTCGACTGTCTGTTTTGGTTGATGAATTTTGTTCAGAGTTTCATCCTAATCCAGATGTATTAAAAATATATAAAAGTGTAAGTTAAAGTATAGATAAAATTATTCAGAGACAGTTTCTTATTATTCTATACCCTCATTTATTTCATGGTTTGGCATTTCAGTGTCTTCATGGCAATCAGTACAAAATGAAACTGTTAGATTGCCCTCTTATAATAAATGTAAACTATCTTGTATAAAAAGTAAATAGAAAATTTATACTTAGAATGAGATAAAGATCATTTTAGGACAAGGCACAGTGGCTCATGCCTGTAATCTCAATACTTTGGGAGGCCGAGGCGGAAGGATCACTTGGGCCCCGGAGTTCGAGACCAGCCTGGGCAACATAGTGAGAACTGTAATCTACAAAAAACAAAGTTAGGCTGGGCGGTAGCTCGTGCCTGTAATCCTAGCACTTTGGGAGACTGAGGCGGACGGACCACGAGGTCAGGAGTTCGAGACCAGCCTGATCAACATGGTGAAACCCTGTCTCTACTAAAAATGCCAAAAAAAAAATTAGCCAGTGGCAGGCGTCTGTAATCCCAGCTACTTGGGAGGCTGAGGCAGGAGAATCGCTTGAAACTGGAAGGCAGAAGTTGCAGTGAGCCAAGATCACGCCACTGCACTCCAGCCTGGGCAACAAGAGCAAAACTCCCTCTAAAAAAAAAAAATAACCAAGCATGGCGACACGCTCCTATAGTCCCAGTTACTCAGGAGTCTGAGGCAGGAGGATCAGTTGAGCCCAGGAGGTCAAGGCTACAGTGAGTCAAGATCAGAGCACTCCAGCCTGAGCAACAAAGCAAGACCCTGTCTCACACACACACACACAAAAAATCATAAAGACCATTTTGGCATTTACTGCATTTTTATGTCTTTATAAAAACTACATGCTTTCTGGAGAAAAAATAATATGGATATTTACCATTGTTAACAGGAATTAAATAAGCACATAGAGGATGGTATGGGAAGAAATTTGGCTGATCGATGCACCGATGAAGTAAACGCCTTAGTGCTTCAGTCCCAGCAAGAAATTATTGGTAATATTTATGTCTACAAGGTCATGTCTGGTTTGTTTTTTCATTCATGACTCTGGTAAAGAGCTTATTTTCCTTTAGGTGTTCCATTGAAGGTAAAACACTTACCATTCTTTCTTAAAATAAGTGTTGTAATTTTGTTCTTTCTAGAAAATTTGAAGCCATTACTTCCAGCTGGTATACAGGATAAACTACATACACTGATCCCTTGCCAGAAATTTGATCTCAGTTATAATCTAAATTACCACAAGTTATGTTCTGATTTTCAAGAGGATATTGTATTTCGTTTTTCCCTGGGCTGGTCTTCCCTTGTACATCGATTTTTGGGCCCTAGAAATGCTCAGAGGGTGCTCCTAGGATTATCAGAGCCTATCTTTCAGGTACGTATCTTTGAATCTACCAATTTAGACTCTCCTTTATTATTTTGTTTATGTGATTTTTCTATAATAAAACCAGCTTTACAAAATCTGCATATTTAAAAGCTAATATCTGTCTCTTAGAGCCATTTCTGAGGTAGATATTTAGTTTGAGCATCCCCAATCTGAAAATCCTTAAAGGTCCAAAATCAAAAACTTTTGAGTATGGTGACACCACAGGTGGAAAATTCCACACAAGACCTCATGTGAGGTCATAGTAAAATGGCAAGCACACAACACACAGTTTATTCAGTGTCCTCAGGGGAAAGACTCAGCCTCCTCTAACTGCAATATATCTTTTCCACACATGCCCAGATTCCCCCACACAAGCACACCTATGAAGGGTACTAAAATGGCACACGTGCAGACCCAATGCACCAACAGCAGGTTCCCCATGATGCCCCACAAGGGGCCAAGACCTTTATGCATTACCCACTATGGGCTTCTTTACTCTCTTTTCTCTGGTGTAAAGATACTGTTTAAAAAAAATTTTTTTTTGAGTGGGGATGTGTTTGAGATGGAGGCTTGCTCTGTGGCTCAGGCTGGAGTGCAGTGGCACAATCTTGGCTCACTGCAACCTCCACCTCCTGGGTTCATCCTGTTCTCCTGCCTCAGCCTCCCAAGCAGCTGGGATTACAGGCACCCACCAACACGCCCGGCTAATTTTTGTATTTTTAGTAGAGATGGGGTTTCACCATGTTGGCCAGACTGATCTCAAACTCCTGATCTGAAGTGATCGACCTGCCTCAGCCTCCCAATGTGTTGGGAATACAGGCGTGAGCCATAGCTTCCAGCCTGTTTAAAATGTTTAAAAGGCCTACGGATACCCTCGTGGGTGACATTGATAAGAAAAAGAAGAGGCATTTATTTTATTTATAGCACAAAAATTTAAGCTGTTGGAAAAACTGGCTAACAATGTGAGAAACTTCTTACAGAAGAATGATGTTGGAATGAACACCATATATGACCTAAAAGAAAGAGCAACTTTCCTAAAGTTGTTCTTTAGGCCTAAACTGTTGAAGTTCTGTGCTAAAAATGATGACAGAAGTTAATTTAAAAAAAAAAAAAAAAACACTACAGGAAGTTAAATATGAAGATCTTGATCATGTATTGAAAGAGTGGATCCATCAGCATTTCAGTGAACACATGCCACTTAAGGACATGCTGGTTATGAAATAAAGATCTATTAAAATGAACTGAAAATCAAAGGGAACTGTGAGTATTCAATTGGCTGGTTAGAGAAATTTAAGGTAAGATAGCATTAACTTTTCTAAAGGTTTGTGGTGGTAAAGCATCTTGATCACAAAAACAGCAGAGAAATTCATTGATGAATATGCCAGGTTGTCTCTGATGAAAATCAACTCCAGAACAAGTCTGTAATGCTGACGAAACATCACTGTTTTGCCATTATTGACCCAGAAAGACACTGACTACAGCTGAGAAGACAGCCCCTACAAGAATTAAGGATGCAAAGAACAGAATAACTGTGCTGGGATGTGCTAATGCAGCAGGCATAAATGTGAACTTGCTGTGATAGGCAAAAGCTTGCGTCCTCACTGTTTTCAAGGAATGAATTTTTTACTAGTCCATTATTGTGTGAACAAAAAGGCATGGATCCCTAGGAACATCTTTTCTGATTGGTTTCACAAACATTTTATACCAGCAGCTTGTGTGCACTTGCAGGGAAGCTAGACCAGATGATGACTGCAAGACTTTGTTATTCCTTGACAACTATTCTGCTCATCCTCTAGCTGAAATTCTCATAAAAAATAATGTTTCATTATTTTAACCTTGTGACCAGAGTATTCTAAGATCAATGAGGAGTAAATACAAAAACCTTTTTTGGGCAGCATGCTAGCAGCAGTCAACTGAGGCTGAGTATGGAAGGTTTTCAGAAGGAGTTTAAAATGAAAGCTGCCATATATGCTGTTGCCAGCACAAGGAGTTTAGGATGAAGGATGCCATATATGCCAGCACTTGGAAGACAGTGACTCAGTTGTGTATGCCTGCAGCCTCTGCCTGTCACTACATTTATTGATGATGAGGAGCAAGTTGGTGACTTTGAAGTATGTCAAGTGAGGAAAAAATGACGTCTGACCTCCTTATGAAAAAAAATAATATCTTCAGAGTCCATCTGTAAGCTGGAAGAAGGGTATATCAAAGAAGTGTTTAACATTGACAATGAGGCTTCAGTTGTTCCTTCATTAACTGATGACAAAAGAGCTAAAATGCTTCTAAATCAAGGTGATTATGATAATGGTGATAATGAAGATGATGTCGTTGACCCTGCAGAACAAGTGCCTATAGGCAGCATGGTGATGGGCTTCTTGAAGCACTAGAGCAGCATGTATTCATAACAGAACAAGAAATAGGTTTATAAAATCAGGGAGAGACTTCAACAAAAACCATTGTTAGAGAGGCAAGTAGGTGGTACTACAGGAAACATTTTAAAAAGCCATTCAGCAGAATGTCTTATTATGCCTAGAGGACCCACTTCTTGGTCCCCCAACTGCTTCTGATGTTTCTTCTCACCTAACAAAGTACTGTGTACAGCAACTTTTTAATCAAAACATAGCATTGTAGGTAGAGACTGAAAGCCTGCCATTGTTGCTGTTTAACAGCTGATACAGGTGTTCTGTGCTGCTTAGTTTGAATACATTATTTTTCACTATTATTAATGGTGTGTCTTATATTTTTACTGTTAAGTTCCTTTGTGTGAATAGGTGTAAGAAAATGATTGCTTGTCAGTAGCATATAAATTCAGTCAAGAATGATGGTGATGCCAAACACCCACAGAGTGTTCACATGGGTGGCTGACATAGTGACACCTGTGTTTTCTGATGAGTCAGTGTATACAACCTTTGTTTCATGCACAAAATTATTTAAATATTGGATAAAATTACTTTCAGGCTATGATTATAAGGTATATGAAACATAAATGAATTTTGTGTTTGGACTTGGGTCCCATCCTCAAGATAGCTCATTATAATATCTATGAAAATATTCAAAAATCCTAAAAAATCTGAAATCTGAAACACTTCTGGTCCCAAGCATTTTGGGTAGGGGACACTCAGCCTGTAGTATGCTTAAGGGAAAGCTTATCATAAAGCTTTCGTCCAGTACTGTTGCAGGTGGTGCTACATTCATTTTTGAAACTTTTCTATTTTAGAAGATTTGGTTTTCACATTTCAAATAAATTAGAATAAATACAAGCTTTTTAAAAGAAAAAGTTTAAAAAAATTATCCAGTAATTTTTAAGGAAATATGTGAAATTGTAAAACCATCACCACAATTGAGTTTTAGTTTTTGTCACCCCAAAGCCGTTTTACTCATTTGTAGTCAATTATGATTTCCACCTGCAGCCTCACCATGAATCTGCCTTGTATTTATGGGTTTGCCCTTTCTGCACATTTTCTGTAAATGCAGTCATATAAAATACGGCCTTGTGTGACTGGTTTCTTTCACTTAGTATAATGTTTTCAAGGTTTATCATCATGGTATCAGTGTTGTAGGATGTATTAGTACTTCATTTCTTATTATGGCTGAGGAATATTCCATTATAGCTATAACACTATCCATTCATCAGTTGGTGGACATTAGGGTAGTTTGTACTTTTTAGCTATTATGAATAATGCTGCTATACATATTCATCTACATGTTTTTTATGTGGACATGTGTTTTCATTTCTCTTTAGTATATACTTAGGTTCTAGTGGGTATAGAGTAGTATTTCATTGGAGATTTGATTTGCATTTCCCTAATGACCAATGATTTTAAACATCTTTTTGTGTGCTCACTAGCCATTTGTGTATCTTCTTTTGTGAAATGTCTATTCAAAGCTTTTACCTATTTTTAAGTTATTTGAGTCCTACAGAGTTGCAGGGTTTCTTTGCATATTCTGGATCAAGTTCTTTCTCACATATATGATTTCCAAATATGATTTTTATTTGATTTTTTATTTTTTGAGACAAGGACTTGCTCTGCCCAGGCTGGAGTATGGTGGCATGATCACAGTTCACTTGCAGCCCCTGCTTTCAAGGAGCTGGGACCACAGGCATGTGCCACCACACGTAGCTAATTTAAAACAATTTTATGTAGACACAAGGCCTCACTGTGGTGCGCAGGCTGGTTTCAAACTTCTGATCTCAAGCTATCCTCCTGCCATGGCCTCCCAAAGGGCTGGGACTACAGGCATAAGCCACCGCACCCACCCCCAAATATATTTCTCTTGTCTGTGGCTGTGCATTTTGAAGTTTAAGAGGTTTTTATTTTGAAGTCTTTTTTTTTTTTTGGTTTATCTTTTTTTGTTGTTGTTTGTTTCAAGGATTGTGCTTTTGTTGTTAGTTTTTTTAAAAACACAATTCGTTCCTCTTGAGAGTTGAAAGCCTATTACATTTAGACCCCATTGTATATTATGAACATTTATTATTGTTCATGATATCATTGGTCCATATTGTAGACAAGAATTTCCAAATTATTTTTATTTTCTACGTATATTTGCTGTATACTCATCATTTAGGGTAATTTTCCCTCATAGATTTGCTATTATAATTTTAAAGAGTTTTATAAAGGTAACTTTAATTTATAGTTGTTTAAGTATAATAATCTTTTTTCCTTTTTCTTTTCTTTTTTTTTTTTTTTTTTTTGGCAGCTCCCTAGATCTTTAGCTTCTACTCCCAGTGCTCCTACCACTCCAGCAACGCCAGATAATGCATCACAAGAAGAACTCATGATTACATTAGTAACAGGATTGGCTTCCCTTACATCTAGAACTTCTATGGGTATCATTATTGTTGGAGGAGTGGTAAGAAAGATTACTTTTAGTATAATTAAAATTGAAATGTTTGCAAGGCTGCCTGTTAGCTCACAGAAGAAAAGGTATATAGTATTTACTTCTGTTTGTAGGATCTGTAAAATAGTATGAACATTTACAGGTTAAAGGTAGTGAATTAAATATCACAAGTCTCATCTTAAATTTTTAAAAAACACACATTTTTAGGAATGAACTGTCACCATCTAGCTGGTCTTCAATACTTCCTAAGCATTTTCACATCATAACACCCAAAGAAATATTTGTACATTGGGGTAATAAGAAAACCCCAGGTGCCCTATCTAGCCTTCTCTGAATATCAAGAGGATCTATCTTAAGTATTAAATATTATTTTTAGTAGTAGTAATTTGTTTTTTTTAAAAAAAATTATATCATTAACAGCATAGATATACTTGTTTTGGTTTTTGAAAGAACTGACCTTAAATAGTTAACGTTGTTTTATTGTTGAGATACGTTGAATCAGTTTATCAAATCTGGCAGCTTATTAAGCTCTCCCTTATTTGTGTGCTGATCCCTTTTAAGCCTGATTGATTTCTGGTAACTTCAGGTTTTCTCATAGAGAAGGAATATACAAATGTATCTAACTCAAAGATCCATAAGGAACTAAAATGCTTTTAAATGTGCTCTCCAAAATGGTGTTTTTCCTTCTCAGACTAACCTGTGACTTTATCTTACAGATTTGGAAAACTATAGGCTGGAAACTCATATCTGTTTCATTAACTATGTATGGAGCTTTGTATCTGTATGAAAGACTGTCCTGGACCACCCATGCCAAGGAGCGAGCCTTTAAACAGCAGTTTGTAAACTATGCAACTGAAAAACTGAAGATGATTGTTAGCTCCACGAGTGCGAACTGCAGTCACCAAGTAAAACAGTAAGTTGAAAGGTGCATCTTTCCTTTAAAAAGAAGTTACTGAAATACTACATACATGCAGAAAATGCACAAAATAAATGTATTGCTCAAAGAATTATCACAAAATGAACATGTTTTGTGATCGCCACAAATGAGAAAAAATAGACCAATACTAAACCTCACTGCTGCCATTTCTCCCTCCTAATCACTATTCTTCTTTCCATTCTCCTGATAGGTTAGGTTTGAACATTAGAAAATTGGTAGATAGGAACTCTCAAGAACTCTGGAGGGGTTTAAAAAGATAGTTCTTAATTTTTGTTGTTTTTTTTTTTTTTTTCAGAGATAGGGTCTCTGTTGCCCTGGCTGGAGGATAGTGGCGCTATCATGGCTCACTGCAGCGTCGAATCTTGGGCTCAAGTGATCCTACTGCCTCAACCTCCTGAGTAGCTGGGACCACAGGTGTGTGCCACCACACCTGGATAATTTTTAATTTTTTTTTTTTTTTTTTTTTTTGAGACAGGGTCTCAATATGTTGCCCAGGTTGGCCTTGACCTCCTGGGCTCAAGTGATCCTCCCTCCTCAAGCCTCCTGAGTAGCTGAGATTATAGGCGTGAGTCACCATGCCCAACTCAAAAGATCTTCAGCAGACCTGTTCTAAATTTATGTACCTGGCTGGGCAAGGTGGCTCACGCCTATAATCCCAGCACATTGCGAGGCTGAGGCAGGTGGATCACTTGAGGTCGGGAGTTTGAGAACAGCCTGGCCAACAAGGTGAAACTCCATCTCTACTAAAAATACAAAAATTAGCCGGGCGTGGTAGTGTATGCCTGTAATCTCAGCTAGTTGGGAGGCTGAGGCACGAAAATCGCTTGACCCTGGAAGGCAGAGGTTGTAGTGAGTTGAGATCACACCACTGAACTCCAGCCTGGGCAACAGAGTGAGAGACTATATCTCAAAAATACATAGTTGCCCTTAAGATATTTGTGGTTTCTTTCTTTTTTTTTTTTTTTTTTTTTTTGAGACAGAGTCTCCCTCTGTCGCCCAGGCTGGAGTGCAGTGGCACAATCTCGGCTCACTGCAGCCTCCACCTCCTGCATTCAAGCGAGTAGCTGGCACATGCCACCACACCCAGCTTTTTTTTTTTTTTTTTTTGAGACAGAGTCTCACTCTGGAGTGCAGTGGCGCGATCTCGGCTCACTGCAACCTCTGCCTCCTGGGTTCAAGCAATTCTTCTGCCTCAGCCTCCTGAGTAGCTGGGACTACATGTGCATGCCACCACACCTGGCTAATTTTTTTTGTATTTTTAGTAGAGATGGGGTTTTCACCAGGTTGGCCACGGTGGTCTCGATCGTCTCCTGACCTCATGATCCACTTGCCTCGGCCTCCCAAAGTACTGGGATTATAAGCATGAGCCTCCACGCCCAGCCCCATGCCCAGCTAATTTTTTTTTTTTTTTTTTTTGTATTTTTTTTTTAGTAGAGCCAGGGTTTCACCATGTTGGCCAGGCTAATCTCAAACTCCTGACCTCAAGTGATCCACCTGCCTTGGGCTCCCAAAGTGTTGGGATTACAGGCGTGAGCCACTGCACCCAGCTAGATCTTTGTGGTTTCTTAATTAAGAAAACTGAATGAATAGAGAGATCGCCTGGCCAAGCAGTCTAAGAAAGCTGAATGAATTCTTAGCATTTAACAAATGAACTTAATGGTAGGCAGACTCCTGATTTCACGGTGAGTGTAATGTATTTTTGCTCTCGCAGTTCAAATTTATAAGTTAAATGCTATTTTATTTTTAGATCTCAGGAGAATTTTATTATAACATATACCTAAGTCGACCCGGTTTCTGCTTTTATGCAACTTAAATATTTGTTTCATTCATGTGGTAAAAATATATAGAACTCCAGTCAAGTCAGGGTACAATGTTCTGTATTTGGATGCCTCTTGAGAGCAGAATTTAAAAATTCTTTGAGTTCAAGATAACTTCAGTTTAATGGGAGAAACTAACATTTACATAATTATAATACAAAGTAAGAGTGATAAGAAATATAAGAAGATAAACTATTATCATAAGACAAGGCTGTACAAGTTACTTAAATCATGAAGGATAGTAGATCAATAAAGATTTCCTAGAGGAGATGTGTAGCATATGAGATTTGAACACGCTGTATCAGAAGATAAGATGGAGACAACAACCCAAATCAAAAGCAGGAAGGTAAGGGGAAAGGAATGCATTCAAGGACATGAAGAGAAAAATTTCAGTGTGGCACGTGTATATAAGCTGTGTACATACATTCAGTTATAGACTTCATTACAGGATGTGGCCTTGTCTGTATGTGTAGACTGGGGTTTGGATAATTAGGAATTTTGAGAGTGATGTCACCAACACTCAGCTCTAAAACAAATAACTTTGCAGTAGTATATGAAATTGTTCAGACTCAGGAGACAGGAATTGCAGGAACGGTAAACTGTTTCAGATACAAAATCAAAGCCTGAAGTAACAGTTAATAATTGCAGAGAATGGTTACCAGGAGACCTCAAATTTGAGGAATTTGTTCATTTATTCATTCATTCATTGACCAATTTTTTTGAGCCTCTATTTTATCTGATAGTTGTAATTTATATTAAGAATGAGTTTTCATCTAATTAACATATTTGGACATCCAAAGAAATCAGCTGAAATTCATATAAATAAAAACAAAGTTAATGTAGCTTTCCATGCATTGATTATCAAACATTTATTAATTGGCTCCCATGTAGCAATTCATGCTAGGGGTTATGGGAAATAAAAACTTGACTTGATCCTCTTTCTTAGAAGACTTGGCACGTTAATGGAGGCAACCTCAAATAATATCTCAATTAAAATAAACTAAGTAAATATATTTAACAAAATATTAAAAGAATGACACATGCTTCATGTCTAATACTGGGATTTGGTGGAATGGGAAGAGGTATGCTCCCATTTAAAAATACAATGTTTGCCAAAGTTGCTATATTAATTTAAGCTCTCAAATATAACCCTTTGATTCTAGAAATATTGTTAAATTTTGCTATAGTAAGGCATTTTTGCCTATGTCACGAAAGTTCGTGGAATTTTTTTTCTGTTCTTGATAATTTCTTACTTTGATGGGGCAGGATCCCAAGCATGAGTAAGGTTTATTGTGTTTCTGGAGAAACAGACCTGTCTTTTGTCTTTATGTAGCTTGTTCTTGTTCACAGCCATATAGCAGAGGTAATATCATCTCTAAAGAGCCAGGATAAAATTCAGCCCACTAGTGCCATACCTTCCCTCTTAGCATTCTTAGTGTTCTGATTTCCTATAGTTTAGAAGTTTTTTAAAACTTGTGTTCTCCTTTTTATGTGAGCTTTAAATTAAAGCTTATTCATTTTTGAAGACATTTATGACTGCTTCTAAATTTTTATTTTAAGAAAAATGGCTACCACTTTTGCTCGCCTGTGCCAACAAGTTGATATTACTCAAAAACAACTGGAAGAAGAAATTGCTAGATTACCGAAAGAAATAGATCAGTTGGAAAAAATACAAAACAATTCAAAGCTCTTAAGGTATGTAAACCTTTCTTCTCAATAATTTGAACATTTACTCATCTCATTACAAAATATGTAAAATTATTAATGAATTTGTATTCATACATAATAGCTCTTTATGTTGGTTTGAATGAAAATCTTCCATATTGAATTCCATGTGTTTTACAATTTCACTGAAGGCTAATTTCAACAAGAAAACAAATCTGAATCGAAAGAAATTTTATAGATCCAAATTTACTCTTCATTAGGCTATATTTGTCCCTTTTAGAACAGAAGTTGTATAATTAGAAGTGGTTTTTAGTTGTATATGTTCAAGACTCATAACTTCTGTTTTCATGGGAGACTATTGATTGTGTATACTTAAATCATAACAAAAGTAAGATTTCCTGATAAAATGTGGATTTCTGGTTTGATATGATTCATTATATATTATTTAGGGTCTAATGAAATTTGCTTTTGGGGACAAGACAAAGTGTCACCATTCGGTCTGTAGTTGGGAATTCTTACTCAGTGCTTAAGAACTTAACTTTCAGCTTTCTTACTTATGCTTACCCATTAGGCTCGCTTGTCAGAATGTCTTGGAAGAACGATTAAACCTCACTTAGTCCCTGCTGTTACTTCTAGGACACATACTACACAAAATTGCCCGTGTAAGAATAGCTTAGTAGTCAATGTTTACAAATTGGAGGGACTGTCTTTGTGACCTGGATTTTTGGACGTGCTTAAAACACCCATAGTAGTGATTATCCATAGTGTCTTCATCTGACCAACACACGTGTTCATTGCACCTTAGTTTCAAAATCTCTGGAAAAGATGACTGCCTGTCACTTAGATATTTCCACCCTCACCCACCCATGTGAATTGTATGTATTCGATTGCTCCTATTTTAAGTCAGCTCATCCCAAATATACCTTTCAAATTTGGTGAAACTGCAGTAGAAATTGGTTTTTTGTCTTAACCTTAAACTTAACCCTGTAAGTTTTTGTGGTTAATTTTGGTTTTAATTTATTCAGCTTTTGATAGAGAAATACCTAGGTAAGTTTTTAAGTAGTATTTCATTTTGTTATAATAAAACAAATGATAAAATAGATTATTGGCATTAGTCGTGTAGCTTTCTGATTTGGGAAAGACTGGCTTGAGTAAGTGTGAATATTTTTGGTCTGCTAATTAATCATTTTTCTAATAGAAAAAAGTTTAAAAAAATCAAATACCATAACATTTGGAATCTCCATTTTTTACTAGATTAGGCTCATCCATTTGAATAGAATTTAATGTGCTTACGCTGCAGGAAAGCTACCTCAAGAAATATATACAGTAGAGTTCAGAGCTGATATACACTTCACTTGTGTGACCTGAAGCATATGCACGCAGGAATAAAGTAAAATAAGACCCCTCCCTGCTCCATAATGGAGAGAGAGAGCCCACGCAATGAATATGTGCCCTGGCATAGTATGAGAATGGGAAACAAATCTGGTTTTCTGACAGTTTTAGTTCCAGTTTTCCTCTCTTGTGGGCATTTGGCTGCATCAAGGATGAATCTAGTGTTTAAAGGAAATATTTTTGGTATGCCGTTGCCGCTGTAACATCTGCTAGTTTCCTTATATGTCCGTAAGAAACACTCTGTACTTTGTGCATTATTTAAAGGGAATTTGCAAGCATAATCACGACTCTAGGTAACTTAGGATATAACTCCCGTGTAAGATGTGATTCCACTGTTTGTTATGCTCTTCGTTGTTTATTATTAAAGTTTTTGTCTTTTAATAATGGATGGAATGCACTTTTCTCCTTGACTTTTATGGTAATTAGATTGTTGTTTTTTTTTTTTTAATTAGAAATAAAGCTGTTCAACTTGAAAATGAGCTGGAGAATTTTGCTAAGCAGTTTCTACCTTCAAGCAATGAAGAATCCTAACAATAGAGATTGCTTTGGTGACCATGATGGGAGGAAATGAAACTTGTAAGATTGGGACAGTTGTTATTTTTATGAAATGACTTTAAATATGAATTGTACTAACTGTACCTAAATAGCAAAGCCCTGTGTAGATTCTGGTAATGATCTATCTCAGGGTATGTGTATTTTTGAAGAGTGTTATGTCCTTAGTTTTAATTTTGGGTAAAGAAAGGGCTAAAATCATGAATTAGTTACAAGCAACAGTACCAACTTATGTGACCCCTGAGGGGTGGGGCTGTGAGCTCTTAATTTGTTTTTGATTCTGAAAAACTCTGCTTCCTGGCATCCAGGAGTTAGAGATTGAGCCTTTCATCTTCTTTCTCAAAACTAGTTTTTGATGCTTTCTTTCATGGGAATGGTCACTTTTTAATTTTATTTAATAAATTGCATTGCTGGAACCACCAAGGAGTGTGGAATGTCCTTGAGTGTATTATTTATGCAAGTTACAGTCACTTTGCCATCATGGCAGCTATGTGAACCGCTAATAAATGTGCTGTTTTTACTTTTTATTCCCATTAAAACTGACGTGAAACAGGATAAAAGCTTGTTATGGTCACTTACAAGTATCTGAGTCTAAGTAATTTCCTTAGATGTTTCTAAAGACACATTTTCAGCTTTGCTCCAATTATGATTACAATAAGGCAAGCTTTCCTAGCGCAATTTTAGGAGTAAAGTTTGAAGAGATAAAAATAGCCAAAGATAGAGGTCTGAATTTTGAATGATAACAGTGATGTTTTAAAAAAGCTGTTCTTCAGGAGGCATTTGTCTAGGATATTGCTGGATTCTACCCCATTGGAGGCTTTTAATTTTATTTGTATCAATTTTCCAGGATTTCATTAAAAATTATTACTGTATTTTTTACCTTAATGAAAGATTTTGGGTTCAAATATCTTTCTATATTAAAAGCTGATTGAGTCTGTACACATGTAAATTATGCCTAGTGGAGGTTCTGTTGACTTTCTTCCCCACTGTGGAAGAGGCCAGTTTTGCCTCCATTTGCACATTCATTTCAGTATTTCTGATCAATACATGTAGCGTTTACAAAATTCTCCCTTGAGCTGGTAGAAATACCTCACCAGTTTCCTCTTTAATGAATCAAATAAAATCTTTGAAGTTAAAAAAAATTGATTGAAACTCAGATGGAATGGAAATGTACAAAAATGACACCATTCTAGGAGTTTGCTAGACAAAATATAGGACTACCAGATCAATATCTCCTAGACACTTGTTAGAAATGCACAATCCCAGGGAACACAGTACATTTGGCCACGTGTAGTTTACGCTTCCTTTTCATGGGAGGGATAAAATTTAAGGCTTTTTTTCTTTGAATACACAATCCTTCCTTTTCTATGCCTTTTAAGGCTTCTAGATGCTACTCAGCCTTTTTACAGCAGGTGCAACTCTATTTTTCAAGATATCTTAGAAGAGAACACTAGGCCATTGAAGCCTTTCAAAAATATATTTTTATGCAAATTAACACTAGAATGCAGTATGCTAATGCAAATTAATTTTGGTGTTTAGCTTTTATTGCTGATTTATAACCCAAGAAATGGTACAGGTCACAGAAAGTGGGATGAGGTAACAACTACAACATGGAAAAACAATGTCTAAGATCACGTACTGCTAATTTAGGTTACAAAGCTTAAGGCCGTAACCTTTATATGAAAGTACTTAAACTTGAAAACTCATAATGGTTTGGTATCACCTCATTAGTATAATACAGTGGTTCTCACAGTTTGGTCCTGGATCATCGACATTACTTCTTTTTCTTTTTCTGAGACAGGGTCTCAGTCTGTCACCCAGGATGGAGTGCAGTGGCGTGATCATGTCTCACTGCAGCCTCAACCTCTCGGGTTCAGGTGATCCTCCCACGTCAACCTTCTGGGTGGCTGGGATTGCAGGCACACACCACCATGCCTGGCTAGTTTTTGTAGAGACGAGGTTTCCCCATGTTGTACAGGCTGGTCTTGAACTCACAGGCTCAAGTGATCCTTTTACCTCTGCCTCCCAAAGTGTTGGGATTGCAGGCGTGAGCCACCACGCACAGCTATAATCACCTTCAAACTTACAAGAAGTGTGGATTCTTGGGTCTGAACCCAGACCTATGGAGTCAAACAGTAGGTTTGGGGTCCAGCAATCTATGGTTTAACAAGCCATCCAGGTGTTTCTGATGCACAGTAAATTTGGGGGCCACTGGTGTAGTAGGTTTGGTATGGCAACTTTTCCATCACTTGTTTTATGTAGTTCTATCTGATGGATTGTGAAAACATAATGAATGTTGGAAATGGAACAGTAAAATAATGAAAGCCAAGTCTTATGCCTGGAAATATGTGCACCTATGACCAAGTCCATGAATTATACAGAAATTATGTGATTATGAGTGATGTACTTCAATGTTATTGCACATACACTTGTTTACTTTGTATGTTTGCAGGATTAAACTTTGTATAATCTTTAAAAAAAATTTTTTTTTCAGTATACAAGGTTGCAAGATGAAAATAAAACCTGTTTGCCTGATGGTTGACAAATGTAGCATTTATACTAGTAGTAAGTGAGGTTTAATCTTTCATTCTTAATTACTTTTGTGGTAGATATGTAAGTTATCTTGAGGAGACCTCTTTTGACTGCATTACTGTTCTTCTGGGCAAATTGACACTAGAATGCAGTATACTAATGCAAATTAATTTTGGTGTTTAGCTTTTATTGCTGATTTATAACCCAAGAAATGGTACAGGCCACAGAAAGTGGGATTAGGTAACAACTACAACATGGAAAAACAATGTCTAAGATCACACACTGCTAATTTAGGTTACAAAGCTTAAGGCCATAACCTTTGTATGAAAGTACTTAAACTTGAAAACTCATAATGGTTTGGTATCTCCTCATTAGTATAATACAGTAAAAGAGTAAGTCAGAGTTACATATACTAGTCATTAGTATGTGTTATACAATACTGAGAGGTGGCAACATGCTAGCAGCTCGCTCTCGGCGCCTCCTCGGTCTCAGAGTCCACTCTGATGGCACTTGAGGAGTCCTTCAGCCTGCCACTGCACTGTGGGAGCCCCTCTCTGGGCTGGCTGAGGCTGGAACCGGCTCCTTCTGCTTGCAGGGAGGTGTGGAGGGAGAGGCGTGGGCAGGAACCGGGGCTACGTGAAGCACTCGCGGGCCAGCGCATTCTGGGTGGGCATGGGCTCAGTGGGCCCCGCACTCGGAGTGGGTGGCCAGCACTGCTTTCCCTGGGCAGTGAGGGGCTTAGCACCCAGGCCAGCAGCTGCAGAGGGTGCACTGGGTCCCTCAGCAGTGCTGGCCCGCCAGTGCTACGCTCGAATTATCGCTGGGCTTCAGCTGCCTTCCCATGGGGCAGGGCTCGGGACCTGCAGCCCGCCATGCTTGAGCGTCCCCCACCCGCTGTGGGCTCCTGCACGGCCGAGCCTCCCTGATGAGCGCTGCCCAGTGCTATGGCGCCCAGTCCCATTGACTGCCCAGGGGCTGAGGAGTGTGGGTGCATGGAGCGGGACTGGCAGGCAGCTCCACCTGCAGCCCCAGTGCGGGATCCACTAGGTGAAGCTACCTGGGCTCCTGAGTCTAGTGGGGACTTGGAGAACCTTTATGTCTAGCTAAGGGATGTAAATACACCAATCGGCACCCTGTGTCTAGCTCAAGGTTTGTAAAGACACCAATCAGTACTCTGTATCTAGCTAACCTAGTGGGGATGTGGAGAACTTTTCTCTCTAGCACTCTGTGTCTAGCTCAGGGATTGTAAATGCACCAGTCAGCACTCTGTCAAAATGGACCAATCAGCTCTCTGTAAAACGGACCAATCAGCTCTCTGTAAAATGACCAGTCAGCAGGATGTGGGTGGGGTCAGATAAGGGAATAAAAGCAGGCTGCCCTGAGCCAGCAGTGGCAACCCATTGGGGTCACCTTCTACACTGTGGAAGCTTTGTTCTTTCGCTCTGTAGGATAAATCTTGCTGCTGTTCACTCTTTGGGACCATGCCACCTTTATGAGCTGTAACGCTCACCGTGAAGGTCTGCAGCTTCACTCCTGAAGTCAGCGAGACCACCAACCCACCAGAAGGAAGGGTCCGCACCAGAAACTGGGGACACATCTGAACACCTGAAGGAACAAACTCTGGACTACCGTCTTTAAGAACTGCGGCTTCATTCTTGAAGTCAGCAAGACCAAGAACCCACCAATTCCGGACACATTTTGGTGACCCAGATGGGACTTTCACCTATCACCACGCGGTGAGAATCTTGCCTATCGCCAAGCAGTGGGACATCGACTATCGCTGATCGGTGAGCACCAATGGACCCCTTTTGCTTGCTATTCTGTCCTATTTTTTCTTAGAATTTGGGGGCTAAATACTGGGCACCTGTCAGCCAGTTAAAAGCAACTAGCATGGCTGCTGGACTAAAGACACGGGTGTCAGGCTTTCTGGGAAAGGGTTCTCTGACAACCCTTGACTCTTCGGAGTTGGGAGCATTGGTTTGCCTAGAACCAGCTTCCACTTTTCCTGTACTTCTGGGCTGAGCCGAGGGTCGACAGGGAGGAAAGCCATGCAGCTCCAGGTTCCTGACAAGAAGTTGGTTGACCCTGCAGCCATGAGCGGAACTCTCAAAGGCATGTCGCCCAAGCCAGACTCACCTATCTATTCTATCTATCCTGACCCTTGTCCCCTGGGTCCTAATGCGTGCTGGACAAATTTCCTCTCACCTCTCTTCTCCGAGGCTAGTCCCGCTTCTAAAAATCACTCCCTGTCTCTGTTGCTTTTCTAGTTTCTCCTGTAAGAATGACTTCTAGTATAAACTCCAAGACTCTGTTGCCTTCTTTAGGCACCCTGGCTCACCAATCAGAAGACATAATTTTTGCCCAAAGCCCCGTCATGGAGGGGACTACCTGGAATTTTAGGATCCCTCCTCAGACTAGCTGGCCTAACAAAAGCTATTCCTGAAGCTAGGCTATGAGGAGCCTCAGAAATTGTATCCTTCCTGTTCATGTAAGTGAGGACAAAAGGTGTCACTCTTCCAACCCTGGAGATCCCTTCCCTCCCTCAGGGTATGGCCCTCCACTTCATTTTTGGGGCATAACATCTTCATAGGACAGGGGTAAAGTCCCAATACTAATAGGAGAATGCTTAAGACTCTTAACAGATTTTCGAGAATGTGTTGGTAAGGGCCACTAAATCCGATTTTTCTCGGTCATCCTTGTGGTCTGGGAGGAAAGGGTGCAGGTTTTCAAGAATGCCTCAGTAAGGGCCACTAAATCCGACCTTCCTTGGTCCTCCATGTGGTCTGGGAGGAAAGCTAGTGTTTCTGCTGCTGCGTTGGTGAGTGCAGCTATTCTGATCAGCAGGATCCAGGGACCACTGGGCAGGGAGAGAAACAAACCAAAACTGCGGACGGTTTTGTCTTTCAGATGGGGAACACTCAGGCATCAACAGGCTCACCCTTAAAATACATCCTAAGCCATTGGGACCAATTTGACCCACAAACCCTGAAAAAGAGGCGGCTCATTTTTTTTTTGCACTACTGCTTGGCCCCAATATATTCTCTCTCTGATGGGGAAAAATGGCCACCTGAGGGAAGTACAAATTACAATACTATCCTGCAGCTTGACCTTTTTTGTAAGAGGGAAGGCAAATGGAGTGAAATACCTTATATCCAAGCTTTCCTTTCATTGAGGGAGAATACACAACTATGCAAAGCTTGCAATTTACATCCCACAGGAGGACCTCTTAGCCCCATATCCTAGCTTCCCTATAGCTCCCCTTCCTATTAATGATAATCCTCCTCTAATCTCTCCTGCCCAGAAGGAAATACACAAAGAAATCTCCAAAGGACCACAAAAACCCTCAGGCTATCAGTTATGTCCCCTTCAAGCTGTAGGGGGAGGGGAATTCAGCCCAACCAGGGTACACGTCCCCTTCTCTCTCTCTGACTTAAAGTAGGTCAAGGCAGACCTGGGGAAGTTTTCAGATGATCCTGATAGGTACATAGATGTCCTACAGGGTCTAGGGCAAACCTTCGACCTCACTTGGAGAGATGTCATGCTATTGGTAGACCAAACCCTGGCCTTTAATGAAAAGAATGCGGTTTTAGCCGCAGCCTGAGAGTTTGGAGATATCTGGTGTCTTAGTCAAGTAAATGATAGAATGACAGCCAAATAAAGGGACAAATTCCCTACCGGTCAGCAAGCCATCCCCCGTATGGATCCCCACTGGGACCTTGACTAAGATCATGGGGACTGGAATTGCAAACATCTGTTGACCTGTGTTCTAGAAGGACTAAGGAGAATTATAAAAAAGCCAATGAATTATTCATTGATGTCCACCATAACTCAGGGAAAGGAAGAAAATCCTGCCTTCCTCGAGTGGCTACGGGAGTCTTAAGAAAATGTACTCCTCTGTCACCTGAATCACTGGAGGGTCAGTTGATTCTAAAATATAAGTTTATTACCCAATCAGCCACAGATATCAGGAGAAAGCTCCAAAAACAAGCCCTGGGCCCTGAACAAAATTTGGAGGTATTATTAAACCTGGCAACCTCGGTGTTCTATAATAGGGACCAAGAGGAACAGGCCCAACAGGAAAAGCGAGATCAGAGAAAGGCCGCAGCCTTAGTTACGGCCCTCAGACAGACAAACCTTGGAGGTTCAGAGAGGACAGAAAATGGAGCAGGCCAATCACCCGGTAGGCTTTGTTATCAGTGTGGTTTACTAGGACACTTTAAAAAAGATTGTTCAATGAGAAACAAGCTGCCCCTCGTCCATGCAATCACTGGAAGGTGCACTGCCCCAGAGGACGAAAGTTCTCTGGGTCAGAAGCACCCAACCAGATGATCCAACAACAGGACTGAGGGTGCCAGGGGCAAGTGCCAGCTCATGTCATCACCCTCGCTGAGCCCCCGGTACATTTAACCATTGAGGGCCAGGAAATTGACTTCCTCCTGGACACTGGCGTGACCTTCTCAGTGTTAATCTCCTGGCAGGACGACTGTCCTCAAGGTCCATTACCATCTGAGGAATCCTGGGACAGCCTGTAACCAGGTATTTCTCCTGCCTCCTCAGTTGCAATTGGGAGACTTTGCTCTTTTCACATGGCTTTCTTGTTATGCCTGAAAGTCCCACACCCTTATTAAGGGAGGGATATATTAGCCAAGGCTGGAGCTATTATCTACATGAATATGGGGAACAAGTTACTCATTTGTTATACCCTACTTGAGGAGGGAATCAACCCTGAAGTCTGGGCATTGGAAGGACAATTTGGAAGGGCAAAAAATGCCCACCCAGTCCAAATCAGGTTAAAAGATCCCAACACTTTTTCTTATCAAAGGCAATATCCCTTAAGGCCTGGAGCTCATAAAGGATTACAGAATATTGTTAAGCATTTAAGAGCTCAAGGCTTAGTAAGGAAATGCAGCAGTCCCTGCAACACCCCAATTCTAGGAGTACAAAAACCAAATGGTCAGTGGAGACTAGTGCAAGATCTTAGGCTCATCAATGAGGCAGTAATTCCTCTATATCCAGTTGTACCCAACCCCTATACCTTGCTCTCTCAAATACCAGAGGAAGCAGAATGGTTCACAGTTCTTGACCTCAAGGATGCCTTCTTCTGTATTCCCCTGCACTCTGACTCCCAGTTTCTCTTTACCTTTGAGGATCCCACAGACCACACATCCCAACTTACATGGACAATCTTGCCCCAAGGGTTTAGGGATAGCCCTCATCTGTTCAGGCACTGGCCCACGATCTAGGCCACTTCTCAAGTCCAGGCACTCTGGTCCTTCAGTATGTGGATGATTTACTTTTGGCTACCAGTTCGGAAACCGGGTGCCAGCAGGCTACTCTAGATCTCTTGAACTTTCTAACTAATCAAGGGTACAAGGTGTCTAAGTCGAAGACCCAGCTTTGTCTACATAAGGTCAAATGTCGAGGCCTAATCTTAGCCAGAGGCACCAGGATCCTCAGCAAGGAACAAATACAGCCTATATTGGTTTATCCTCACCCTAAGACATTAAAACAGTTGCAGGGGTTCCTTGGAATCACCGGCTTTTGCTGGCTATGGATCCCCAGATATAGCGAGATAGCCAGACCCCTCTATACTCTAATCAAGGAAACCCAGAGGGCAAATACTCATCTAGTAGAATGGGAACCAGAGGCAGAAACAGCCTTTAAAACCTTAAAGCAGGCTCCAGCTTTAAGCCTTCCGACAGGACAAAACTTCTGTTTATACATCACAGAGAGAGCAGGGATAGCTCTCAAGTCCTTACTCAGACTCGTGGAACAACCCCACAACCAACGGCATACCTAAGTAAGGAAATTGATGTAGTAGCAAAAGGCTGGCCTCACTGTTTATGGGTAGTTGGCAGCAGTGGCTGTCTTAGGTCAGAGGCTATCAAAATAATACAAGGAAAGGATCTCACTGTCTGGGCTACTCATGATGTAAATGGCACACTAGGTGCCAAAGGAAGTTTATGGCTACCAGACAACCGCCTACTTAGATACCAGGAGCTACTCCTTGAGGGACCAGTGCTTCAAATATGTACATACGCGGCCCTCAACCCTGCCACTTTTCTCCTAGAGGATGGGGAACCAATCGAGCATGACTGCCAACAAATTATAGTCCAGACTTAATGGCGCCTGAGATGATCTCTTAGAAGTCCCCTTAGCTAATCCTGACCTTAACCTATATACTGATGCAAGTTCATTTGTGGAGAATGGAATACAAAGGGCAGGTTATGCCATAGTTAGTGATGTAACCAAACTTGAAGGTAAGCCTCTTCCCCCAGGGACTAGTGCCCAGTTAGCAAAACTAGTGGCACTTACCCGAGCCTTAGAACTGGGAAAGGGAAAAAGAATAAATGTGTATACAGATAGGAAGTATGCTTATCTAATCCTACATGTGCATACTGCAATGTGGAAAGACGGAGTTCCTAACATCTGGGAACCCCCATTAAATACCACAAGGAAATCATGGAGTTACTTCACACAGTGCAAAAACTGAAGAAGGTGTCAGTCTTACACTGCCAAGGCCATCAAAAAGGGGAAGGAGAAGGGAGAACAACAGCATAAGCAGCTGGCAGAGGCAGCAGAAAGGAAAGAGAGAAAAAGACAGGAAGTCAGAGAAAGAGAAAGACAAAAGTCAAAGAGAAGGAAGCAGCAGAAAGGAAAGAGTCAGAAGGAGAGAGACAAAGAAGAAGTCGAAGAGAAAGAAAAAGATATAGAAGTAGTAAAGAAAAAAGTGTACCCTATTCCTTTAAAAGCCCCCAGGGTAAATTTCTAAATGTCTACCCAGCCAAGGCATATTCTTCTTATGTGGAACGTCAACCTATATCTGCCTCCCCACTAACTGGACAGGCACCTGCACCTTAGTCTTTCTAAGTCCCAACATTAACATTGCCCCAGGAAATCAGAGCTTATCAGTACCCCTCAAAACTCAAGTCCATCAGTGCAGAGCAATACAACTAATACCCCTACTTACAGGGTTAGGGATGGCTACTGCTACAGGAACCGGAATAGCCAGTTTATCTACTTCATTATCCTACTACCACACACTCTCAAAGGATTTCTCAGACAGTTTGCAAGAAATAACAAAATCTATCCTTACTTTACAATCCCAAATAGACTCGTTAGCAGCAGTGACTCTCCAAAACTGCCGAGGCCTAGACCTCCTCACTGCTGAGAAAGGCGGACTCTCCACCTTCTTAGCAGAAGAGTGTTGTTTTTACACTAACCAGTCAGGGATAGTATGAGATGCAGCCCAGCGTTTACAGGAAAAAGCTTCTGAAATCAGATGCCTTTCAAACTCTTATACCAACCTCTGGAGTTGGGCAACATGGCTTCTCCCCTTTCTAGGTCTCGTGGCAGCCATCTTGCTATTACTCGCCTTTGGGCCCTGTATTTTTTTTTTTTTTTTTATTATACTTTAAGTTCTAGGGTACATGTGCATAACGTGCAGGTTTGTTACATATGTATACTTGTGCCATGTTGGTGTGCTGCAGCCATCAACTCGTCAGCACCCATCAATTCATCATTTATATCAGGTATAACTCCCCAATGCAATCCCTCCCCCCTCCCCCTTCCCCCCTCCCCATGATAGGCCCCAGTGTGTGATGTTCCCCTTCCCGAGTCCAAGTGAACTCATTGTTCAGTTCCCACCTATGAGTGAGAACATGCGGTGTTTGGTTTTCTCTTCTTGTGATAGTTTGCTAAGAATGATGGTTTCCAGCTGCATCCATGTCCCTACAAAGGACGCAAACTCATCCTTTTTTATGGCTGCATAGTATTCCATGGTGTATATGTGCCACATTTTCTTAATCCACTGTGTCACTGATGGACATTTGGGTTGATTCCAAGTCTTTGCTATTGTGAATAGTGCCGCAATAAATATACGTGTGCATGTGTCTTTGTAGTAGCATAATTTATAATCCTTTGGCTATATACCCAGTAGTGGGATGGCTGGGTCATATGGTACATCTAGTTCTAGATCTTTAAGGAATTGCCATACTGTTTTCCATAATGGTTGAACTAGTTTACAATCCCACCAACAGTGTAAAAGTGTTCCTATTTCTCCACATCCTCTCCAACACCTGTTTCCTGATTTTTTAATGATTGCCATCCTAACTGGTGTGAGATGGTATCTCATTGTGGTTTTGATTTGCATTTCTCTGATGGCGAGTGATGATGAGCATTTTTTCATGTGTCTGTTGGCTGTATGAATGTCTTCTTTTGAGAAATGTCTGTTCATATCCTTTCCCCACTTTTTGATGGGGTTGTTTGGTTTTTTCTTGTATATTTGTTTGAGTTTATAGATTCTGGAAATTATAAACTTTGTAGATTATAACTATAATCTATAATCTATAAACTATAATCCATAAACTATAATCTATAATCTATAACTATAATCTATAAACTCTTTGTAGATTCTGGAAATTAGCCCTTTGTCAGATGAGTAGATTGCAAAAATTTTCTCCCATTCTGTAGGTTGCCTGTTCACTCTGATGGTAGTTTCTTTTGCTGTGCAGAAGCTCTTTAGTTTAATTAGATCCCATTTGTCAATTTTGGCTTTTGCTGCCGTTGCTTTTGGTGTTTTAGACATGAAGTCTGCCCATGCCTATGTCCTGAATGGTACTACCTAGATTTTCTTCTAGGGTTTTGATGGTAATAGGTCTAACATTTAAGTCTCTAATCCATCTTGAATTAATCTTCGTATAAGGAGTAAGGAAAGGATCCAGTTTCAGCTTTCTACTTATGGCTAGCCAATTTTCCCAACACCATTTATTAAATAGGGAATCCTTTCCCCATTTCTTGTTTCTCTCAGGTTTGTCAAAGACCAGATGGCTGTAGATGTGTGGTATTATTTCTGAGGACTCTGTTCTGTTCCATTGGTCTATATCTCTGTTTTGGTACCAGTACCATGCTGTTTTGGTTACTGTAGCCTTGTAGTATAGTTTGAAGTCAGGTAGTGTGACGCCTCCAGCTTTGTCCTTTTCACTTAGGATTGTCTTGGCAATGCGGGCTCTTTTTTGGTTCCATATGAACTTTAAAGCAGTTTTTTCCAGTTCTGTGAAGAAATTCATTGGTAGCTTGATGGGGATGGCATTGAATCTATAAATAACCTTGGGCAGTATGGCCATTTTCACGATATTGATTCTTCCTATCCATGAGCATGGTATGTTCTTCCATTTGTTTGTGTCCTCTTTTATTTCACTGAGCAGTGGTTTGTAGTTCTCCTTGAAGAGATCCTTTACATCCCTTGTAAGTTGGATTCCTAGGTATTTTATTCTCTTTGAAGCAATTGTGAATGGAAGTTCATTCCTGATTTGGCTCTCTGCTTGTCTGTTACTGGTGTATAAGAATGCTTGTGATTTTTGCACATTAATTTTGTATCCTGAGACTTTGCTGAAGTTGCTTATCAGCTTAAGAAGGTTTTGGGCTGAGACGATGGGGTTTTCTAAATATACAATCATGTCATCTGCAAACAGCGACAATTTGACTTCTTCTTTTCCTAACTGAATACCCTTGATTTCTTTCTCTTGCCTGATTGCCCTAGCCAGAACTTCCAACACTATGTTGAATAGGAGTGGTGAGAGAGGGCATCCCTGTCTTGTGCCAGTTTTCAAAGGGAATTTTTCCAGTTTTTGCCCATTCAGTATGATATTAGCTGTGGGTTTGTCATAAATAGCTCTTATTATTTTGAGGTACATTCCATCAATACCGAATTTATTGAGCATTTTTAGCATGAAGGGCTGTTGAATTTTGTCAAAAGCCTTTTCTGCATCTATTGAGATAATCATGTGGTTCTTGTCTTTGGTTCTGTTGATATGCTGGATTACGTTTATTGATTTGCGAATGTTGAACCAGCCTTGCATCCCAGGGATGAAGCCCACTTGATCATGGTGGATAAGCTTTTTGATGTGCTGCTGAATCCGGTTTGCCAGTATTTTATTGAGGATTTTTGCATCGATGTTCATCAGGGATATTGGTCTAAAATTCTCTTTTTTTGTTGTGTCTCTGCCAGGCTTTGGTATCAGGATGATGTTGGCCTCATAAAATGAGTTAGGGAGGATTCCCTCTTTTTCTATTGATTGGAATAGTTTCAGAAGGAATGGTACCAGCTCCTCCTTGTACCTCTGGTAGAATTCAGCTGTGAATCCATCTGGTCCTGGGCTTTTTTTGGTGGGTAGGCTATTAATTGATGCCTCAATTTCAGAGCCTGCTATTGGTCTATTCAGGGATTCAACTTCTTCCTGGTTTAGTCTTGGGAGAGTGTACGTGTCCAGGAAATTATCCATTTCTTCTAGATTTTCTAGTTGATTTGTGTAGAGGTGTTTATAGTATTCTCTGATGGTAGTTTGTATTTCTGTGGGGTCGGTGGTGATATCCCCTTTATCATTTTTTATTGCGTCTATTTGATTCCTCTCTCTTTTCTTCTTTATTAGTCTTGCTAGTGGTCAATTTTGTTGATCTTTTCAAAAAACCAACTCCTGGATTCATTAATTTTTTGGAGGGTTTTTTGTGTCTCTATCTCCTTCAGTTCTGCTCTGATCTTAGTTATTTCTTGCCTTCTGCTAGCTTTTGAATGTGTTTGCTCTTGCTTCTCTAGTTCTTTTAATTGTGATGTTAGAGTGTCAATTTTAGATCTTTCCAGCTTTCTCTTGTGGGCATTTAGTGCTATAAATTTCCCTCTACACACTGCTTTAAATGTGTCCCAGAGATTCCGGTATGTTGTATCTTTGTTCTCATTGGATTCAAAGAACATCTTTATTTCTGCTTTCATTTCGTTATGTACCCAGTAGTCATTCAGGAGCAGGTTTTTCAGTTTCCATGTAGTTGAGCGGTTTTGATTGAGTTTCTTAGTCCTGAGTTCTAGTTTGATTGCACTGTGGTCTGAGAGACAGTTTGTTATAATTTTGGGCCCTGTATTTTTAACCTTCTTGTCAAATTTGTTTCCTCTAGAATTGAAGCCATCAAGCCACAGACGGTCTTACAAATGGAACCCCAAATGAACTCAACAACTTCTACCGAGGACCCCTGGACCAACCCGTTGGCACTTTCCCTGGCCTAGAGACCACCCCTCTGGAGGACACCGTAACTGCAGGGCCCCTTCATCGCCCCTATCCAGCAGGAAGTAGCTAGAGCAGTCATAGGCCAAATTCCCAACAGCAGTTGGGTTATCCTGTTAAGAGGGGGGATTGAGAGGTGACAACATGCTAGCAGCCCTCACTCTCAGCACCTCCTCAGTCTCAGCGTCCACTCTGGCCATGCTTGAGGAGTCCTTCAGCCTGCCACTGCACTGTGGGAGCCCGTCTCTGGGATGGCCAAGGCCGGAACCGGCTCCCTCTGCTTGCTGGGAGGTGTGGAGGGAGAGGCACAGGTGGGAACCAGGGCTGCGCACGATGCTCGCGGACCAGCATGTTCTGGGTGGGCAAGGGCTCAGCGGGCCCCGCACTCGGAACAGGCAGCCAGCACTGCCAGCCCCGGGCAGTGAGGGGCTTAGCACCCGGGCCAGCCACTGCAGAGGGTGTGCAGGGTCCTCCAGGGCCTTGGGCTCCTGCATGGCATGAGCCTCCCAGGGGAGCACCACCCCCTGCGCCCCAGCGTCCGGTCCCATCAACCGCCCAAGGGCTGAGGAGTGCGGGCACATGGAGCGGGACTGGCAGGCAGCTCTGCCTGCCGCCCCGGTGTGGGATCCACTAGGTGAAGCCAGCTGGGCTCCTGAGTCTAGTGGGGAGTTGGAGAACCTTTATGTCTAGCTAAGGGATTATAAATACACCAATCAGAACCCTCTGTCTAGCTCAAGGTTTGTAAACACACCAATCAGTACTCTGTATCTAGCTAACCTAGTGGGGAGATGGAGAACTTTTCTGTCTAGCACTCTGTGTCTAGCTAAAGGATTGTAAATGCACCAATCAGCACTCTGTGTCTAGCTCAGGGATTGTAAATGCACCAATCAGCACTCTGTCAAAATGGACCAATCAGCTCTCTGTAACATGGACCAGTCAGCAGGATGTGGGTGGGGTCAGATAAGGGAATAAAAGCAGGCTGCCCAAGCCAGCAGTGGCAACCTGCTCCGGTCCCAAAACTGTGAAAGCTTTGTTCTTTCGCTCTCTACAATAAATCTTGCTGCCGTTCACTCTTTGGGTCCATGCCACCTTTGTGAGCTGTTAACGCTCACCGCGAAGGTCTGCAGCTTCACTCCTGAAGCCAGCGAGCCCACGAACCCACCGGGAAGAATGAACAACTCCAGACGTGCTGCCTTTAAGAGCTGTAACACTCACCACGAAGGTCTGCAGCTTCACTCCTGAAGTCAGCGAGACCACGAACCCACCAGAAAGAAGAAACTGCAGACACATCTGAACATCGGAAGGAACAAACTCCAGACGCACCATCTTTAAGAACTGTAACACTCACCATGAGGGTCCGCGGCTTTATTCTTGAAGTCAGCGAGACCAAGAACCCACCAATTCTGGACACAATACCATTGGAGGAGCACATTTCAAGTTTTCTGCCTTAGACATAACAATTTACAGGTACTTAGTATGCTTCACTGGACAATAGAACTAATATTCAGAGTGTCAAAGGGGAGTTGATTCTTGCCCTCTGCTTCAACCTATAGTGCTGTGTACCCCTGCATGGATTCATAAAGGAAAGAAACATTTTATTATAGAATAATATTAATCAAGGCCAGAAATAACCAGGAAAGCATAATAAACCTTCATGACCCCATTGTCCAGCTTCAGGAATTACCAACTCATGGCCAAAGTTGTTTTATCTCCCACATATTGAAGTAAATTTAAGATAATCTGTAAATAATTATATAACATCTTTAATTTCCACATTCATCCTTCCCCAAGGGTGTGGTGGTGAAAGAAAGTAGTAAAGATAATTTATCAACACCATAAGCAGAATTGCTTATTTAAAAATTATAGAGGCCAGGCTTGTTGGCTCAAGCCTGCAATCCCAGCAGTTTGAGAGATAAAGGTGGGACGGTCCCTTAAAGTCAGGAGTTCAAGACATGCCTGGGCAACAAAGCAAGACCCCTGTTTCAATAAAAACTTTATAAAAAATTGGCTGGGCATGATAGTTCATGCCTGTAATCCCAGCACTTTAAGAGGCTGGGGCAGGCAGATCTCTTGAGCCCAGGAGTTCAAGACCACCCTGGGCAACACAGACCCTGTCTCTACAAAAAATACAAAAATTAATTGGGCATAGTGGCATGTACCCATAGTCCAATCCTACTCGGGAAGCTGAGGTGGGATGATCATTTGAGCACGGGAGGCTGAGGTTGCAGTAAACCATGATCACACCACCGCACTCCAGCCTGAGCAACAGTAACACTCAAAAAAAAAAAAACAAACAAACAAACAAACAAAAACACCAAAAGGTGCAGGATTAAAAAAAAAGATACAATGAAATCTGGTTAAAAGCACTTTATTGATTACAGGATCAATTCACAATATTTCATAAAGCCACTGTACAAATACAGGAATGAATCACTGTGTAAGAAAGATCTAAGAACAGTTAAATCATGATACAAGTCCATAGTTTATATGGTTTAGAGCTTTAAGAGCCTTAATCTAACATGTTTACCCTTCCCATAATTAGACTACTACTGACATTCATGTTCAATTGACACAAGTGTGTACAAATCATTCTAGGTAAAGACAAACATTTTCAGAATGCTTTAACAGGAAAATAATTTTAATCAACTTTAAAAACACACATGTGAATGCCTTTGGATAGGAAAATAGAAATGCAAGTGTTCAGATGCTTCTTTGAAAAGAAAACAATAGGATAAAGCACCATTGTGTAAAAGACAAAAGGCTTGAGATATCTACCAAGTATATCAATGAAGTTCTATTAATTAAGAAATACTGTACGATGTAAGATTTTGTTGAATACATTTAACACCATTTGGAACATAGCTTTTTTTCCCCTCCGTAATGCTGCTTTATCACAACTGTATTTTACAAAATCAGTAACTGGATTTAAAGAAGACATAGATTTTATCGACATGCAAACATTTGCTAAACACAAGGTGTACCATCAATGTGTGATTAATAAGTTACTTTTTAAAAATAAAGTGCTAGCTTAGATATTCTATAAACCATTTCACTGAGTACCTATTATGTAACCAATATTTTAAAATATACACTGATCTGAGGCAACCCAAAATGAACAATGGAAAGAAAACTAGTAAATCTGAAATGTACTTCACATTCTACTTAATCTAATTTAAAATATAAATTCATTGTGCAACCTATAAGATGGTCCAACCTGTGGATATTTTTAAAAATTCTAACAGAAGAAATCATTTAAAATTTTGCTTTTTCACAATGGCAAAAAGGAAAGAATTTGAACGTAATATTTAATTAAAAAAAAAAAAAATCAGCCTGACTCAGACCCTGAAGATTTTAGAAAGAACATCTTCACTATTAAAATGATGACAGGCCCAAATGGGGGATTGTTTAACCAGTTTTCCTAAGTTAAACCAAGAATAAGCCAAAGTATTCATTGTGTTACAACTTAGATCTGAGACATTTACATCAAAGCATATTTCCCTGAACATGTTCACATTGAAAATGCTTAAGGTCTTAAATTATTATTAAATCCAAAATACCAAGAGTATTGGAGGAGCTCAGTTATACAATATTGGCACAGCATTTTTAAGCACTAATAAAAGTTTCACTGTCACCTTAAGTCAAGATCCATTTATTAATAGGTTAAGTTTGAAATTCTGTAACATATTCTAGAAGCACCTACATCCATTATTTCCAGGAGACTAGTTTACTATTATCATGCAATCTCTGAGGTCATATGAGTCTAAAATGAAGGGAATTGCTGAACAGGCCCTTTTGCTGAAGAGATAGGAAGCCCAAATCTTTGCCTCTGAAGATGGAATTCAATGTGGTATGTGTAATCACAAGTAAAAACTTGGGCTACGGAGGAATCCTGGATATTCAGTCTAAATCTCAAATAGTATAGCTGCCAAAAATGAGGCCTGTCCATTAAAGTGGAGGAGATATCCTTGCTGATAGCAAAAACTGCTTATTTTATTTATTTATTTATTTTTTTGAGACGGAGTCTTGCTCTGTCGCCCAGGCTAGAGTGCAGTGGCGCGCTCTCAGCTCACTGCAAACTCTGCCTCCCGGGTTCAAGCAATTCTCTGCCTCAGCCTCGTGAGTAGCTGAGAAGACAGGCACCCGCCACCACACCTGGCTCATTTTTGTATTTTTAGTAGAGACGGGGTTTCACCATCTTGGCCAGGCTGGTCTTGAACTCCTGACCTCGTGATCCACCTGCCTTGGTCTCCCAAAGTTCTGGGATTACAGGCATGAGCCACTGTGCCTGGCCAAGAACTGCTCTTAAGCAGGTTTTTGGGATGATATGCTAAACACCACAGGGTGATCACATATTTAGAAAATAATATGTATCTCTAAAATATTCTTGCCAGATCTCAAAAAATTACTCTTCTTGACATGCTACAGTCGACAAATTAACCTTCTGAGGCACATTATGTTTAAATGTTTCCTAGAAAGTAAAGAAGGAAACCTGGCTGGGCGCGGTGACTCACGTCTGTAATCCCAGCACTTTGGGAGGCTGAGGCCAGTGGATCACTTGAGGCCAGGAGTAGGAGATCAGACTGGCCAAGATGGCGAAACCCCATCTCTACTAAAAATTCAAAAATTAGCCGGGCATGGTGGCATATGCCTATAGTCCCAGCTACTTGGGAGGCTGGGGCACAAGAATCACTTGAACCCGGGAGGCAGAGGTTGAGGCTGCAATGAGCCAAGATCGTGCCTCTGCACATGCCAGCCTGGGTGACAGAGATTCTGTCTTTAAAAAAAAAGAAGGAACATTAACTGCAATATTCTTGATGATGCATATTTTTTAAAACTAAATCCAGCCAGATTTTTCAGTCTTAAAAAGTAAGATCAAAAGTATTCAACATCTCTACAAATTATATACTCATTGAATTCAGGAACAACAGAATTAAACAAATAATCAGCTCAACTTAAACTGCAAGTAAACAAATATACTTAGCAACTGGAGCCTCTAATATTAGAAAGCAAAGGTGTAACCAGAAAGGTAACTGTAGTGAGGCTACTCTCTAGCCATTTGTTTATGTGTATAATTAACCACAAGTGTTAAATAGTTTTTAGTTGCCGAATAAATATTTAATTATGGGAACTGTCTTAAACTCCTCTTCATAAACTTTAAGAACATTAAAATAAATGTCATTTTGAAATATGTTAAGGCCATATAATTCCTGTGGTCTGTATGCCTCTGACTACTATAATAACTTTTAAGTAGAGGAGATTCTCTTTTATACATTTAAGGTTATTTTTATGCATAATACAATTGCTTTCTTGAACAGGACTTCAGAATAAATTTCTGACTAACCTACATGGCAAACTTTCCCCAACCCTCTTTTTCCGGAAATGAATATATTCCTTTATTCTTCTCTCAAAGAGCTGTTCTTTATGAAGTGATATAAACAGCCTAAAATAAACATTAATAGCATTAATAGCAAAAGTTCATATAATTTTTAAAATTTTTTATTTTTTTAATTTGAGATGGAGTCTCACTCTGTCGTCTAGGCTGGAGTACCGTGGCACAATCTCGGCTCACTGCAACCTCCGCCTCCTGAGTTCAGGCGATTCTCCTGCCTCAGCCTCCCAAGTAGGTGGGATTACAGGAATGTGCCACCACACCCAGCTAATTTTTGTATTTTTAGAAGAGATGGGGTTTCACCATGTTGGCTAGGCTGGTCGTGAACTCCTGACCTCAAGTGATCTGCCCACCTTGGCCTCCCAAAGTGCTGGGATTACAGGTGTGAGCCACTGCACCCAGCCAAAAAGTTAATAGAAATCTTAACCAAAATATAAATATACATTCATAACTGCCATCTACAATATTCTGTTTTGGTCCTATATCTTAATTTGCCTTTATCTATTTTGTTATTATTCTAATTGTCAACTGATTTTAATAAACAAAACTGATATTGATGTCTTTACAGGTGATGCATATATTAGCACATTCACAATATAAACAAAAAATTCAGAGGTAAAATTTGGGAATATTTAGGTTAAGGTTACACATGTTCAAAAGTTAACACAGATCTATCTGAAAAGTAACTAAGTTACAAAACAATGCACGTCTATATATCAGAATAATCCAAGACTTAACCATCACGCAAGACTAACAATCTTCTATTATAAATCATTCCAACTTATTTGTAAAAGAAAATCCAACAGGAAAAGTATCTTTAACTTGGTGGTGGGGGACATTCTAGTAATAGACACATTATTAGTACAGAAGAACTATTTATCTCTAACTCCTTTAAGAACTGCTTTAGGAATTTTTATTTTGGCTTTAAGTGGAATCACTTAGATCTAGATATCCTTTGAAGCAAAACCACTTAGAAACCAGTATTTTGTGCTAAGGAAGGGAAGAAATATTACAAAATATTGCAAAACAGAACAAAAAGCTTAAGGGTTTCATTTTAAGAAATGTAAAGGCACAGATATTTCACATCGATTCAGATTTTATAGTTTGCAAACATGAAATAAACCACCACATTACAACAAATATGTCTTAGTGATTGGTTAGATTTCACACTTCTCTCCAAATGTAACACTGTCACATTGCATTTCCTCTCTAAATGTATACTGATAGCACTGGGAAAGATGTTCAGATGCAGGGACAATCCCAATGTTTACCAAACTTCTGAAAGATGAATATACACTACAAACTTAGTTCCAAATATGAAATGAATAGGAAAGTTCAGCTATTTAGCGGGGGTACTCAAAGTGTCAACCGATCATAACCAGGCTTTTAAAATGTCAAGAACCATTTATATGCTATTATCTACTTTTTATTAATAAATTCTAAAGAAGTTTCTTATGTATGTCCAAAATATCAGTGAAATCTCTAATCTCTGGCCTTCAGATTATCTGTCCCCTCAAAGGACTGAAAGCGAGCACTTAGATTAATAGTATATGGTAAATGATGCATGAGAAATGAAGGACTCTCCTCAGAGGTGCCCCTCCTGTCAATGCTCTTAAACATGAAGCCATCAGGATCTCTTAGATTCAAAGAGATATCAGGATTCAAGGGGACTTTCTTCAGACATAAATATACACACATACAGTATCATTTCTGTCGCATTTCTGTACCTGGTTCTTCCATTACAAAACTAAAAAACATGACATTTCTTGTGTATACAAAGTTAAAAATGTACTTCTTAAAAAATGCAAACACAATGGCGACCTGATATAATGTGTACATTATGTTCTACACAAAGAAAATAGACTCTGAGTACACACAATTCATTAAGGTTAAATTAACCCAACCCCTCAAATTAATACACTGGTCCTTTTGATCTCAGAAGGCGCCTTTGCCTTCCCCCCCCCCCGACTTTTTTTTGGTAGTATACTGAAAGCTTGTTTTTGTATATAATCTCATAGAAAAATCTTCACCTGCAAATATAAGGTAGAATTTTTTCACAGCTATAGGCTGTAGCATTGATTTCTCCAGATATATCAATGGAGAACAAAGAACATGTATGACACTGTTAATTCCAGATTCTCAGAAAACTGTCCCAAGAGCCTGTTGCCACAGCCATGCCATCATCAGTTACACCTAAGCAGCTCACACGGTTGTCATGACCAGCAAGGACACCTGAAAAAAAAAAATTCAGTAAAAAATTAGCAATTGTAGAGTTTTAGAATTAAACAAGTATATGCAGAGATTTAAAAGGGTACTTAAAAACTATCAGTCCAGTCTGAAAGCTGATCAGTTAAATAATAATAATACTTTAAAAGAAAACAAATTTCTCTGAGTAAGAAGACAGGTTAGAAGTAAGCTGGATGTATTTATAAATTTGGATTATTTGAATTTTGACATGTGCCTCAATTTGTGGTTTTATTTTTTGAAACATCATTTTATAATTCAACTTATATCTAGGAAAACATATGCAGACAATTAGTCCACATCTTTAATAAGTTCATGATATTCCAAATTTTGCTACTGAGCTACGCTATTTTCAACAAGAACAAGATTTTCAATGAAGTTCACTGAAGTAGTCCTTCACCACAGGAACAATAAAAACGTAAGAATAAAGCTGCTTTACGTCACTGCTTCCAAGAATACCAACATAATTTATTTACTTTCTTTTTTTTTTTTTTTTTGAGACGGAGTCTTGCTCTGTCGCCCAGGCTGGAGTGCAGTGGCTGGATCTCAGCTCACTGCAACCTCTGCCTCCCGGGTTCACGCCATTCTCCTGCCTCAGCCTCCCGAGTAGCTGGGACCACAAGCGCCGGCCACTTCGCCCGGCTAATTTTTTTGTATTTTTAGTAGAGACGGGGTTTCACCGTGTTAGCCACGATGGTCTCGATCTCCTGACCTCGTGATCCGCCCGTCTCGGCCTCCCAAAGTGCTGGGATTACAGGCTTGAGCCACCGTGCCCGGCCAATTTATTTACTTTCTTATGCTAATCACCAAACTCTGGAATGTTATTGGTCATAACTTTCTGAAACCATGAAACTCATCTAGTTTTCATTTCTTTCACATATTAAACTCACTTGATATATTTCCAATATTTGGGAGGAAAACAAGAAATACAGTAAGATCATTAAGAAAAATTAGAATACATCAAATGCTCAAAAAATTTTTTAAATACACTATGTTTGAATTTACATCATCTCCCTATATTCGTAAGCATATCATTTTCGATCAATCATCTCAGGAAAAGAAGTTCATATTGTCTAAATATTCTCTATAGTATCTCCAGTAATGGCCATGTTTGGCAATGGGAAAATTTATCATTATGAGTTGAAATAACAAAAAAAATGAACATTGTGAGTAAATACTTTAAGTCACACTGGAGAGGGAAATGAATTAGCAATTCCCAAGTCAGGATCCAATTTTAAGTTCAAAGTTCCAGTTCAGCCAACTTGAAACCAGCTTGTAAGCAAAGCAAAACTAAAACTCAAGCATGTAAGTGTGGACAACAAGCACATTTTTATTTTGTTATGGATACGAATTGTTTCAATCCAGGCAAAACACCAAATATCTTTACAAAGTAATTGGCTTTAGGCAACAGAATACTTCCAGGAATCTACTTGCAAAGTGTAAAACTGCAAACCATGCAGCCTCTTAAAAGAGGTTGTAGAAAATTATTCCTGGAAAAAACTTACACTGCCTCTGTTACCTCAGGAACCCCAACAACTGCATAGGGGGGTTAAAAGGGTAAGGACATAAATCCACCAGGACAGTGAGATGAGAGCAGGCAATGGCAACAAACTTTTGTAAGCTGGATGGTGGTAACTGTTAATGAACCCCAAAATAGTTCAAAATGAATAATATAGTAAGCCAAGTAACAAAATTACACTGCAGATTCTCCAAAAGCATCCCTACTAGGTGGAAACAGGTATCTCTGGAACAGGTAGGGGCAAAGGCAGAGAAAAATAAGATTGCACTGGAAAGTGTTCATCAATCAGTAAGACCCCCCAGGTGTCCTCTTCTTCCACTCTGCAGAGTCAGGTGACGGATCATCCTGTACTGTGGCATAAGACTAGAGACTCACTCAGTGGAAAGGGTAAAACAGGGTCTCCTGACTGGAAGAAAACAGACACAGATGAGATTGGTAAAACTGCTGAAATGGGGAATAAAGGAAGTTTACTAGCTAAATGCTGTGGTCCCTCAGGTTTTCTCTAGAAATCAGCCCCCAAACTGGCAGCCAGTTTATACACTTTATGGAGGAAAGTGGAAGATGGAAAAAAGGAAGAAAGGCAGAAAGGCAGATGGGCAGACATAGGAGAGCTTCCTCAGTTAACGGCCGGCCAGATCACCCTTCAGAGAGGCCCAGAGTCAGCACACCAGCCATGTGCTCAGAGCTTCAAATGGTTTTAGTGCCTCACTCTTAAATATGAATAAGAACTAACACTTTTAAGGAAATACTCTAAAAATAAGGACAGGAAACCCCAAAAATGAAGAAAAAAAAATGAAAAAAACTTAGCAACACAAAAGACTATGCTTGAAGAAGAAACTTAAAAAAAATTTTTTTCACTAATAAGCTCAGAGAAACACAAGACTTCATTTATGAATAAAAGTGTGGGGAGACCCCCTGAAACTATTGCTATGGAATAAAAGATGAAATACTCCTGATTATTGTAAATACAAAATTGCATGCAGGATTCTGTAAAGACAATGTCAGGTTGGACTGCCAGAATGAGCCAACAGCACATGATGTGCTTCCCCCAGAAGAGAGCCTATGAATGGACATGCAGTCAGGGAGGTTTCACATCACCAAGATTCCTATCCCAGAAAAGCAGATGTTCATAGCTCTGAGAATGGAATGTGACCCTCGTGGAGAGCCTATAAACAGATGCATGGGGAGCACCTGTCCATATGGATAAGATAGGGCTATAAATGTCTTCATCTTGCCATGGTTCTTCTAGGCCTCTTTAGGGTTAAGGCATACTCCCTTCTGGGAATTTCTGGTCTAACCACTTGTCTAGCTTCACATCTTCTTTCTATGGATTGTTTGTAACCAGCTTTTCCTGTAACTGTTACTGCTGATTAATATCTTGCTAATCATAGGTTATGAAAAGACTTTCTGTTTTAAGGCTCTGTTAGAAATTACTGATGCACACACTATATTGTAAATTATCTCTGTATACTGTACTTCTGCATACAGATGTTATGTTAAAGAACTACTTCATCCCCATGTGACCATCTCACCATCACCAAATGACCCTAAATCCCTCACTAACCTACCCTCGCCCTCACTAAACTTAATAATAAAATGCTGGCATATCCAGTGCATTGTTGGCACCGTGGGACCGGAAGGCGGTGATCCCCCAGACCCGGCTTTCACTATCTTGTGTGTGCCTATTATTTCTCGACCTGCCGATCCGCCTGGGAACAAAGAGAGAGGCCCATTACATTGCGGGCTGCTGGCCAGATCCCGCAATATAAAAGAATGGGTGCCACCAAAAAAAAAAAAAAAAACAAAAAAAAAAGAAAAACCCAGAACAAAATAGCTCTTAAGTTAAAAAGATGGCAGTGAAAATGAAAACCAAAACTTAACAGAAGGGTTGAAACCCGAGGTGAGGTTTCCTTCCAGAAGATAAAGCAAAAAAGATGGCAACTAAAAAAAACACAATTAAAAAGTCAGGCCAGGCACAGTGGCTCATGCCTGTAATCCCAGCACTTTGGGAGGCTGAGGCAGGCAGATCACCTGAGGTCAGGAGTTCAAGACCAGCCTGGCCAACATGGTGAAACCCATCACTACTAAAAATACAAAAACTAGCCAGGCATGGTGGTGTGCGCTTGTAATCCCAGCTAGTCTACTCGGGAGGCTGAGGCAGGAGAATTGCTAGAACCTGGGAGGCAGAGGCTGCAGTGAGCCAAGCAAGATCACACCACTGCACTCCAGCCTGGGCAACACAGCAAGACTCCATTTCAAAAAAAGAAAAAAAAATTCTTAAAAACAAAAAAAAGAAGTCAAAGGATCAGTCCAGGAAGCCCATTATCAACATAATGGGAGATCTAGAAAAAGGGAATGATGATAATGGAGAAGAAATAAAATTCAACAAGCCCCCACCCCCAAGTGCACCCCCAAGTGTCCCTATTCTATAAGGCAATCAGTTTCCAGATCAAAAAGGCACACTAAATATCCAGCACAATGAATGAAAATGGATCTGCTCCAAGACATATCAAAAGTGGCAGAAAGTGTGAAGATTCATTAGTGAGAAGCACATCAAAACTAAGACTATAAACCAAAAAATTAACTCTAGAAAATACAAAAAAAGCTCCATGGCAAAAGAAGTCATAACACGTCTCATGTCTCAGCAGCAAATGACTTTTTGAAAAGTCGGAATTATGTAAACAGTGAATGTGGCTCTAAACAAAATCTATCATATGGGAGAAAATTGGTTGGGAAGAATGTGGCTATGGTGGGAGCAGCTTAAAACCAAACCCTTATCATCCATGGTAATAGGTCAACAACAGATAACACCTAATGTTTTTTTTAAACAAGTAACAGCAATACAGGCATGTTATTTAGAGATATGTAAGTAAGCCAGGTGAGGTGATTCAAGCCTGTAATCCCAGCTACTCCAGAGGTTGAGGCAGGAAGAAACCAGCCTTAGCAACATACAGAGATCCTGTCCCAACAAAACAGAACAAAGGTGGAGAGAGAGAGGAGGAGGAGTAGTTAATGACTAAATGTAGTTACTTTGGGGAGCAGAAACTATGGGTTGGGAATGAAGCAATGTTGTGTTTTGGTAACAAGCTATAAAGGACAATTGGATTCCTTTAAGTATAATTTTGATTTTTAAAGAGTTAAAAATTACTCTGTGTGACTTGTTATTAATGACAGTCCCCAGTATGACTTAATGTGTATTGTCATCTTGTGGAAGCTGCAGAGGAGGACTCAGGGTATGGGGCTAAGGGAAGTGACAGGTGTATGTCCTGTCCCATACAAGATCTGCTTCAGAAGGAAGAAAACCAGCAGTTACAATGTTTCCTGTCAGGTGATAAGAAAAGTGTGATTTCTAAAAGACCACACTGAATCACATTCACTATCCATCTTTAACTCTGAAGTCTAAGAAACAAGAAAATATTACAGACCTCAGTGTGATTCTTCAGAAAGCAAAAGTGTAAATATAGCTTATGGATTATAATCACAAACAAAGGGTAACGACAAAGACCATGATGAGAACCATTGGGTTACCACTTCCCCCAAGTCCAAGATGTCCATGGAGGCCTAGAATACAACTGACGGGAACCTCTTCACGCTTCCTGAAAATCAGAACCTAATGTGGACTGATTTACTAACCTGCACGATCTCCTTTTAGCGTGTCCCATACATTACAATTAAAGTCATCGTAACCAGCCAACAAGAGACGCCCACTTTTTGAGAAGGCTACGGAAGTGATTCCACAGATGATATTGTCATGAGAATACAATAATAACTCTTGATCTGCACGAAGGTCAAAGAGCCGGCAAGTGGCATCATCAGAGCCAGTGGCGAAGGCATATCCATTTGGGAAAAACTAGACAGGAGAGTAACAAACATTTATTCTACAGATGTATGCAAAATCATAGGAGGCAGTATAATAATAAACAAATCTAGACTAATAGTCCAACTTGGCTACTTACCAGGTGAGCGATGTTGGGCACTAAGATTCTTAAATATTTTGAGCCTTAGATTCCATTTCAAAGTGTTGGTTAGGATTGAATTAAATAACATATGCAAAGTACACAGCCTATTGTTCAGAACACAGCAAGTATTCAACAAATACTGGCTCTGGTTCTCCATATGTCATACTGGAACATTTAAGGTAAGTACTAATATTTATAGAATATATGTGTGTGTGTGTGTGTGTGTGGCTACTGCAGAATGAGCGGCAAGGAGATAAAAGGTCCACAATCCTCAAAGGGTTATAAGGAACCCTTAGGACAGTTCTTTTTCAGAATTCAGAATTTTTCAGATTTTGGAAAGGTAATATACTGCATATTTGGTAAAACCCAAATATGGTGCAGTGTACAATACACTATCAAGTCAACATTATTAAACAACACTATTCAGATCCTCAATATCTTATTTCGTGCCTTCTTAGGGTATCAGTATTTCCAAGTTGTCTACTAAAGTCTCCTACACAATGGTGTTTTGGGTCCTTGAATTTTTAATGGCTTTTGTTTTATGAATTTCGACGTTATGGTGTCACTACTGTCCATTTTGTTAAGATAAAACTTCTCTCATCTTACAGTTTTTGCTCCAATTCTACTTCGGTTAATAGCAATACAGTAATATTACTACAGATTTCCTTCCAGTTTATGACTTACCCACTCTCTCATTGTTACATTTAGCCTTCCTGGGTCATTTTGCTTTAGGTATGTTTCTTGCAAACAACATTATAGTTCAGTTTATTCCATATCTTTCAATAGCAGTCATCATTTATGTGTAATGCCTTACGTGATTATTCTTGGGCCTTAATATCTTATCCTATATTCTATTTAGTGTATTTTCTCCCTATATCACGGCTATGATCTCTGATACAGTATTTCTCCCTTAACACTTGGCAGATTTTCTTCAGGAGCCTTCTAGCAGTGTCTATTGTGAAAAAGTGTGAGTTTAGCTTAGTTTTTAATCTCTTATATCTAGGTAATCTGTGTTTTCATCTTGAATTTTCTTCCATCTTTTGATACTCTAAATTCAACAGGACGTGTTGGTTTTTCTTAATTACTTTTCTTTGTTATTTTTGAGATGGAGTCTGCTCTGTCGCCCAGGCTAGAGTGCAGTGACGCAATCTCAGCTCACTACAACTTCTGCCTCCTGGGTTCAAGTAATTCTCCTGCCTCAGTCTCCTCAGTAGCTGGGATTATAGGCATGGACCACAACGCCTGGCTAACTTTTTTGCATTTTTAGTAGAGATAGGGTTTCATTATGTTGGCCAGGGTGGGCTTGAACCCCTGGCCTCAAGTGATCTGCCTGCCTCAGCCTCCCAAAGTGCTGAGATTACGGGCATGAGCCACAGCACCTGGCCCCTCTTTTAATTACTTTTTAAAAACTACTTCATAAGACCCTTAGACCTTCAACTCAATGTTTTTCTTCAACTAAGATATTTTTTAAAAAATTACTTCTTGGCTATCCTTCTGCTTCCAGCCAAAACAGAGTAATAGTGATTGGATTTGCTCCACACCTTAAAGAACTAAAAACAACTGGACAAAAATATATAAAACATGGTTCTCAAAACATTGGATATCAGTCAACTAAGGAGTGTGCCTCTGAGAAATAAATAAAAGAGGCCGGGTGTGGTGGCTCACACCTGTAATCCCAGCACTTTGGGAGGCTGAGGTGGGCAGATCACCTGAGGTCAGGAGTTCGAGACCAGCCTGCCCAACATAGTGAAACCCCGTCTCTACCAAAAATACAAAAATTAGCACAGTGTGGTGGCAGGTGCCTGCAGTCCCAGCTACTTGGGAGGTTGAGGCTGGAGAATCCCTTGAACCCAGGAGGCAGAGGTTGCAGTGAGCCGAGATCACGCCACTGTACTCCAGCTTGGGTGAAAGAATGAGACTCTGTCTCAAAATAAGTAAGTAAATAAATAAATAATTCCTACAGCTGCTCCATCTTACTACCTTACTACCATCTTACTATGAAAGTTTACAGGTCATGGTGAAGGGAAGAGAAACGCAGCTGGAGCCCACTGGCCTCCCTGAGTTGAGGAGACAGCACTGGGAATCCAAGAAGTCCACAGCAGCTAGGGTTCACAGAGAGTGCCAGAGAGGGCAAAGTTTGGCAAAGAGAAAACTCCAGAGGCATGTGGAGGGCCTCTTTTAGGTATTCAACTGAGTACCAATCAGCAGAGTCGTGTGAAAAACTAATCAAGCAGAAAAGAAACACCCAAAACGATTAGAGAAAACAAACTCTGGTGCATACATAGGACGAGAATGATGCCTATCCCCTCCAGCCAGAGGGAAAACCTCATAATGCACACGAAAAACCTCATAATTTATAGGGAAGAGGGTTTGTAAGTCTTTTGCCTCACCAGTGGGGCAAAATTAAGCACACACAGTGTGACTCTGGTCCCATCTAACAAAACTTACATGCAAACCCTGTAATGATCAAATCATTTCCAAGTAACTTAACTTGGCCAGTCTGATTTTAGCTATGCCCCAGAGCAAACCGAAACAATATTTTTATGAATATAGAATTATCTAGCATCCAACAAGGTAAAATTCACAATGTCTGGTATCTAATAAAAATTCACCAGACATGCAAAAAAGCAAGAAAATATGACCTATAATTAGGAGAAAAATTAATCAGTTGAAAAAAACAGAAAAAGTCACAGAAGATAAAATTAATAGACAAGGACAATGACAATGTCTGGGATGAAAAGTGCACTGGATGGGTTCATGGCCGATTAGATACCACAGAAGAGAAAAGACGCATGAAGGCAAAGCAATAGGAACCATCCAAAGTAAAATACAGAAAGAAAAATATCCTGAACAATAAAATGAACAGAACATGGGAAAACTTCAAGTAGTTTAATGTCTCTGTAACTTAAAAGTCTCCAAAGGAAGGAAGAGAGGAGACAGAAAAAAAATCTGATTAGGGGCCGGGGTGCAGTGGCTCACACCTTTAATCCCAGCACTTTGGGAGGCCGAGGCGGGTGGATCACCTGAGGTCAGGTGTTTGAGACCAGCCTGGCCAACATAATGAAACCACACCTCCACTAAAAATACAAAAAAATAGCCAGGCATGGTGGGGTGTGCCTGCAGTCCCAGCTACTCAGGAGGATGAGGCAAGAGAATTGCTTGAACCCGGGAGGTGGAGGTTGCTGAGAACCCGGGAGGTGGAGGCCAAGATCGTGCAATTGCACTCCAGCCTGGGTGACAAAGAGTCGGTCAAAAGAAAGGAAAGAAAGACAAGACAGAAAGAAACTCATAGATCCAAAGACAAGAAACATGAAGAAGGGCCAGGCATGGTGGCTCACTCCTGAAATTCAAGCACTTTGGGAGGCTAAGACAAAAGATCACTTCAGCGCAGGAGTTAGAGACCAGCCTGGGCAACATGGCAAGACCCTATCTCTGCAAAAAATACACACACACACACACAAATACCCAGGCATGGTGGCATGCACCTGTATACCCAGCTACTTGGGCCCAGGGAAGTTGAGGCTACAGTGAGCCATGATTGCACCACTGTACTCCAGCCTGGGTGACAGAGTGAAACCCAGTCTTAAAAAAAAAAAAAAAAAAAAAAAAAAATATGGCTTTAAGTTCCAATATTAGAAATTTTAAAAAGTTCCAAATCAATGACATCAGCTTCTATCTTAAAAAACTAGAAAAAAGACCGGGTGTGGTGGCTCATGCCTGTAATCCCAGCACTTTGGGAGGCCGAGGTGGGCGGATCACCTGAAGTCAGGAGTTTGAGACCAGCCTGACCACAGGGAGAAACTCTGTCTCTACTAAAAATACAAAAAATATCAGCCAGGAGTATTGGCGCATGCCTGTAATCCCAGCTACTCAGGAGGCTGAGGCAGGAGAATCACTTGAACCTGGGAGGCGGAGGTTGTGGTGAGCTCACATTGTGCCATTGCACTCCAGCCTGGGCAACAAGAGTGAAACTCCATCTCAAAAAAAAAAGAAAAGAAAAAAAAACAAGGCTGGGCACGGTGGCTGGCGCCTATAATCCCAGCACTTTGGGAGGAAGAGGCAGGCGGATCACAAGGTCAAGAGATCGAGACCATCCTAGCCAACATGGTGAAACCCGTCTCTACCAAAAATTCAAAAATTAGCTGCGCATGGTGGTGTGCGCCTGTAAGTCCCAGTTACTTGGGAGGCTGAGGCAGGAGAATCACTTGAATCCGGGAGGCAGAGGTTGCAGTGAGCTGAGATCACGCTACTGTACTCCAGCCTGGCAACAGAGCGAGACTCCGTCTCAAAAAAAAAAAAAAGTCTAGAAAAAGAAAAGCAAATGAAGCCCAAGTGATCAGTTTGGCTTTGTTTCCCCACCCAAATCTCATCTTGAATTGTAATCCCCAATCCCCAAGTGTTGTGAGGGAGCCAGTGGGAGGTAACTGAATCATGGGGGTGGGCTCCCTGAAGGCTGTTCTTGCCATAGTGAGTTCTCATGAGAGCTGATGGTTTATAAGGGGCTTCCCCCTTCGCACTCATTCTCTCTCCTGCCACCCTGTGGAGAGGTACCTTCCACTATGATTGTAAGTTTCCTGAGGCCTCCCCAGCCATGTAGAACTGTGAGTCTATTAAACCTCTTTTCTTTATAAATTACCCGGTGTCAGGTATTTCTTCATAGCAGTGTGAGAACGAACTAATACACCATGGAAGCAGTAGAAAAGAAATAATAAAGATGAGAGTGAAAGATCAATGAAACAGAAAAACAACAGAGTATCATTCAGAACAAAAGCTGGTTCTCTGAGCAGATAGTTGATTGACAGATAGGTATAGATACAGATAAAATAAAAAAACCTCTAGCCAGATATATTTATTGCTAAGGCTGCAATAGCAAAGCACCACAAGCTGGTTGGCTTAAACAAAAGGAATGTATTGTCTCACAGTTCTGGAGGCCAGAAGCTTGAAACCAAGATATCTGAGGGCTGTGACAGAAAGATCTGTAATCTTCTCTCTGTCCTGTAGATGACTGTCTTCTCCTGTGTCTCTTCACATCATCTTCCCTCTATGCTTGTCTATCTCCAAATTTCCCCCTTTTATAAGGACAATAGTCACGCTGGATTAGTGTCATCCAATCCCTTATGACCTCATTTTAACCAATTATATCTGGACCAACCTTATTTTCAAACAAGGTCACAGTCTGAGGTCCTGGGCTTTAAGACTTCAACACATAAATTTTAGATGGGCACAATTCAACCTACAGTCCTAGACTATTACGAAAAAAGTAAAACACAAATTACCAACATCATACGTGAGAGCAGGATATCCTGTAAACTCTATAGATATCAAAAATAATTAGGGGAGTATAATAAACAGCTATAAGCCAATAAATATAACAATGGAGATGATATAGACAAAATCTTTGAAAGTTCACTCAAAAAGAAATGGATAACCTAAAAAGCCCTATAACTAATATGATATCACATTATAAACTGTAAATATATACAATTTGTCAATTATACCTTAATAAAGTGGGGGCTGGGGAGGAAAAAAAGCCTTGATCTATGATAGAAATAACTGAATCTGGCACTGAGCTAATGAAAATAATAATCACAGTTCACAATTATTAACAGTGTCTTTACTGCTGAGAGACACCTAGAGGCCCCATAAATATAGAGTCAAATGGAAAGTTTCAGCAACTCAATCAGTGAATATATGGGGCTCAGCCACAAATGAAACTATTACAGTTTGATTTCTAAGCCTAACATTCTAAACAGTGTGAGAAATGTCACTGTTAAAATCCTCAATGAATATAATTTGAAAGCAAAAATATAATAAAGGTGGTCATAATTTCATAGGAAAAAAGGAAAACTGTTATATATACAGTATCTTTGTTTGAACCATTTTATTCCAAATGGAAGGCTTCTATATTTACTTATAGTTTTAAAAGATGGTACTAATGTTTTGACTTAAATAAAAAAAAAAAGAAAAAGAAAATCAATGTAAACACACCATTTTAACTGGCTAAAAAAAACCACACGAACACCTCACAAAATGGAGAAAAAGTATTTGATGAAAATTCAACACTCATTCCTGATAAAGAATTTAGCAAATTATGAGAGAACATCTCAACTTGGTAAAAGTAATGGGCTGAGAGATAGAGAGGGTAAAGTTTGCTGCTCTAAAACTCTATTATTCTAACCAGGTTGGCCTAAGGCGAAGAGGTGGGGATGGGGTGAGCACAGCATTTACTTTCTCTGATGTTTTCTACAAAATCATGTAAAACAAAAATGACTCTCGGTAAGTGTATGATAAAGAAAAGCTAATTTTTTCCCCAAAAATGTCTTGTTACAAAAGTAGAGTGTTTCTCATACATTAAAATCCTTGGCAATTATGGTACTTTTGGACACTCTAGTCATATCTGATCTGCTTAGGTAACCTAACTCAAGCAGTATCCTACCTTCTTTAAACACCCCTCCCCATCAATTCTGACTATTTCACAATCATTTTGATTGTCATTCAAAATGTTATTTTCACTTTATCCTAATTTACAGATACCTATGACTAGCTTATCCTCTTATATACTGAGTACTTCTTACCTGGCTTAATCTATTTATAGTTATCTGTTTAGGTAGTTTTATAAAATATGAAGTAGCTCATAAATAATTGATAGCAGCGAGGCATGGTAGCTCATGCCTCATAATCCCAGCACTGTGGGAGGCTGAGGTGGGAGGACCGCTGAGCCCGGGAGTTCAAGAGCAGCCTGGGAAACAAAATGAAACTCTGCCTCTACCAAAGATTAAAAAAAAAAAACAAAAAAAAACAGCCAGCTGTGGTGGTGAGTGCCTGCAGTCCCAGTACTCCTGAGGTTGAGGCAGGAAGATCACTTGAGACCAGGAGTTCAAGGCTGCTGTGAGCTATGACCATGCCACTGCCCTGCAGCCTGGGCAACCGAGTGAGACCCTGTCTCTAAATAATAATAATTATTATTACTGAGCATCTAATACCTAATTTAGTCTCCACACCATTCTCTGATGTAGGTGGTATTATCCCTATTTTAAAAACTGAAGAATCTGAGGTTCACCAAGATTAGACAGCATGACTAGTGTCACACAGGTGCTTGACGGCAGCAGAACTAAGATTAGACCCAGGCTGCACTGCCTTCAAAAGCTATACTCCACACTCATCAGCTGCTGTTTTCATCCTTATTGTTTTCTCTTTGGGTTGTTCGCTTTGGTCCCAGAGAAACGACACTTTTTTCTCATCTAAATTCACTGTTAGAACATCCATGATCTGCTTGTTTACTCATGATAATCCCTCCCTCTACTTTGAAAAAAAAAAGCGATATTCACCAGCAATTAAAAACCTAGGTTGCCAGGAACAATGGCTCATGCCTGTAATCCCAACACTTTGGGAGGCTGAGGCAGGAGGACTGCTCCAGCTCAGGAGTTCGAGACTGGCCTGGACAACATGGCAAAACCCCATCTCTATAAAAAATACAAAAATTGGCCGTGTATGGTGGTGTGTGCCTGTAATCCTAGCTACCAGGAGACTGAGGTGGAGGACTGCTTGAGCCCAGGCGGTCAAGGCTGCAGTGAGCCATGACTGTGCCGTTGGAATCCAGCCTGGATGACACAGCAAGACTGTCTCAAAAAATCAAACAACAACAACAACAAAAAAATCCAACAATAATAAAAAAGATCTAGGACTACGAATTGAAGCTTTCTTTTTTAAAAAATCAAAAACGCTTATTACTTGGAGATTCAAAGTTATAAGAGCACATTATTTATAAGAATCCTTGAAAGCAATTTGTTGTTAAAATCATGCCACAGAGCTCAATACTTTAAATGCGTAATAAATTTTCTCTGGAAATGCTATTCACTTACACTGACAGCATTAATATCTGAGACATGTCCCGTGAAAGACTGTCTACACATTCCATCTCGAATATCCCATAATTTGGAAGAGGCATCACAAGCACCAGAAACAAAAGTCCTCATGTCAGGACTCAGAGAAAGACTCATCACATCTCCAGAATGCCCAGTGAATGTGGTGGTCTGCTGGGCAGTTTCGATGTCCCATAAAGCACTGTAATTAAAAATAAAATACAACACTTAATGGCAATGACCTCTTCTTATGTCAGTTCCTGCTACCACCCTCACACCCATAATCAGTGTGCTTTTGGAATAAACTTACCAAGTTGTATCTCCTGAACTTGTAACAATTTGGCTGTCATCTAAAAAACGACAGCAGGACAAGTACCCTACAGCATAAAGAGTAGCAAATTTTAGGTTATCATTGATTGAATAACTCAGCTACCATATGAAATAGCAATACATATTGTTAAAAATAGAATACTTGGGCAACAACATAGTTCTACTTTTAGTTACTTCAAATCCTACATTGTCTATAAATTAAATGTTATCAACAAACCCATTCTTAGGCATTTACTGTGTTAATGACATTGTGCTGGGTACTCTGAAAGCTACCAAACTGAGCAAGACATAGCCCCTGCCACCTAAGACAATTACCTTGCGAAGAACTATAATCTATGGCCGACTGTGTTAAGCACCCTGGAGAAATACTTTTAAAATACTGTGAGAGGACGCCTCTGGGCGCACCGCCTGGGAGTTAGCCCTGCTCTGCAAGGAGCAGTTAAAAAAATTTTTTTCAAACAAAAAATATTAAAAAAATTAAAAATTGTGAGAAATCAAAAGAACGACAGTGAAGACTTTACGAAAGATGTGGCATTTGAATGCTCAGCATTCATCAGTGTTTCAAAATATGGAAATGTCAGGAAAACACCATTCTAGAGATTTTGTAAAAGCAACGTCAAATAGTATGGTTAAAAATTCAGATGGATGGATACCAGATCAGTGGCAATAAATTCCTAATTAACACCATTAACCCAATACTACACTACTGAACTATGATGGGCACACTGGCAAACAAAGCAATACACTATCATGGTGAAAAGTATTTCACTAATGCACCTTAATGCATACTCTCAATTATATAATTGAGTACAGATGCCACAATCCCATAATGGTTATATGGCAGCAGAAAATGGAGAACATTTTATTTGCGTTATTTTTCATGAGTTTGAATTTTGTGCCATAAACTTATCATTTTTACAAAAACAATACAGCTATTTTTGAAAGAAAAATAAAATTATGATTGTTTGTATGAATATAAAAAGTTAATGTTTCCTTTGGTTCATAATAATTTCTATTCCCACCCGATTAATCCTCATCCTTTAGCCAGCCGAGCACAATCTGTTATTTGTCCTTGACCAGCACATTCTACACAAGGAATCATGTCATGTGTGGTGGGAAAGAATATTTAGGGAAGCTCACCTGTGTGACCCGGCAACTCTCGGCTCACTCTCACATTTCCCTCTCTGGTCTTTAAGTTATATATAGAGCAGATGTTGTCCAAGCCTCCACAGGCAACATAATTACCAGAGGGAGCATAAGCACAGGTCATCACCCAGGAGGACCTCAAAGGAATAGCATGCATCTGTAGGGCACACACCGGTCACACATCACTCAGATTACAAAAACCATCATCTATTGCATAAACCCATTTACAATGAAGTAAATATTACTAAAAATTAAATACATCTAAGAAAGGTAAGTCAAATAAAATAAGGGCTTGAGAGAGTGAACCATGAAAAATAAAATGCTAAAGCACATTAAAATGCCTATTATTTTGTATTATCAAATCATGAGTCAAAAAGTGCTCTTCTTGGAAATAATTCTCTTAATAAAGAACATAAAGAAGTTTCAGTGTTAATATATTGCCATTTGAAAAATTAAGTGTAAAATGTTAAAGGTTTTAATAGAATTTTCATTTTTGTAATAGTGCTCAAAATTCCTCAAACATAACTCTGAACAAGAACTAGGGAGATAATTAGCAAGTCTCAGAGTCGATTACATGAGTCTTCTATGAAAAGATGACACTAGCATCCCTCTACTAATAGGCCCTTATTCTGGGCTCTCATTCAAACAATGGTGATAGTTTTGCATTGATCTGGTCACAACGCTATCTGCTGCCTTGTTACCCTAACACCAATAATTTGAAAGTCAGATGGAAAAAAGTAAGGTGTATGAGAATACCACGGCTAAACAGTCCATACAGGGAATCAACACATGGCAGGATTACTACTATGCTCTCACTTAACGTAAAATAATATGCTTAAAATACATTTTTTTGTTTTATGAAAATACAGTTGAAAGATAACATGCTTAATGATGATTAATAAAGAAAAACTATTATATTACAAAACTGTCTTAGCTTGCTTTAAAATCTCAATCGGGTTGAAGCTATTGTTTATTTCACAAAATGGTATTTTCAAATGTTTAATAAAAATACTAATATGTATACACAGAGTATAAAGTTAAACTTTATACTTATCTTAAACTTATCAAAGTATTCCTGAAGCTTTTTCACTACCACTCAACAATTTTAAACTGGGGATTCCTTCCAGTGGATGTATTAGGACCATCCACACTCTATTACCCCCAAGAGATCTAAACAAGTTGTCATTTGCCTCCAATCTACTGTATCTTCTAAGCAGTCCAGAAGCACAAATCAATGCCTGGAGTGGGCCAAAGAAGAGCTTCACACTAGCCATCTAACTTATCCACAACTAGAAATTACAATCTCAGGGTCTTTGTCACATTAGGAAATGGGAATTTTAAAAAGTCATTTATTAGTATATGTATAATGGTACTTTTTCTAGTATTTATAAATTAAATATGAGCCCTCTAGTAAAACACAAAGTCATCTTTGGAAATAAAAAAGAGTTAAACATTAAAAGCAAACACTAAGACAAAAGAGAAGAACTAGATTAAAATAAACTATAATAAATTTATCTCAGAAAGCAATTTAGGTTTGAGGTAAAAGAATAAAGGAAAGAACTGGTAAAGAGCCAAACAAATATAAGGTTATTTAAAAGAATTATGAAGAAATTCTACCTTATTTGTTGTATAGCTATCCCAAATAATTAATTTTCCATCTTGGGAAGCACTGACTAGCAGCCTAGAGGAACAAACACAAAAATAATTTGACACTTAGAGGGAAAAAATAGATTAAATTGGTTATGCATTGTATTAATGTAGAATAATTCAGAAAAAAATACAATCTTTCTAATTAAAAACTTGATACCAAAATATGTTCTTCCAACTTTTAAAAAATGTATGCTGCATGCCAAAAGTTTTGAACATATTTCATAAAATAAAATTTAGCAACTGACTAAAAATGTCTGGCTATGATTAAACTTTTTTGTCGTAACAACATTTTAGTTATACAAGATTTGGATGGATATTAGCTGACTGGTTTAGTACTTACTAACTTACTTAAATTTAATGACAAGAATGTACATAGTAGCCTAACAACCATATTTCATCAAATCTAAAAACACCAATTGAGAGCCTGAGAATATGACAGTACTAGAGGTACAATGCAGGATACATCTCCTGCTCTTGAGGCCTCTACCATCTGGTGAAGATATGACATTTACTCATTTATATTAAATCAAATAAGTAAAAACTGTCAGAAGAGGGGTATAAAATAAATACCACAGGAGAGTAAAGAAGGAATAATGGCTAGTTGAGTTAATCAAAAGAGAATGAGTCTTGAAAGAAAATGTTGAGAGCTAAAGACAGAGAAAGGGCTGTATTTTAGGAGAAAGCTTTAAGATCAATGACAGGTAGAAAAACACAAGTGTTTCAGAAATTGTGAGTCTTCCAGTAGTACAGAGTTTGTGAGAAAAAGGAAAAATAAGGTGAGAGAAGCAGATTGGGCTTAAACTGCAGAAAGCTTTGTTAAGCTAAAGAGTATGAACTCCTAAGTAATTTTAGACACTAGATTCGTTTTGTTTGGATTTTTTTTTTTTTTTTTTTTTTTTTTTTGAGACAGAGTCTCACTGTGTCACCCAGGCTGGAGTCCAGTGGCGTGATCTCAGCTCACTGCAACCTCTGTCTCTCAGGTTCAAGTGATTCTCCTGCCTTAGCCTCCCAAATGGCTGGCATAACAGGTGCGCACCACCACAACTGGTAAGATGGGATCTCACCATGTTGGCCAGGCTGGTCTCGAACTCTTGACCTCAAGTGATCCACCTGCTTGGCCTCCCAAAGTTCTAGGATTACAGGTATAAGCCACCACGCCCAGCCTTGTTTGGAAGTTTTATTTTTCACCATGGTGTAAAATTCAAAAAATAAAAAAGGATATACAGAAAAAAATTTAAAAAGCCCCTTCCTGGGCCTATCATGAGCCACCCAGTTATTTACCTTCCCCTAGAGGTAAATAACATTATCAGGTTCTCAGGTAGCAATCACTACAAGGTTTTACAAAAGGGAAGATCTATCTGATAGTGGGGTATAGGATGGAATCTAAAGAAAATTCTTTAGAAATCAATTGCCATCATCAGCATAAGAGTTCAGGAGAACATTAAGTAACGGACTGACAATACGATGGGTGGGAAGACTACGTGAGATAGGTTCCTGGGTGATAGTTTCATTTTTCTATGAAGATTAACAGTCTTGAGAAAATGTTTAAGGAAAGCAAGAACCATAAACACTGTTTCATGTTATTATATTTTGAATTAAAAATTTGCTTTATCAACAGGTAAGTTATTTTTATCTTAAACTCCTTTAAGAAAAAGAATAAGATATTCGGCCAGGCACGGTAGCTCACACCTGATTAATCCCAGCACTTTGGGAGGCTGAGGTGGTTGGATCACCTGAGGGGAAGGAGTTCAAGACCAGGCTGGCTAACATGGTGAAACCCCCTCTCTACTAAAAATAGAAAAATTAGTCAGGCATGGTTGTGGATGCTGTAATCCCAGCTACTTGGGAGGCTAAGGCAGGAGAAGCCCTTGAACCTGGGAGGCAGAGGTTGCAGTGAGCCGATATCGCCCATTGCACTTCAGCCTGGGCAATAACAGTGAAACTCTGTCTCAAAAAAAAAAAAAAAAAAAAAGAAAAAGAAAAAGAAAAAGATGAAGACATTATGTCAGTTGTCAATTGTATACTTTCATGTATCCTTCTTAAGAGACACATGTTCTATATTATTGTTGTCAAGCATCCCAATTAGAGCAACAATTGAGGCTTCTTCTACTTTACAATTTTAGTGTCTCCTGGGAGAAGAGAATAAATGTGCAACTTCTATTAAAAAACAGAAGTTTCTTGGTTTAGGCATTTCCCATTAAGATTAACCAAATCAAAGGAACAAGTAAATCACTATGGCAGCAGACACACCTGCTATTGCCAGACAATGGAAAAAGCACAGGCTGCACTGTAGCCTTATACACATAGTGAATGACAGTGATGAGCAATCTATGTAACTGCAGGCCAGGTGGCAGCCGTGCGTGTGCCCGTGCACCTGCAGACGGTCAGCTTGCACATTCAAGTACACATGATGGGGTCGAGGGAGTAAAAGATGTATTCAATACAAATAACTTTGTTTGGTGTAATTTCCATTATTTGCGAATTTATGTATTAAGTACCTATAGCAATAACCAATAACTTGCACATAGAAGGTGTTGAATAAATATTTGCTTATTAACTGAAATCTCAAGGTTAATACACAGCAAAAATGCTCTGAGCATATTTAAAAAACACAGAATGTCTGCAATGTCCCACTGCAAAGAAAAGGAATCCTCTTCTAAACAGTTGTCCTGGATTCCAAATTAAAAATTTTTTAACTTTTAAAGAGTCAATATTCTTAGTGAAAGCAACATGTTCGTTCATCTGAGATGCATTTTCTGCAAATGCTTCATGCATATACTCTTTTTAAACAAAGAAAATACAAATGATAGTTCATAATGAAAATAATTCTGCGACAGTTTAAAAACGACAGGCAATGACAGGTACAAACCTGGAATCATATCCCCAGTGCATAGCATAGATTTTAGCTAGGTGGCCCCTCAGTGTACGTCTTGTTCGCATTTGTATTCGACCCACGGAGTCCATATTTGATGTAATCTTTTGAAAGCAACAAAAATGTTATTCTTTACCTTAGTCATGGTTCATGAGATAACTTGAACTAGAAACAGTGAGGAGTGAAAAAAACAAACATAAAGTACATTTATAGTAATCGAAGGTAATTTAATAGATATAATTCCACAGAGCCGGTATGGGATCAGTATGTTCATGAAAATTATGATTGGTTCAAAATAATCGTATGTGCTATTATAAATAATATATATAAATATATAATAAGAATGCCTTCTGCAGACTGTTAACTAAAAATAGATATACCTCTATGCTTTAGTAAAAAACCAGCCACAAATAAAAATCTAGTAGCAAATGATCACAGTAAACATTTATAATTGTAACTGTAAGAAAGCCAATTTTATATTTGTAAAGCACAAAAAATACTTCCTTAATAATAATTATCAATATTAATTAAACATGAAGCCTTCCAAAGATTTTTAAAATATTAGTTCTCTTAACCCCTCTTACTATCATTCCCAACCTACGAGTTTTCACAAGGAAAAAAACCACTTAATTCAGGTATACCAAAAAGAATCAGAAACTATTTAAAAAGAAGCATAAACTATATGAATCTATATATACATATATACATACATAAATATATATAATTTTTTTTTTTTTGAGACAGAGTCTTACTCTGTGTCCTAGGCTGGAATGCAGTGATGTGATCTCGGCTCATTGTAAAATCTGCCTACCAGGTTCAAGCGATTATCCTGCCTCAGCCTACCAAGTAGCTGGGATTACAGGCAGGCACCACCAGGCCCAGCTAATTTTTTTTTTCTAGTAAAGACAGGGTTTCACCATGTTGGACAGGCTGGCCAGCCTCCCACCTCAGGGGTCAAACTCCTGACCCCAAGTGATCCTCCCACCTCAGCCTCCCAAAGCACTGGGATTACAGGCATGAGCCACCATGCTTGGCCTTGAATCTACATATATACACATATGTGTGTGTATGTGTGTGTGTATACATATGCATACATATATATATGTACATATAGATATATAATTTTTTTTTTCTTTGAGACGGCATCTCACTCTGTTGCCCCGGCTGGAGTGCAATGGTGTAATCTTGGCTCACTGCAACCTCTGCCTCCCGGGTTCAAGTAATTCTCCTGCCTCAACCTCCCGACTAGCTGGGATTATGCCCAGATAACTTTTTGTATTTTTAGTAGAGATGAGGTTTCACCATGTTGGTATAGCTGGTATATTTTTATAGCATTTATTTTTCCATAGATGTCTATTTTAACAATATATTTTAAAAAGCACTTGTACTGTATAGCATTTGGCAAATTACAAAGTGCTTTTACACAGAGATTTCATTTAACTTTTATCAATTAAGTACTAATACAAGGATCTGATTGTCATTTGCCTCAATGTCAAATTATTTTATGAGTTACCAAAATGAAATAAAGAAAAACAAAACTTTACCTGAACAAGCGTTGCATCATTACATGCTTTCCGAGCATCCTGAAGTAAAGAAAGATGATTATAATGCATTTAGAAACCTGTGGAATGACTACAGTGATACTTTCATTGAAAATGTAGATTTGCTAATTTACTTTTCACTATACCACATAATCTTTAAAAAATTTTTTAATATAAAAACCATATAACCTAAATCGAACCATTTTAACCATTTTAAGGCATATAATCCAGTGGTTTTTAGTATCACAATGTTGTGTAACCATCACCACTAATTACAGAACATTTACATCACCCCAAAAAAGAAACCCCATATCTCCTAATTCCTTTTTCTCTCACAGCCCTTAACAATCACTAATTTACTTTATTTCTCTATGGATTTGCCTCTTCTGAACAAAATCTGAGAGATGTCAATAAAAATTTGAGAGACCTCAAATTTTTATACAAACTGAAAAGGATTATCAAAAGGAAGATGGTGAAGCAGAAATTAACAAAAAATTAAAGACTGCAAAGACATATTTAATAAAAAAAGTTTTAAACCAAACTGAATCACTTTTTTTCAAATTTATCAGTTAACAAATTTAGAGGATTTATACACATAGAAAAATAAGAAATGCAATTAAATCCTTTCTGCTAGACTGAAACTTTTTTCCACAAAGGTTACAGTAGTATCCTCTTCAATTTTGTATCTTCCTATACAGTGTTTAAGTACTTGCATACTCCTAGGCAAGGAGAAGGCACACAATGTTTGCTGAATAAATGTCCCAAATGGACAACTTGTTCCAGTCAGCCAAGGGACAAATGCCTGCTTCAACTCACAGCAAACACTGGATGGCGGACATGATCTTTCTGGCTGCCCTTTCAACCTATTTATAACCACTTAGAATATTTCTAAGTAAGGGTGTTCACAAGCAGTGGCACAAAACATATGATTTGATTTTTTCATTCTTAGCCAAATTGTGGGTTTAAAGACCTCATCTGGTAAGGAATAATGTAGCCCACTGTCCTATAATGAAGAGTTTCCAGAAATGACAGTGATGGGCCTGGACTATGTTCCAAAAATGGTACAGTTGAAGACCAAATTCTTAAAAAAGGTTCTTTGACTTCAAGCTTTATGAAAATGAACTATCATTGTTTAGACTATCTTTTTAAATTTAGTTAGCTGTTAAAAAACTTGGTTGAACACTATGTGTCAGGCACTATTCTAGGCACCAACAGACATCAAAAATCTCTGCCCTCATTGAGCTTACATTAATATTAGTAACACAATTTAAAAACTGCAAATGGAAATTATTGAATTATGGTGAAAATTGGTAACAAAAATTAAAATATCATGTTGGAATACAAGAATTCTACAAATATGTTAGCAGCAGTTATGTGCAAAATTACATTATGCAAAGATTCTATTTACACTGAGAACTCTCTCTTATGAACACTATTATCCATTATAAAACAGAATATAAGGCCAGGCATGATGGCTCATGCCTATAATCCCAGCACCTTGGGAAGCTGAGGGGGAAGCACTGCTTGAGCCCAGGAGTTTTAGACAAGCCTGGGCAAACAGTGAGACCCTGTCTCTGAAAAAAAAAAAAGAAAGCAAAACAAAACAAACGAAAAAAAAACCAGAATATAAAGTATTCCCAATTAAAGGCTGAATTCATACTGTCCAGCACAAGAAATACAAAATCTGGTAAGATCTTTGTGCAAAAGAAAGATGATACATACTTTTTTCCAAATCAAAGACATAATAATTACACAAGAAAACAAAATGTTTTCTCTATTTGCATTTTTTAAAATTTAAAACAAATAATCTACTACAATACATAATAAATAGATTATATTTCTGGATGGGAGGAGGAAGAAAGGAAAGATTTTTTTTTTTTTTTTTTTTTTTGAGACGGAGTCTCACTTTGTTGCCCAGGCTGGAGCGCAGGGGCGTGATCTTGGCTCACTGAAAGCTCCGCTCCCCCGGGTTTATGCCATTCTCCTGCCTCAGCCTCCAGAGTAGCTGGGACTACAGGCACCTGCCACCACTCCTGGCTAATTTTTTTTTTTTTTGTATTTTTAGTAGAGACGGGGTTTCACCATGTTAGCCAGGATGGTTTCGATCTCCTGACCTCGTGATCCACCCACCTCAGCCTCCCAAAGTGCTGGGATTACGGGTGTGAGCACCGCGCCCGGCCGGAAAGATTTTTAAATACAATGTGACAATTAAACTAAGAAAAGTATGTAGTATTTTACATACATGTGGCTACTTGAAATCATGGGAGGAGATGATTTGGTGAGCACCTGCGCCCACAACATTGTGCTTGGGATGCTAGTGAGATATGAAGATGATTAAGACACAAAATTATCCATCTAGGTACAAACAGTAGGGGCAAATGTGCACAAGGAACTACAACACAAGGCAGACCGTGATCAGCTCTATAACAGAAGTCCAACATGCTGCACGAGTAAAAATCTGCCACTTGCTGGCAGTAGACTAAGTCCTCTATGTGTTATTTCACTTAATCCTCCGCAGAAACATATAAAGTGGGGTACCAGTACTCTTGCTTCACAGCAAAGATACTGATCATCAATGAAGTTAAGAAACTTGGCCAGACGCGAGAGCTCACACCTGTAATCCCAACACTTTGGGAGGCCGAGGCAGGCAGATCACAAGGTCAAGAGATCGAGACCACCCTGGCCAACATGGTGAAACCCCATCTCTACTAAAAATACAAAATTAGTTGGGTATGGTGATGTGCGCCTGTAGACCCAGCTGCTCGGGAGGCTGAGGCAGGAGTATCGCTTGAACCTGGGAGGCAGAGGTTGCAGTGAACCGAGATCGCACCACTGCACTCCAGCCTGGGTGACAGAGTGAGACTCCATCTCAATTAAAAAAAAAAAAAAGATAAATCCAAGTGGAGGGCTCTTGGAAGATAAGGACTCAACAGAATTTCCAAAGAGCAAAATTGGCTCAGAGGTAGTAAACTCAAGGCCAAGGGAACAATTTGATAAAAGGTAACAGATGAGAAAGAGTAATGCCTGTTCAGGGAACCAGACTAGCATGGCTACAGCACAAGTCGCAGGAAAAGACATTAGTAACTAAGATTGGGAGAACCCACTTTAAGTTCTAGCAAAACACACCTGGTCTGAATCCTGGATCTGTTACCTTGGCAATTTATTTAATCTCACTGAGCCTCAGCTTCCTGAACTATTAAATGAAGTAACACCATCGACTTCACAGAGTCGGTGTGAGGATGGGCCTGTGGCCACATGGTTTAGCCAATCAGTTGCTCCTGTTCAGCATCTGGAGTAAGTGACACAAAGTAGAGAAGGCAGAAATTCCTTCTAGTGGGTGCAGTAACATCGAATTCAGAGATGAGCCTGCGAAGCCTTCTGTGAGTATCCCAGGCAAAACAAATCTCTCCTTTGTTCTGAAATTTGTTCAGATACCTGTTTCAACTCATTCAGATACCTAAGGTTTCAACTCATAATTCTTACTCACATCGAAATAATTAACTTTCTTGAATTCCTGGCAATATGTCTGTCTGGTTATGACTTCACTCAGAATCAACACTTTTCTGGTGAACGTTCTTCATTCATCCCTGTTTTTCCTAATCCTTTCTTCTCTTTTCTTGTATCATTTTTGTAGAGACTTGATTTTATTTTTGGAGACAAGGTCTTGCTCTTTTGTCCAGTTAGAATGCAGTGGTGTGTTCATGGTTCACTGCAGCCTCAAACTCCTGGACTCAAGCAATCCTCCCGCCTCCACCTCCTGAGCAGCTGGGACTACAGGCGCAAACTACCACACCCGGCTGATGTTTTTCTGTTTGTTTGTTTTTGTAGAGACGAGTCTCCCTATGTTGCCCAGGCTGGTCTTGAAGTCCTGGTATCAAGCAAACCTCCCAACTCAGCCTTCCAAAGTGCTGGGATCACAGGCGTGAGCCACTGCACCCAGCCTACTCTTCACTTTTAAATTAGATAAATTCTTCAGAAACAGCTATAGAGAGAGGTTCAAACTGGGAAAAGCCACAGCTGTGTTCCAAGTTATGAGATTCTCCCTGCTTACCCTTGTACGTTGCTTTAGCCTTTACTTTTCTCTGGGAAAAGGAGGAGGCAGCTGCCAGGCTACTCACAACTCAAAGCCTCTTTCCTCCACCCTGCTTACCGCCAGGCTTCCTACAAGATGGCATGTCTATATCCTTTCATTTTTAGCTCTGCCTTCCTTGATATTTCTCAGTGCTAATGAAGCCCAAGGAAGCATCTGTTCCCATTGTTCCAAAGAAGGGACCGTGGTGCTGTCTCTTAGAGAGTGCTCCCCACGCAGACGCCTCCTCTCAGAGCATCTCCATGTGCTGCTGCTTCACTGCATTTGGCTACTCCTCCCCATCCTATTATGCTTTGAAGATCTAGTGTCTTTTAATTTTGTTAAAGATGGAGTTTATAGTTGTTTCTTATCCTTACTGTTTTGAGTTGATTCCAAGAGTAAAAGGTGTCAGACATGTTTTGATTCTGCCACTAATAGTTTTGTTTTGTTTTTCCGAGACAGAGTCTCGCTCTGTCACCCAGGCTGGAGTGCAGTGGCACGAGCTCAGCTCATTGCAACCTCTGTCTCCAGGGATCAAGCCATTCTCCTGCCTCAGCCTCCCGAGTAGCTGGGATTATAGGTGCATGCCACCACACCCGGCTAATTTTTCTATTTTTAGTAGAGACGGAGTTTCACCATGTTGGCCAGGCTGGTCTTGAACTCCTGACTTTAGGTGATCCACCTGCTTTAGCCTCCCAAAGTGCTGGGATTACAGGCATGAGCCACTGTGCCCAGCCTAATGATTTTCTGCAATCTAATGTACAGATTAATATTTTCCTAGTATATTACATTGTGACACTATCTACATTATTGTTTTGTACCAAAAATCTATGATTCTAGCCATGTAAATCAAGAGAATTATGTCTGTCTTTCATAGAGGCCATTCTTCTACATAGGTACTTGTTCACAATGAATTTTGAAGAGTTCTTTCGAGACACGATAAACACAAATAGACCTTAATTCTTACTTCACATGTGAGAGAAAAAAGACCATTTCTAGCCTTCGAAATCATTTAATATAGACTGATAAATAGGCAAATTTTGTAGATTCCTGTAAATAAGTGTTAACATTTCGAAATGAAAAGGTTTTACCTGAATCTGATTCCGCAGTTGTTCTGCTTCTTGCCTCAACTGTTCCAGTTCACTCATTTTTTCAATTTGTTTACCTCAGGAGCTAATGAGTGAAAACAGCTGTTAAAAAATAGAGAACAAGAGAAAGCTTCAGTTCTGTATTTACATCTTCATCTAGTAACACTGACATATAACTTCTTTTTGGACCTTCTGAAATTCAACGGAGGTAGTCAATTATTAAGGGAATTTAAAGATGGTTAGTAAATACAGATTGAGGTTATTCACTGAAGGGTTTTATACAAGAACATGATCAGACGATGGAGGAGAAATTGCAAGTTGTAGTCTTCAAGGCTGAATTATGGGGAATTGGCACCAGAATGGAGTCCAGTGAGAAATATTTTACAATAGTTCAGAGGACACCAAGAGACTTCCCCATTTGGATGTCTGGATTGGCACCTCAAAGAGTACCTCAAAACTGAACCCCACCCACCCCCAAGCCTTCCCCATCTCAGGAAATGGCAAGTCCATCCTTACTTATAATAGTTTAAGCTAAAAATCTGGGAGCAGTCCTATTTTAATCATACCCTCCTCATCGAATCCATTTGCAAATCATGTCAGTTATTCCTTAAAAAATTATCCAGGTTCTAATTCTGATTTCCTCCACTTCTACCGTCTGGGTCCACACCACCATGATCATCTCTCACCTGGTCTCCTTTCTACTGCCCTCGACCACTCTCTGGTCTAATTAGAGTAACTAGAGATCCTTTGAAAATACAAGTCACTTTAAATCCTCCAAAGGTTTTCCACTCCACTAAACTGTATTTTGACCCACAGAGCCCTGTATCATTACACACACACACACATCCTCTGACCTCATCTATCACTCCCACATTCACTCTCTTCCAGTTGTTCAAAGACCTCTCTGATGTTCCTTGAACACGCTAAGCAGGCCCCAGCCTCAGTGTCTTTGCATTTGCTCCTGCCTCTGCTTGGATAGATCTTGTCCCTGATATTTTAATCCCTTGCTCCCTTATATCTGCTCAAATGTGATCTTCTCAGCAGGACCTTTGCTGATAGCACACATGCACCCAAACATGCTCCTCTTACCCTGTCTTGTTTTTCACTATAAGACTCAACACCATCAGCAAGTATTTACTTATTTGTGATCTCTTTCCTTCTGATAAGATGTAAAGGGCCGGGCGTGGTGGTTCACGCCTGTAATCCCATCACTTTGGGAGGCCGAGGTGGGTGGATCACTTGACGCCAGGAATTCAAGACCAGCCTGGGCAACATGGTGAAATCTCGACTCTACCAAAAATACAAAAATTAGCCAGGTGTGATGGCACATGACTGTAATCCCAGTTACTCAGGAAGCTGAGGCACAAGAATTGCTTGAACCTGGGAGGTGGAGGCTGCAGTGAGCTGAGATCACACCACTGCACTCCAGCCTGGGTGACAGAGCAAGACTCTGTCTTTAAAAAAAAAAAAAGAGAGATGTAAAGTTCCTTGAGGCGGGGTGTCTGTTTGCTTTATTCTTTGTTGTATCCCCATCACTTAAGATACTTTGGTCTCCAGTAAATAAAGCAACCTGAAATAGCTTAACAAATAAAGGAATATTCATTCTAAGGATTTAGGATGAATCAGAGAACCAAAAGACAGGAATATAACTACCTCAAAAAGACACTACAGGCTAGAAACTGGGAGTATTCTTTCTCTACCTGTCCTGGTCTCTTTTCTCTTATCTTCCTCGGTTTTTTTCTTTCTACAGAATGACTTTTTCTGCTCCCCTAAGTACAAAACCCAAGCTTATGTCTTTTTAGGTCAAGATTGTAGCCCAAAATGACTGTCCTAAGTTCAAATTCCTATAAAAGATTGATTCCCATCATGACAGAGAATTTGTTTTTGGTGTCTATCCTACAATCACATCAACTATGGTAGAAATATCTGTTTATTATGTTCAGACAAAAAAAGAAAAAGAAAAAGAAACCAGCATCTATTTATTCTTTCAGAATTCACTTTGTATTTATTTTGTCCAATTAAAAAATAAATGTATCGGGATTGATTGGAATGGCATTAAGGTATAAAACAGTTCCAGAAGAACTAAAATCATTCTAATATTCCATTTCCAATTTAATATTGTGGCGTATTTCTCTGTTTATCCAAATTTTCCATCTTTTATTTATGAGTCCTAACCATTCCCTGATAAAAGTTTGATTGTTTAACAATTTAGTATGCATCTCAGAGAGGGCCCGACTGGACAGATTACAGCCAGTCTGGAATACCATTCTGCTGAACTGAAGACAAGCAGCATGCAGGCTCTTTAAAGTCACAACCTTAGCTGCCCTTGCTGACCGTTCCTGAGATATCCCTGGCCCAAAAGTCCTAGAACTCTTATTGATTTTGATAGCTCTTTATTTTTAGGGTTCCAAAAAATTTGGGGTAAGCAGTAGTAGTTTACATCCCTCCTACTAAGTTGCTAACATACTAGAAAGAACTATCAAAGGGCCTTGGAACTTTTTAAAAATTTGCAGTTATTATTATTACTATTATTGTTATTATTTGTAGGGATGGGGTTCTAGCTATATTGCCCAGGCTGGTCCTGAACTCCTGGTTTCAAGCGACCCTCCTACCCCAGTCTCCCAAAGCACCAGGACTACAGGCACAAGCCGCTGAGCCCAGCCTGGGTTTCAGAACTTTTAAGCATATTAAAAATTATCTGTTACCCATCCCACTGCTGTCCTTCCCAAAGCCACACACACATACCAGTAACCTTCTAAAGCAGGAGCTACCTGTAGTAAGAGTTACTTGGGATAGACTATGATCTGTACCAAAGGAATGAGAATTTCCAGGCTGAGTGCCCCTAAGGATGGAGGTACCATGAATAGAAATGGGAAACAAAAAGCAGTTCCCTCACTGCCATCACTCTGTGGATGGGGCACCGATGGGATGACGGGAGAGGCAATCTGTCACAGACCCTGGCCCTTCCTGCACATTCTGGCTGGGAATGCCAAGAATACAAGTCCCTAGTGGCTGTTACTTGGGCCATCTCTCAGGATTGTTTTGCAACATGCAACCTCAAGGAATAAGACAATGTCTCCTCAGGAGATGAAGAGCAGAATACCGTAAAAGGGGTAAAACCCCCAAGCTCAGTGTCTCTAGGCTGTGATGCAAATCCAATGCATGTGCAGCATCCACCTGGGCCTACCTGTGTCACCCTGTGGGCACTGGGGAACATAGGCAATCAACACAAAGCAGGATCACACCATGCTACTCCCCGTGAATAATAAAATCTTAAGGAGTCTCATGAAACAGTAACAGACTCATTTATTCACTTGTAAGTAGGTAAAGATCCCAGGCCCTTTGCAGTCATGGATATAGGGTTCACAAGAAAAAAGATGAGGGGTGCAATGTGGAAAACAGTGAGTTTGTGGCTCATCCCTTCTTAACCAGGCTTCATCCAGTACTTCATCAGGCATTCTAGGTCCAGCACCTCAAGCCTTTTCACAGTACCCCAGACTGCCTGCCCTTCCATCTTGTCACACTCAACAGCAAAAGCAAAACCCTGGATGAAATCAGCTACCTACTTTCTTTCAGCGAGCACTCAAGTGGCTGAACATTGATTGAGAAAGTCAAACAATGGGGCATGTCAGTTCTACTACAAATTCACATCACTAATTTCAACTGGGCCCTCAAAACTACCTGGCAACCCTACACAGCTTTGTATGCACTGCTTCCGCTTTTGCTATCAAATACTTAAATTCATTTGCAATCTTTTCAAAATTTTGACCTTCTCACAAGCCCTCTTGCAGCAGATAACCTTGCCATCTATATCATAAAGGAGAAGCCATCAGACATGAACTTTTTCAATTTTCCACTACTATACAAAGCTATAGATACATAACTGACTCATCATATTCCTCATCTTCCTTCTTTGTATGTGTGAATGAGAGAGAGAGAGAGACAGACAGACAGACACAGACAGACAAGGTCTCACTCTGCTGCCCAGGCTGGAGTGCAGTGGTGGTGAAATGCAACCTCAACCTCCCAGGCTCAAGCAATCCTCCAGCCTCAGCCTCCCAAGTAGGTGGGCCCACAGGCGGGAACCCCCACACCCAGCTGATTTTCTTTTTCGATAGAGACAGGGTTGCCATGTTACCCAGGCTTGTCTCAAACTCCTGGGCTCAAGCGATCCCCCCACCTCAGCTTTCCAAAGTGCTGGGATTATAGGTATAAGTCACTGTACCTAGTCCTTCCTTTAAACTATAATAGAATAGCTGACTTCTCTCCTGTTTGGGCCAAGTCCTCCACTGGCGATTTATTTATTATTCATTCATTCATTGATTCATTCTGAGACAGGGTGTTACTCCGTCAACCAGGCTGGAATGCAGCTGCACAATCATAGCTCACTGTAACCTCAAACTCCTGAGATCACCCAATTCTTCCACCTCAGCCTCCCCCAGTAGCTGGGACTACAGGCACGCATTATCACGACTGGCTAATTTTTTTTTTTTTTTTGAGATATGGTGTATTGCTATGTTGTCCAGGCTGGGCTTGAACTCCTGGCCTCAATTGGTCCTCCCACTTTGGCTTCCCAAAGTGCTAAAATTATAGGCATGAGCCACCATGCCCAGCCCCTCCACCAGTGATTTAGACTCTCACCTTTTAAGTAATCTTATACTTCCAGTATATTCAATCTCTTACATTTTTTTCTTTTTAGTCTTTTTATTAATAAAATTTTCTAACATAAAGACTGAACAACTCTAATATTCATCACATAGATTTAAAAAATATTAACTTTTTTTGCTGTATTTGCTTTATCTTTTGTTTTTGCTGAAGTATTTTAAAGTCAATTACAGACATCAAGACATTTTAGCCCTAAATACTTCACTATACATCTCTAAAAATATCTACCAAACCACAATACCATTATCATAACTACCAAAATTAACAAATTATTTAATATCTAAAACCCAGGAGATTTTCAAATTTCCCCAACTCTTTGACCAATGTCTTTTTACATCTCATTTGTGCAAATCCAGATCCAATTAAGAACTACATAATACATTTAGTTATGTCTCTTGTTCCACCATCTAGAAGAATCCATCTCTTGCCTACTCTTTTGCACTTTCTGACATTGACTTATTAGAGAGACTAAATCATCAGCCGGGTGCAGGTGCTCACACCTGTAATCCCAGCAGTTTGAGAGGCCAAGGTGGGTGGGTCACTTGAGGCCAGGCGTTCGAGACCAGCCTGATCAATATGGCAAAACCCCGTCTCTACTAAAAATACACAAAATTTAGCCAGGCATAGTGGCATGTGTCTGTAATCCTAGCTGCTTGGGAAGCTGAGGCAGGAGAATCACTTGAACCCAGGAGGCAGAGGCTGCAGTGAGCCGAGATTGCACCACTACACTCCAGCCTGGTGAAGAGTGAAACTGTCTCAATTAAAAAAAAAAAAAAAAAAAAAGACTAAATCACTTGTCCTATAGGATGTAACCCATTCTGTTTACTTCCTATGGTACTGTTTAACTTGTTTATCTTCTATACTGATTGCTTGTAAACTGGAAGGGCGTTAGATCTACTGGCTAGATTATATTTAGTTTCAATATATTTGGCAAGAATCCTTCCAGGTAATGCTGTGGACTTCATACTACAGCACATCAGGATGAACTTAATGTTTCTTTGTGCCACTATCGGTGAAGCTAAGATTCCTCAGTGTATTCAGCTGTTAACAGCTTAATTTGTCCACTATACAGTTATAATCCCTCACTCTCATCCAGCAGACAATCTATGAGGGAACCTTTCACTTTCAATTGGGTCTTTTCCATCAGCAGTTAAACACGCCCAAGTCTCTCCCTTAAAAAGAAAAAGAAAAAAGAAAAAATTCCTTGACTCCACATTGCACCACCACTTACAGTCCTTTTTCTTCCCTTCATCAAAGACTTTTAAAGAGAACTGCCTACACATGACCCCACTTTCTCACATGAAATTCTGAGTTCTCAAACCTCATGTCCAGCAGGCTCCAGCTATGTTTGGGCAGGCATGATGGAGAGGGAGTGTAGTTATAAGGCAAGGGGCTGTCTGAGAAATGCTGCTAAGCTGCAAAATCAGAACCCTTGTGATGCCTGTGCCAGACAACCGCAACCTTTCTTTGGATGTCTGAAAAGAAATGTCAAAGCTGCCCTTTTTTCCCCTTTCCTTTTTGCTGCTAAAAGGAGGAACTAACTTTTCACTCTTCAAAAAAAACACAACTGGTTCATTTTGTCACTTGGGAGGGAGAACATTCTGATTACACAGATTTTTTTGGTGATCTTTTCTTCTCAGCCAACAACTGTTGGATTTCTGAGAATACCAATAAAGCACGAATCTAGCATAGACCAATAGATTATAAACTACTCTCAGACAAGCCTAAAGGCTGATGAGGGTAAAACGAGGCCATAGGATGCCCCAGATGAAGCCTAATGTGGCAGGTCCTAGTAAATACGTTTTGAAGGTAAGGATCCAAAGTGGCCAAACTGTGTATGGAAATGTGTGTACATAATATGACTATAAAATTTTTTAATTCTTGGAAACAATACTATTACATCAGGTATAGTTTAGTAAGTAGCTCCCTCAGGCTGTTTATCTAAAGCATGGGTAAATTCACGGAAGGGAATCTCTTTAGCGACACACTTTGACAGTAGAAAAGAAAGTCATCTAACCACTTGCCCTCCTGCAGTTCCTTTACATCCACAGTTTAATAAGAAACAGAAATCAGGGAAGTGGCAAAAGGATGTCTAAAGCTTTGTGATGTAAGGAAAAGAAAAATATGGAAAGTGGAGGGAGGGGGTGATTGGCAAGACAGTCACCCACTACTGAAGAAATCCTCCACTGGGTCTTAGCCAGGCAGACTAACTGCAGCATCAATTAATTCAGTGTTCCTTATTTAAAGTTTAAAATAATCAAGATCCCAATCTGAGAAGGGAGTAAACCAAAAAAATAATTTCTGACTGATCAGACTTTTCCTGAATAAATGACAAAAATAAGAAGTGATTACAGACAGAAAGTTTTTCATCTACACTAGTTGCACGCAAAACAGAAAACTGAGTGGGACTTCTCCCAATGACACAGACCTGATAAATGAGCCCCAAAGATGAACACAAAGAGGCATCAAGCATGCTATTTAAAAAAAAAAAAAAAGCTTTTAACATAGGGGAGCAGAATCTCCCCAAAGGCTAACAGTTCAATGACCAGCTATACCCTCCAGCCCCACCACACAGACACATCCACTGCTGACGATTTTTATAATTATCCCTACATATGAGAAAACTGGGGAGATGAGAAAACATCAACTATAAGAGCTAGCAGCTTCCAGCTGGGCATGGTGGTCCATGCTTCTAGCCTCAGCCACTCAAGAGGCTGAGTGGGGGGATCGCTTGAGCACAGGAATTTGAAGCTGCAGTGAGCTACAATCACACCACTGCACTCAAATCTGGGAAACAAAAAGAGACCCTGTCTCTAAAGGCCGAGGGGGTGGGGGGGAAGCAAGCAGCTTCAGCTGGGTAAATACAAGGTATCTATGATAACACAGATACCTCAAAAGAACAAAACACCAAAAAAAAAAAAAAAAGTCACAGACTGAGAAAAGATAGCTGTAAGCTAAAATTCAAATACTGAATTAGCATCTAGATTTTTAAAAGTAATTACTTCAAATGAATCATTACAAAGACTAACAATCCAATAGGAAAACGTGCAAAAATATGAACTGGCAAACCACAGCAGGAAAAGCTGCCAGATGACCACATACAAATGAAAAGACACTCAACCTCAGGAATCAGGGAAATGCAAATTAAAATAAGGTAGAATTTCATGTCTATTAGATGAAAAACATTTTATATCTCAACCAAGGGTTGGCAAGGTTGTAGAAATGGGACAAATTCCATGGGGCAACTCTTGCGGAAGCAATTTGGCAACATCTAACAAAGGTGACGACACATACATCTTTCAATCTGACAATTCAATTCTGCTTCTGGATACATAAGCCCTAAGGAATCTATAGTACACGTGCACAGGATTTAACAGTGTTCATACAGCACTACTTATAATAACAATAAACTGGAACACCAATGCCCACTGACAGGAGAATGGATCACTGTAGTGTTTTCACAGTAAATTATTATACAGCAGTGAAAACAAATGAACTACAGTTACGTGCAACATAGATGAATCTTTAAAATAATATTGGGAGAAAAAAAAGCAAATTCCAGGAGCCACATACTGGCATCATACCCCTTTTACAAAACTCAAAAAACAACTACAACTAAATGATACATTGCTTAAGACGGCACACAGTGGGCCAGGCGCAGTGGTTCCACACTTGTAATCCCAGCGCTTTGGGAAGTCGAGGTGGGAAGATAGCTTGAGGCCAGGAGTTTGAGACCAACCTGGCCAATGTGGTGAAACCCTGTCTCTACTAAAAACACAAAAATGAGCCAGATGTGGTGGTGTGTGCCTGTAGTTCCAGATACTTGGGAGGCGGAGGCATGAGAATCATTTGAACCTGGGAGGCAGAGGTTGCAGTGAGCCGAGATCACACCATTCCACTCCAGCAGAGCAAGACTCTTGTCAAAGAAGGAAAGAAGGAAGGAGAAAGAAAGCAAGAAAACAGGGAAGCAAGATAAAGCAAGAAAGAAAAGAAGGAAAGAAGGAGCGAAGGGAAGGAAAGGGAAGGGAAGGGGGAAGGAGGGAAGGAAGGAAGGAAGAAAGGAAGGAAGGAAGGAAGGAAGGAAGGAAGGAAGGAAGGAAGGAAAAAAGAATGCACACAAGCTGGATGCAGTGGAGTGGTGGACGCCTGTAGTCCTAGCTACTCCAAAGGCCAAGGAAAAGAGGATGGCTTGAACCCAGGAGTTCAAGGCTGCAGTGAGCTATGACTGTACCACTGTACTCCAGCCTGGGCAGCAGAATGAGACCCTGTCTCTTAAAAATAAACAAACAAAATAAGCAAGCAAACATAAATATATAAAAGTGAGTGCTATAGGAATCAAAGGTGAGCATATTAATAATTTATCTAACTCTTGCACCTGAAGTCCACTGGGAACAATAAAATAAAAATAAAGAAAAAAGAAAACGAAGCTTAGGCAGGTTAAATAACTTGCTTAAGATTAGAGGCAGAGTTCATATTTGAATCCAACCATATGACTCTGAAACCCAGGTTGTTTACCACTCTGCCATACGGCCTCTTTTCAAAGGGCATCTTAAGACCTCTTTGCTCAATCTAATGATCCTCCCTTCTTATTGAAACTTTATTCCTGAGGCTTTCATGAACGCATACTTCTCTGATTACCCCTGTACTTAATTATTCCTTCTTTTTACCTTTATGGGTCCTTCTCCTCCATTCATTTAAATATTGATTTATGTGTCCTGGGTTCTATCTTCATCAAGCTAGTTAGGAAACTTCCCTCTTGGGAGGAAGCAAAGCTAAAGAGGAATATGAGATACACACACCATCCCTTTCTTTTACAAAAAAACAAAACAAAACAAACAAAACAAAACAAAAAAAAAACACAGAAGGGCACAGTGTAATCGTCAACGAATTTCAACCAAGAGTGCTTTTTGCTCAAGATGACATTGGAGCTGCTTATCACAATCTTCAAAGCAGCATTAACATCGCTAAGGCAATTTTAAACCAATAACTAAATAGAAATTGTTTCATAAACACAGTGCTCTTATTTTGTCACCGTAACTTCTTGATTAAGCACTGTTTCAACACGAATATTCGATTCATTGAACACATTTTAAATAACTATCACATAGTGAAAGCGTTGTTGAGCAGAAAGCAGCGTATCAGTTATCTTTTAAGAGTTCAGCTGTACCAGTTACAAATATCAAAAGATACTAATGAGCCATTGTATCCAAGCCAATCTGTTAAATAAAATGGAAAAAATACACTTGCATAATTCAAATGGCCTTCTCATTCCATGTCTTAGAATGTCCACAGAACTTTTACTGAAGCAAGGCATTATGCAGGCTGTACAATTATATTGCTGTGTTAGTGAACACATTTTAATCTGTACAAGACAAGAAAATACAAGTATTTCCTAGCTACTGTTTCATACTGATCATGAAAGCTCACATAAGCCATAAAAAATGTTACTTTAATTTGTACTTAAAAAATGTAAGTACAGGCTTGATGCAGTGGCTTATGCCTATAATCTCAGCACTTTGGGAGGCCAAGGCAGGCGGATCACCTGAGGTTGGGAGTTCAAGATCAGCCTAACCAACATGGAGAAACCCTGTCTCTACTAAAAATACAAAATTAGCCAGGCACATGCCTATAATCCCAGCTACTCGGGAGGCTGAGGCAGGAGAATTGCTTGAATCCAGGAGGCGGAGGTTGCAGTGAGTTGAGATCATGCCATTGCACTCCAGCCTGGGCAACGAGAGTGAAACTCCATCTCAAAATAAAATAAAATAAAATAAAAGTAAGTATCAACTACTTTTGCTTCTCTAAAAGTCTATTCATAATTTTTAATTTGTTATAAATTTTCTAGTATGCTACTTTTCTTTTTGCAATACAAATTTATATTTCTTATACTTTATAAAACAATTTTTAAAAACCATAATGAATCAGGTACAATATTTAAAGCTTTTATGTTTTTTTTTGAACCAAGACATTTTAAAACACACATGCCCACCCACCCCAAGTATTCCATACACAGACATCTCCACGTGGCTTTCTTTCTCAGGAAGTTAGTCAAAACCCTACAGCTGCATGGGACAAGTGGATAAGAGAGGAAAATAGAAGTCGCAGATGCTGAAATTGTAGCATACGGTATTAACTTTTTTTTATCTTGTTTTTTGTTTTGCTACCAAATTACTCATCACATTGAGCATTTTTAAATACCCCTAAAGTAAAATAGTCCAACCTCTTATGAACCGAAGGCAGGCTGTTTTGTGTTCCAGGAAATAAATAAGGCACTCCTCTCCAGTCTATTTCCCTTCACCTAACTGTTATGTCCTGGTAGGGTTTATTCTCTCACCAAATATTTACTGAATGTGCCAGGAACTGGGGCTACATATGAATAAATCTGAGGCCCAGGTCTCAAGGAGTTTACAGTCTAAAAGGGAAGACGGACGTATAAACACATACACACATAGGCCCATAATCCATTACCCCAAACCCTAGGGCCAGATATATTTCAGAATTTGGAAGTTCCCAGGTTTTAGAAAGGTATGTTCATTGTATTGGCATACCGCCACAACCAGACCCCAGAGCAGCACCCACAGAGTCAAGAATTAACATTTCTGCAGCAAAATGTAAAGCATGCTCATACGAGGTAGGAAAAAAACAGACTAAGAATCTACAACCCCAGCACTTTGGGAGGCCAAGGTGGGCAGATCACTTGAGGCCAGGAGTTCAAGACGAGCCTGGCCAACATGGTAAAACCCCGTCTCTACTAAAAATACAAAAATCAGCAGGGCATGGTGGCGTGAGTCTGCAGTTCCAGCTACTTGGGAAGCTGAGGCATAAGAATCACTTGAACCTGGGAGGCGGAGGTTGAAGTAAGCGGAAGATTGCACCACTGTACTCCTGATTGGCAACAAAGCAAGTTTATCTCAAAAAAACAAAAACAGACTAAGCGATAGCTTCACGTTATTACAGTTCAGGTCGCACTGTGCCACCAAATGAGTTTAGGTCATATAAGGTTTTGCCACTAAACGATTTATGAAAAGGAAAAAAAAAAGGAAAAAAACCTGTAGTTTTCAAGAGTATTTGGTGTTTCTAAATTGTTAAGAGACTGACCTGTAATACACATGAGGAGGATTACCTGGCGCAAAGGCAGGATAGGCCAGGCACAGTGGCTCATGCCCATAATCCCAGCACTTTGGGAGGCTGAGGTGGGCAGATCACTTGAGGCCAGGAGTTCAAGATCAGCCCGGCTACACGGCAGGTATCCATCTCTACAAAAAAAATTTTTTTAATCACCCAGGTGTGGTGGTGTTTGTCTGCAATCCCAGTGCTTTGGGAGGTCGAGGTGGGAAGATCATTCGAGCCCTGGAGGTCAAGGCTGCAGTGAGCTACGATTGTGCCACTGTACCCTAGCTTGGGCGACAGAGTGAGACCCCATCTCAAAAAAAAAAAGAAAAGGCAGGATTACCCCTGAACTTCAAAAGTACTAACTAGGAGTTAGCCAACCAAGAGATAACATTTACTGAGCATTTATTATGTGTATGTATACAACTCTGTGTAGTAACTCTTTATTTAGTTCTCAAAACAACCTCAGAAGGTAGGTACCAGTATCATTCTCATTCCACAGATAAGGAAACTTTACACATGGAGGTTATGGACCTTAGCCAAGTTCACACAACCTAAAGGAGCCAGAGGTGACTACTTACAGTGTGACCCCAGAAATTCTTTACTCTAAGCTTCAATTCCTTCATCTGCACAGTGGGGATCTCTACCCCTACGGGATTGTTTTGGGAATTAAATAATACACATTTTTTAATGTCTTTGGAAATTTAAGTCAATTTGGCCCAGCAAGGGAAATACATGAAGAAGCTATAACCATGAACACTACTCAGGCTATTATCTACAGTGATTAATCGATGGATCTAATACTATAGTGCTCTAAACAAAAGTGGAAAAAGAAATAACCAGAAGGAAGTCCTTTCCTGGCCTTCACACCTCAGTTACGTTGCAATTTAACTACTACTTTCTCTACTGAACTCCTTAAGAAGCACTGGGCAACTGTTGGTAAAGGCTGTGTTTTATTTTCTGGGAGAGGACTAAAACAATCTATGAGCACTGTTTCATTTGCACCAGGACTCTCGTACTGAGGGGTAGAGGAGAGTGGTTTCAAAGCGGGAGAGAGAATAGGAAGAAAACAACTTATCATTTGAAGGGCTTTCTCAAACTACATCCACATCCTGGAAGATTTAAATACTTGCCCCACCGCATCAGCAGCACCTGTCACTGTGGCCCATACCCACCCTAAGGCCTTGACTCTTCAAGTGTGTAAGGGCAGAACCAGGGTTGATAACCACTAATTTAACCAGACAGTTTCGATCTATGGTTCTCACAGTGTGGGGACCAGCAGCATCAGCATCACGTAGAAACTTGTTAGAAATGCAAATTCATAAATCTCTTCCCAGGACTACAGACTCAGAAACCCTGAGGGTAGAGCCCAGCAATTTGTGTTTTAGTAAGTCTTCATGGTGAGTCTGAAGCTCTCTAGAGTTTGAGATTCACTGGTCTAAGCTCTTATTTACACAAGCAGTTTAAGATCGTGTGATTGGAGGAAAGTTCAACAATGTGTGTTCATGCATTAATCACTTCCTAAATATCACTAAACTGGCACTTATATAATCTTCCTAATCAGATAAAACATCTAAATACTTAAACATAAAGACATCTGTGAAAGGAAACTAAATCTTGGAACCCCAGACTCACTAAGCCTAAAGGAAAAGTCAAGCTGGGTCATGCAAACCTGCCTCCCATTTTGGTTCCTAAATAAGATGGCTACAAAGATGAAAAGCTACATACCTCCCTCACACTTTGCCCCACAAGGAAATCCTTATGGGCCCCAAGATCTCTACCCTAAAGCAGTTCCGCTGAAGCTCACCATGGCAATGTCAATTGATAGCTTATCTTCACAGGTGTGGGACACAGGACAGGACTCAATCATCCCTTCGCTCACCTCAGACAAATGTATATCTCATTGCTTCCTCTGCCCTATTTGTCTATGTTGTCTTATGTAAAAATACAGATTTGCTGATCTAAACAAAGGCATGAATGATATTTTCCCCTACCCACTTCCCACATGAAAACTGTGTATTTCCCAAGATGCTGCCCTTTCTCCTTTAAATACTGAAGCCCTCAAAATCATCTTCAAAGACAGGCATAGACCTGTCTCCCAGGCACACATCCTTAAGTTTGGCAAATAAACCTCACAAAATGATTGAGACTTGTCTCAGTTTTTTTCTTTGATTTACACATTAAAAGGAATATAGATTTTTAAAAAATTATTCTCGTTCTTAGTTCATTTTAAAACAAAGCAAAATAATTTCCCATATCTGAATAGTGATGATTTTGAAATTTTTTCTGAAGAATGGCTTCAGAAAAGGAAAAGAAGTTCCTATATAAATTGTAATTTTTGCAACGCTCCCAACTTAAAACACTTGTACACAAACAATTAATTCCTTGACCTATTTCAGGTATTATCTTCTCTTTCCTTGATGGAAACAATGCATCAAACAGAACTGTGATTTTTCAGGGAGCAGCTATACCTCCTTTGGTCTTACTTTAAAGAACCATAAGAATGAAATAAATACCAAGGTCGGGAAGGACAGGCTTAGTTAGGAACCAAGCTGTCTTCTTTTATCTTGAAATATTCATGCTACCTAAAAAAGAGACACTTGAGCCATTTTAAAAAAAATTAAGGCTTAAAAGAATTAATCTTTGTTAAAGTAGCAAAGAAATGAGAAAACACCAAGAAAAGTGTTTCATGTATTAAAAAGGGACTTAGATTCTGAAACGCCAGCTGATTTTTACGTGTTTCATTATTTTTGAAAGAACTTGTGATTACGTTTTCTGAACAAGCACGATGTGATCAGTCGGTACAGGCGCAAACTGACCAAGAAGAAAAACAAGTTCTTTCTCCATGTATCATAAATGGGTCCATTTGGGGTTAATAATTAGGGCTTATGACATTGAACAGGATATGTCATCAATGCCGAATCTTAACAGGGATGGTAAATTCCATTACCCAGTAAAATTTCATGCATAAAAATAAAAAATGAATAGGAATTTATGGAATTAAAACCTAATGCAGAGTACATGTCTTAAGTATAGTGTTGATATGTTTCTATTCTTTAAGTGTATTTTTTTAAAATTCCCATATATATCTAGATCTGTAGATATCTAGATCTACAGATCGACAGATCTAGATATGTATCTATAGAGAGGGAGGGAGAAAGACAATAGCAGCTTTAAACAAATACGTTTAAACTCTTCCAGTCAACACTTTGGGAAAGTTTTCAAAAGGATTTTCTTCTGCATTGTTCCCATTATTTTCACCTATACTCCTAAAAGTACATAAGAAATGAGTATTATTCTGTCCTACTGTCAATCTAAATCATCATGTGATTCATTCTTCCACTCAACAAACATGTATTAAACACCTACCCTGTGCTAGGCACAGAAACCCACCCCATCAGAAACATCCATCCATTGGAAAAACAGGTAAGTAACAATACAGCCATGCATCACTTAACGATGGGAATATGCTCTGAGAAACACGTCCTTAGGCAATGTCATCACTGTGCAAATATCAAAGGGTGTCCTTACACAAACCTCGATGGTATTGCCTACTATACACCTAGGCTCTATCTATAGCATATAGCCTATCGCTCCTGGGTTACTAACCTGTGCTGCATACTCAATACTGCAGGCAATTTTAACACCATGGTAAATATTTGTGTATCTAAACATATCTAAACATAGAAAGAACAGTAAAAACATGGTATAGCCAGGCATGGTGGTTCATGCCTGTAATTCCAGCACTTTGGGAGGCCAAGGCAGGTGGACCACCTGAGGTCAGGAGTTTGAGACCAGCCTGGCCAACATGGGGAAACCCTGTCTCTACTAAAAATACAAAAACAAACAAACAAACAAACAAAAATTAGCCAGGCTTGGTGGCCGGCACCTGTAATCCCAGTTACTTGGGAGGCTAAGGCAGGAGAATAGTTTGAACCCAGGAGGCGGAGGTTGCAGTGAGCCGAAATTGCGCTATTGCACTCCAGCCTGAGTGATAGAGACTCCGTCTCAGAAAAAAAAAAAAAGATATTATTATCTTATGGGACCATCACCCCATATACAGTCTACTCAATGACTGAAACATCCTTTTTTTTTTCTTGAGATGGAGTTTCACTGTTGTTGCCCAAGCTGGAGTGCAGTGGCACATGATCTTAGCTCACTGCAAACTCCGCCTCCTGGGTTCAAGCAATTCTCCTGCCTCAGCCTCCCGAGTAGCTGAGATTACAGGTGCCCACCACCAAGCCTGGCTAATTTTCGTATTTTAGTAAAGATGATGTTTCACCACGTTGTTCAGGCTGATCTCGAACTCCTGACCTCAGGTGATCCACCTGCCTCGGCCTCCCAAAGCACTGGGATTACAGGCGTGAGCCACCGCACCCGGCTGACTGAAACATCATTATGGGGCTCATCACTATAATCATATTAGAGTGTAAGTGCTATGACAGAACTTGTATTTAAAGTGTCACATCATTGAAACCAAATGTTTATGAGAATGTGGCTGAACTCAACCTACTAAGGATTTCTCTTAAATTTTACACAATATGTTTTGAAACTATTGTCCATGAATTCACTGAACCCATTTTTAGTATGCTTATATTTTCTCCTGTACTACTTCTTAAAGTACAAGTTCTATAAATTTACCATCAGCTCTGTAAAACAGCAGGGCATTTCCTTTTACTTAGTCCTAAAACTACCTTCTCTAAGAGGAGCTTCTTGGTTTTAGTACTCTAAGATTTTGTGAACTAAACATTAGAAACATAAATTATGATTACGTAAATTTAAAATCATACACTTAGCCTGTCTTTTCTTACATGACCCACTCAAGCATTATCATCTCGATTTTTTTTTAACGACCACGTGTGGTTATCTCTGTGTTACCAAGTCACACAGTCCTATGTCACTTTTTTTTTTTAAGAGATGGGTCTTTTTCTGTGGTCCAGGTTAAAGCACAGTGGCACTGCCATCCTTGCTCACCACTGCAGCCTTGAACTCAGTGGCTCAAACGATCTCCGACCTCAGCCTACCAAGTTGCTGGAACTACAGGTATGCATCACCGCGCTGAGCTAATTTAAAAAAAATTTTTTTAGAGATGGGGTCCTTACTAGGTTGCCTAGGCTTGTCTTGACATCCTGAGCTCAGGTTGTCTTCCCACCTCAGTCTCCTGAGTAGCTGGGATGAAAGGTGTGATCCACCATATCTGGCAGTCTTGTATCACTTTAAAGTCACATAACTGGCTTTTGTTTTACCAGAAACAACCCTTTAAATTTACCAGACTTGGTTATATATTACTCTTGGTTAAATACAAAAATTTTAAAAATCAATCCCACCATTAAAGGGTTAGAATATGACAACTGGGGATATCAGAATTTCATCCAACAAATGTTTATGAGTGCCTCACAAGCATTACCATCTAGCTTATTTGCTAACTCAGCTACATAGGACAAAATGTAACTTGTGCAATTAACAGTCATGGAAAGGTAGCTACAATTCCATATGCTCACAGCTTTAATAAAAGTAAAATATCATATGGCTGGGCACGGTGGCTCACACCTGTAATCCCAGCACTTTGGGAGGCTGAGGCAGTTGGATCACCTGAGGTCAGGAGTTCAAGACCAGCCTGGCCAGTGTGGTGAAACCCCATCTCTACTAAAAATACAAAAATTAGCAAGGACTGGTGTGCATGCCTGTAATGCCAGCTACTTGGGAGGCTGAGGCAAAGAATCATTTGAGCCTGGGAGAAAGAGGTTGCAGTGAGCCGAGATCTCACCATTGCACTCCAGCCTGGGTGACTGAGTGAGACTCTGTCTCAGGAAAAAAAAAAAAAAAAAGGTAAAAATATCTTAAAGTTACCAATAATAAGTAGAAATAGAATAAAGCATCCAGTGTCTTTCACTGTAGATTTCATTTATCTTAACAAAGCCATAATGCCTACCTATAAGATAAAATTTTAGAGGTTTTAGTTAACAAGCAAGTGTACTTACAGTGATACTGTTTTGAGATGAGCTGGTATCCATCTCTGCTACCTCAGGATCACACTTTATTTACCAAAATATTATACAATTACTGTCTCAGGTTTAGATTAGCAGTTAATTAATAACTCAAGTTATTTGGGATTCCATCCCATCCCCAATTCTCTACCCCTACCACTAATGTTCTCAGAATCTATCATTCAAAGGGTCTAATCTCTACCATGCAGTTTGAACAGAATATTCATTTTTAGTTACATTTAGTCACATTTAGTTTTGTTCTACTGCTGATTTTCCTACTGATGTTTTTATCCTACAACATTCTCTATCAGATATACCAAGACTGCTCTTCAATGCCTTAAGGGAACACACAATCCCCCCAATTCTTCAGTATCCTCTCATAATCTGTCTCATCATCATTTCTAAAACCTTTGTGAAGATTTTTTTGCATTAAAAAGTGAGCCAACACATAAACATGAATGAAATTTACATACTAACATATCTCTACCTTCTTTATGTCTTACAGCAAGGAGTCTCTGTGGTTTTTTCATTTTTTCTCCCCCCAAAAAAGTTTCCCTGATGATATATTCAGTAATTAATGAACCAAATGAAATCTCTTGTTCAGAAATTTTAATTCCCATAGCAAAGGTTAACACAAACCATGAAAACTAATATCTAAGTTTAAAATTTTTAAATACTAAGTTTTCTTGTTTTTTAGACCACATGGCAAGGAGATCACATTTTTCAGGGTGGTTTTTTTTGTTTGTTTTTTTGTTTGTTTGTTTGTTTATCTCTCAACAGCTTCCCTAGAGCCCCATTTAATAAGTAATGCAGATAACTAAGATCCCTTGTTGACAAATTTCAATTTCCTCAAGTAATTAACTGCCTACCATGTTCCATTTAAATACACAATTTCGCCAGCACAGTGGCATGCACCTATAGTCCCAGCTACTTAAGAGGCTGAGATGGAAGGATTGCTTGAGCCTGGGAAGTCAAGGCTGTAGTGAGCCATGACTGTACCACTGCACTCCAGCCTGGGTGACAGAGAAAGACTCTGTCTCAAAAAGTACATACAAACATATATACATACACACATAATTTAATTTGCAGAATTCTAGAATAAGATGTCTTAAATTATTTCCTGATAAAAACGAGCCACCGTAAGCCTTTTTAACTATCCTAAACACAATGTATATAATTTATGTCACATGCCAATTAGACATAAAACCTCATTCAGCTTAAGCTGCCTTACTGGGTTTTTAATTTCACATTACCAAGTAATTAATGACCAATTTTCATATTTTAAACAATTTCTGGGTAAAGGTGTTTACTTGAAAAACTGAATATAAAAATAAGGAGAAAAAAAACTGAGTCAAGCCATTGCTAAGTGCTGCCATAAAAGAAAAATGTAAAATCCTATATAAGAGCCTGGGGATTATTAGCTCTTTGAGCACAGGGGCCATTGTCGTCATCTTGTCATTCCCAAAGTAGTATTCTCCCTTTTTTCAGCTATAGAGAAATTGACAGAATCTGTTCCATAAAGAAAGCAGATTTCATCAATTTCTCCATAGCTGAAAATTCATGACAAGCTAAAAGAGAGTAGAAAACAGTAAGGCTTCTAAAAAGAGTACTTTATATATATATATATATATATATTCTTTCTTTTTTTTAAAGGCAGTTAAAAGTCTCCTCTGTCACCCAGGCTGGAGTGCAATGGCATGATCATAGCTCATTGTAACCTCTGCCTCCTGGGCTCAATCAATCTTTCTACCCCAGCCTTCCAAGTAGCTGGGTCTACAGGCTTACACCATCACGCCTGGCTAATTTTTGTATTTTTTTTTTGTAGAGATGGTGTTTCACCATGTTGCCCAGGCTGGTCTTGAACTCCTGGGCCCAAGTAATCTGTCCACCTCAGCCTCCCGAAGTACTGGGATTACAGGTGTGAGCCACTGCAACTGGCCAACACTTTTGATAGCTAAGAATTAATGTTTAAAGATATTCATTAGCAAATTGTTTATATGGACAAAAAATTAAAAATGTAAATAGAAGGGTAGATATGATGCATTCATACAATGAAATATTATGCAGCTATTAAGAAGACAATGTTAGTGCTCTAAGTACTGACTTGCAAAGATACTAAGAATAATGATATCTTCTGAACGAATTCTTTTTTGGAGGTTTCCTACTGCAAGTAAGATAAGCATCTCAGTGGGAGTTTGTCCTTACCCAGCAAGGTATACTAAATTTCCTTTGTAATAACTATACAGTATATGAACAAACCCTGCTAAAGCCAAAAGTGGGGGAACAATGAAGCTGTTACTGCCGTAAGTATTAAATATGTACACTAAGAGAAACTTTATATTATTTTAGCAAGTCAGTAGCACCTGAGTGTGGAAACATTTCATGTGATTTCTATTTCAAAAAAGATAACACATCTTTCAGCAATTCTGGAAGAAAGGGCTCTCTATAAACATACTGGAAAATGGAACTGAGGAATGCACACTGTGAACTTACCAAGCATTTTTCTGTCCGTAACTATTGCTCTAAAGGAAATTCTCCAGTCCCTATACCATCCACAGGACATTAGCACAAAGGTGGTAGTGAAGCATGATGATTGAGCGCACTGTCTCTGGTCCTCCACTGCTAGAGTCTGAACACTGGCTTCACCACTTGCATACATTAACCGACACATGGTAAAGTCAATAAAGGTTCATTGAAATGATTACTACAGTTGAGAGAAAGAATCTTTGAACCAAAGTTGGAAAAATATTAAAATACTTTAAGGGACAGAAGTATATTTAAGCAGGAATTATTTTAAGTAATCCAAACATTTTGGGTGTGCGCAATAGGTTATTTTTTCATCCTAAGCCAGATATCTCTTCAAATCTAACTATGCCTCATTTTCTTTTCATTCTTTCTAATCTTATTATAATTATTCAGGAGGCTTAACTAAAATTAAAATTTTCAAATCTATTTTTTTAAGTTAATTATCCAGTTTGTGATCTAAGTTCTTGCATTTTAGTTTCTTCTTGACCTATTCTACTGGCCTGCCGCTTATTATCATCACTCCACCAGAGGGCACACAAAAGAAAGGTGACAACGTGAAACACTCAAAGTTGGTAACTTGTTAGCTTTCAGAGAAGCTTTAGCAGCATCACCAAACACCTTACATAGCACTAACACTGTCAGATTCTCGGAAACTGTCTTCTATATTTGAAACAGCATTAGCTAAGATACAGCAAATATTAATTCATGTATTCATTCCTTCATTCAACAAATATCTGAGTCCTGACCATGTGCCAAACATATTCCAGGCTCTAGTCAGTAGTAAACAAAACAAAACTTCCCATTGCCATAGTGCTTTGTTCTGTATTTGTCTAGGAGATAAACAAGAAAGCACATCATAATTTTAAGTACAGATAAGTCGTATGCAAGAAAAAAACTGCAAGAACTTCAAGAAGTTAGAGGGTTACGAGGAAGGCTATTTTTAAATAAATTAAGTAAGGACTGAATGAAATGAGAAGATGAGCCATGTCTTAATTGTGACAAAGCATTCCAGCCAGAACAGCAAGCAAAGGCCCACGCAGAAACTAACCCGACATGCTGGACCAACAGCAGTGATGATGGCGAGGCTGGAACAGAGTGAGCACGGCAGAGAGCAGCAGATGAGACTAGAAGGGTGCCCCAGAGTCCAGTCACAGCCTCTTGATCATAGTAAAAAAAAAAAAAAAAAAAATCCTGATTTTTTTTCAGATGGAGTCTCACTCTATTGTCCAGGCACAAACATGGCTCACTGCAACTTTGACCTCCTGGACTCAAGCAATCCTCCCACCTCAGACTCCCATGTTGCTGAGATCACAGAAATGCACCACCATGCCTGGCTAAAACATTTTTATTTTATCTAACAATAATGGGTTCTGATGACTGAGATATAACCTGCTTTGATTTACCTCTTTTAAAGTTCATGCTGGCTGGTGGGAGACAGAGAGTGGAAGCTGACAAACCAGTTGGGGGGCTCCTGCAGTCATCCAGGCCAGGAAAGAATACAGTTTGACACAAGAGTGGTGGTGGCAGTGTAGGTGATAGGAATGGTCAAATCAATTTTTTAAAAAAGATGGTCCAATCTGCAGTGATTTTGAAGGTAGAGCCCATAATACTTGCTGTTGAAGGAATAGATTTAGGATGAGTGAAATAGGGGAATGAGGATAATTCTTAGAATTTTTAGCCTGAGCAACCTGGTGGATGGTGGTACCGTTTACTGAGATGGATAAGAATGAGAAACTGTAGCCAATGAGGCAGGATGAAAACCAGAGAGAGCGAGTGTCCCAGAAGCCAAGGGGAAAAGATATTTTGATAAGAAAGGAGTTATCTGTTGCCTGTATCAAATGTGGCTGAAGATCCAGTTTGGCAAGACTGACATCCCTGGTGACCTGGAGAAGAACTGTTTCATGAAGTAGGAGGAATAATGTCTCTCTGGAGTGGGTTCAGAAGAAGATGGCAGATAAGGAGGAGAGACAGCCTATATGGAGTCTTTCAAAGATTTTCTTTTTGAAGCAAAGCTGCATTGTTACTGTTTGAAGTTTTATTTTTAACTTTTCAATTCTAAAACTTTTAAACTTGAAAACAGTAATACTGTGAACACCCTTGTACCCTTCGCCTAGATTGCTAATTTGTACCATATTTGCTTTATCGGTCTCTCTATATATGGAATTATTATTGTCTATCCATTTGAGAGTAAGCTAAAAACATTTTGACCTTTTACTCCTAAACAATTCATTGTGTTATCTTCTTTTTTCTTTTTTTTTTTTTTTTTGTTGAGACGGAGTCTCGCTCTGTCGCCCAGGCTGCAGTGCAGTGGCGCAATCTTGGCTCACTACAAGCTCTGCCTCCCGGGTTTACGCCATTCTCCTGCCTCAGCCTCCCAAGTAGCTGGGACTACAGGCGCCCGCCATCTCGCCTGGCTAGTTTTTTGTATTTTTTAGTAGAGACGGGGTTTCACCGTGTAGGCCAGGATGGTCTCGATCTCCTGACCTCGTGATCCACCCATCTCGGCCTCCCAAAGTGCTGGGATTACAGGCTTGAGCCACCGCGCCCGGCCCATTGTGTTATCTTCTAAGAACAAGCGCATTATCTTATATAATCACAAAACAATTATCAAATTCAGAAAATTTAACACTGATACAACACTATTACTTCATTTTGAAATCTTGCCAATATCCTAACAATGTTCTTAGAGAAATGATTTTTTTTTTTCCAAGCCAAGATCCAATCCAGGATTATGCATGGTATTTAATTACCATGTCTCTTGAACTTCCTTTAATCTGAAATAGTTCCTTACCTTTTGTCGTTCATGACACTGACATATTTGAAGATTACAAGGCAGTTACTTTGTAGAATAATCCTCAATAAAGGTCCCCCAATTGTTTCCTTGTGATTAAATTCTGATTATTTTAGAAATACCACAGGAAAGTAATGATGTTCTCGGTTCAGACACATCAAGAAGAACATGATTATGCTACTACTGGTGATGCTAACTCTGATCCCTTGGTTAAGGTGGTGTCTGCCACACTTCTCCACTGTGAAGCTACTGTTTTCCCCTTGGTGTTAATCCGGAGAGATCATTTGAGTGTGTGGCACTTGCCTGAAGTAACATTGCCTGAATCCAAATTAATTACCTAGAATGTCACTGCTCTGGGCCCTTTCATTAGACAGAACTAGCAAATAGATGCAAGTAGGCATACGTGAATATATATTTTAATCATGAGTTCATGTTGATACCATTAATTCCAATCCAAAATCAACAGTTCTTCATTGCCTTCTTCTGTTTCAATATTTTTTTTTTTTCCCGAGATGGGAGTCTCGCTCTCTCGCCCAGGCTGGAGTGCAGTGGCACAATCTCGGCTCACTGCAAGCTCCACCTCCTGGGTTCACACCATTCTCCTGCCTCAGCCTCCTGAGTAGCTGGAACTACAGGCGCCCGCCGCCACGCCCAGCTAATTTTTTGTATTTTTAGTAGAGACAGGGTTTCACCGTGTAAGCCAGGATGGTCTCGATCTCCTGACCTTGTGATCCGCCTGCCTCGGCCTCCCAAAGTGCTGGGATTACAGGTGTGAGCCACCGCGCCAGGCCTGTTTCATATTTTTATTTCTCTTCTTCCACACTGAAAATCCCAGTTCCCAAAATATCAATGAATTGACCCATTTGCTCAGTCCTATAACACACATAAAATAGTTTCAGAATTGCTACACCTCTACCAAATAATAGCCTACTACACAGAGTACACAGAGTTCAAGATTATTTTTTCAGTTCTGTAATCTTTAATCCTGTGCTCAAAACTTACTTTGGTTTTTGTTTTTTTTTTTTTTTATTCTGGGAGTTCATGTTATTCACAGAAATACACGGTTTGTTGTTGCTGTTTGTATTCAGTTTTGGAGTCCCACTCTCCACATCTTGTTAATTTTATTTTTGAACATAAAAAAGACTAACAGTTTCCAAAACTCAAAACTATGCAAAAAGGTATATTCAGAGCAACGCCATTCCTTCTGTTGTTCCCGTTTACTCAGTTCCTACCCAGTGCCTGTAGGTAACTAATTAGTTTCTGGTTATTGCTCCTGTATTTATTTTTGTTCTGTCAAAAAACTAAGCTTCCTCAAGGTGAGGTAGAGAAATGAGGCAGGGCCGGATGCAGTGGCTCACGCCTGTAATCCTAACACTTCGGGAGGCTGAGGTGGGTGGATTGCTTGAGCCCAAGAGTTCAAGATCAGCCTGGGCAACACAGTGAGATCCTGCTTCTATTTATAAAAATAAATAAATAAAAAGAAATGAGGCAGTCACTGAAGCAGAACACTCATCAAGAAACAATTTTATTTTAAAATGGGAGACAGACTGTAAAATAGTGCAAATGACTCTGTAGTAACTGACAAATTGAAGACACAGGAGAGTATGATAAATTGCAGAGGGAAATATCTATCTAAATATCACCTGGTTTAATTTGAGGGATATCAAAGGGTTCTCATATCCCAAAACAGATTGCCATCCTGTTCGTAACCTTCCAAATTAGTTATAACTCTATTTCTAGAGAACCCACATTAAAATGGCATTATTATTTTATCAAGATAATTAAGCCATCACTACCTGTTAATATCAATAGGATACACTGTGCCCTGGCAAAAGGGAGGTTTTGAACTTGGAACAATACATTCAACTAGGAGTAGAATGGTGAGAAGAGAATGTGAGAAGTTGTATAAAAACATGGACAGACAATAATGATCATGCTGGAAAAACAAACATGTCTCTGGGATGTCTTGGATATTTTACACACATGCTAATGAGGAATTGAGGGTCACTCCTAATGCCCTGGTACTAAGTTAATATGGCACAGGGGAAAGAACATGGACTGTGGAAGCAGAGGGATCTTGCTTCGAATCCCAGTTGAGTTACTTAACGCCTACATGACCACTGCCAAGTTACTTAAAACCTCAGTTTCCTCACCTGTGGAAGTAGATAAGGGTGTTTTTGTGAGATATAAGTAGAATAACTTACAGCACTGTCCCAGCCCAGAAGAAATATTTTAATAAGTAAGTCCATAACAGATGCAGATTAAAATAGTCAGCAAGGTAAAGAAACTGATGACACAGCCAGCTGACTTCAATAACACACCTAAGAGAAATCACACCATCTCAGGCAGCATTTAGTAAGGGCAGAAAAATGTCCAACACTTAGTTCCAATTCTTAAATTTCAAATTGCCCCAGAGTCTATTTTTAAAGTGTAAAAGTATGTGCTGACATACTTACATGCCAATTGTTTAAAAGAAACAATTCTACAGGTTAACAAAGGCCAATGACTCGGAATAACTTCCTAAATAATGTCTACAGGCCCACAAAGAGAGGAACCAACCTAAATGTATCAAAAGCTGTATTAATCAGTTTCATAAAAGTATATACAGAAAGTTGACAACGTTCAATAAGACATTTTAAACGTTTCTATTTCACTTTCAAATTCATCTACAAACCAAAATGCAACATGGAAAATCTTCAAATGTTTTCAAACTACATACTGAAATATACAGCAAATTTTCAGAGCCCAGGATCAGTAGTAAACCAAAAGCACCACACTGAAGAATATTAAAATGAACAATGGTAGAGGCTCAAAGCACACAATTTTAAATGCACCTAATCCGTCGTTTTCCTCTCCGACTAGAAATGACTTCCCTCCCATCTTAGGTAAGCAGCGTGTGTTCTATCTCTGTCCTAGAAGATGTACTTAATGGTCATAAACTCATTTCGCAACACTGAGATGGACTGATAATAAAAGTTCTAATCAACAATTAAATTTTGAACGTTTTAAGAAAACTTCCTGATAAAGTGGAATCCACACGCCAAACTACTCTGTCAGTGGCTGAGAGGGAGAAAGATGCACCCTCATCCTTTATGGAAAGAGAAAGGGAAGGAGAGGGAGAAAAGGGAAGACAAGGAGATGCAAAATAACAAAGTATTGCTTGTATAAACAAATGAAAGCCTGGTTTTAAACTTTTGAAAATTCAATTTTCCCTTAGCGAATAGGAATACATATCAAAGTACATGGCAATCATCTGTATTCTGAAATAGAAAAAGGTGGAGAGAAAAGGAAAACACTTTTTCTCGTACTGAACTCACAAGTATTCAAAATTCATTAATCCCCTCCCATCCCCAAACTCTGGACATTATATCATTCCCAAAATAAATCAGATACAAAACCATTGGACTAATTTTGGACTCAGCGTAGAACTTTTATGAGTTTTCGCAGCGCTCTCCACCCAATAGCCCTCCTGGGCAGTCCCGAATACCCGCTATTTTGGGGGCACGCACGGGCTGTACTCTGAGTTCCTGGGAGGAGGCCTCGGGGAGTGACGAGAAACCCAGGGGGTCTGGAGGACCTGGACCGCCGACCGTTCCTCGCTGCCCCGGGAGAGCGATCTGGACCACCCGGGAAGTGCCTGCGCCCGCGGTCGTGAGGCCGGTTCCCGCGCAGCGGCGGAGCGCTACCCAGGCGCGCCCTCCCGGGCCCTCCCGGGCACCGTCCGCCGCCCGAGCCCTCAGTCCCGGAGCCAGGAGGGACTCATCCCGCCCCGCACCGTCACCCGGACCCCGTTCCGCAGGAGTGGCTCGCGGCGCCCCACGTCTCTGCGAGAAGCCCGGGATCGCTTCGCGGGGCACACCCACGAGCCGCCGCTCGCTAGCTCGCCGCCTACCTGGAGGGAGCTCGGGCCCGCGTCGACCGCGCGCTGCCGGGGTCCGCGGGGCGCACAGCAGCTCCTGGAGCGCAGAGCCGGCGTGGAGAGCGCAGCGCAGCGCACCGCCGAGACCAGACCCGCCGGCCACACCCAGTCCCGCAACGCCCAGCAGCCAACTCCGCGGCGCGCCGGAGCCGGGGCGGGGACGTGGCTGGAGGCTCGAGGCGCGAGGCACGAGGCGCGCGGGCCCGGCGGGGACGTGCCGGGGGCGCGCAGACCCTCGGAGCGCGCGCAGCCCGGGCGGGGGGCGACTGGAGCGGGAGCCGCGCGCAGCTTCTGCTTCCTATTTTCTCTCTCGTTTCCTGCCCGAAGGAGAAGAAAAACATTCCTTCCCGGGCAGTTTCGTTTTCTTGTTGGTGCGGCGCTGGGGCACGCTGCTAAGTAGCGCCCGTCTAAGTGGCGTGGCCAGTTTCTTTTCCGGCTCTGACAGGCGCCAGTTTGCTCGTGAGCAAGATCGAAGGGCAGAGCTAGAAGACCCCAAAGATCCAATTTAGGTTTCCCATTCTGGAATTCTAAATGTCAGAAAGTAAACTGAAGCCCAGAGTCGCACAACCTTGCGTTGCAGTCCCCGCTCTACCATCACTAGTTGTAGGAGCGTGTACCGTCTCGGGCTTAAGTTTCGTCATCGCCAAAATAAGGATAGTGATACCTGCCTCATAAAGGTGCTAAGCATATCAAATGAAGTAATGTTTGCACGAAGCCTGCCTCCAAATACTTGGAAGTTATTGTTCCTATTGTCGTTGATAAAACTGGAAGGCCTTCCAGATATCCCTGCCAAGTCGCTCTTCTCTGCATGAGTTAAACACCACATGCATCTCAATCGAGTTTTTTTTTCCTTTCTCACATTTATCTGGGTGTTTTATGTTTAAAATGTCATAAAATAAATGCATCTATCCAATTTGCTTCCTCTAAAGTCAGTACCGCCTGGGAGCATTTTTCCTCTCCCCACCCCCATTTTTCTTCGGAGTTAATTCCAGTTTGACAGACTGTTGCTATAGCATTCCTTCTCTGACGTCAAACAATTTAAAGAAACAGCCCTGGGTAGCGAAAGCTGCAGAGGAGTTCTTTGTGGAGTTTCTGTGCCGGAGAAAGGTTCCAACAGTATCATCAGATAACTTTAACACCCCCGCAGCCTTCCAATCCTCCTTTTCTAGCTGCTTCCCAATATCACCTGGAATAAATCTGTTAGTCCCTTGAAAGAGGTGATGCCATGATAAGCACACCCTGTTTGTGACTGTGGAGAAAATGTGACCGGTTTGTATAAAAGCCAGGCCATGACAAAAATAGAAACAGCTGTTTCTATTTTCTTTATCCAGAGATAAAGAAACTGTGGATAATTTTTTCCCCCAAAATTTTCGTTTTTACTAATATTAGGAGCACTTTTCCATTAAGAAGAAAGAGGAAAAATGCCAAATATTCTGCATATCAAAGTGTCAGAAGAGCTAGTTAGGACATGAGTGTTTTGCATCTGTAACTATTTATGTTTTAATGATTAAATCCTGAGCTTTATCATTGTCGTTTCTAGGAGGAAGCAAAGGGAAATTGTTAAAAGAGTGCCTATTATGGACCATGCTCTCTGCTGTCTTATACTGTACTTAATCCTCATAATTACCTTGAAGTGTGAGTTTAATCCCCATTTTACAGATAAGCAAACTGATGCCCTGGTAAGATTAATTTATCAGAGTCACCAGGGTACTGGCAGAGCCTTGCATAACATCAGATTGGATCAACTCCAAAACCCTCTTACTTTCTCTTTCTTTCTGTCTCTCTCTCTCTCTCTCTCTCCCTCTCTCTCTCTCTCTCGACAGAGTCACTCTGTCACCCAGACTGGAGTGCAGTTTCTTTCTTTTGAGACAGAGTCACTCTGTCACCCAGGCTGGAGTGCAGTGGTGTGATGTCACTCACTGCAACTTCCACCTCCCAGATTCAAGTGATTCTTGTGTCTCAGCCTCCCAAGTAACTGGGATTACAGGCACAAGCCACCACACCCGGCTGACTTTTTGTATTTTTAGTAGAGACGGGGTTTCACAATGTTGACCAGGCTGGTCTCAATCTGCTGACCTCAGGTGATCTGCCCGCTTCGGCCTCCCAAACTGTTGGGATTACAGGCATGAGCCACCGATCCCGGTCCCATAGTCTTTCTTTAGATTCTTTTCTGCCTTGTTCCTATGCACTAGCATTTACCAGATGTTAAAGCTTTGAGAGGTGGTTGTTGGGTTAAGATTATTTGTTGAAAAACAAGTTGCTGGTATTTAGGAAAACCCAGTGGGAAGCAATGAGATAGTCTATTCCAGAAAAGATTAGGGGAAATATAAATGAACAGCTCCTAAACATAAAAACCCTGAAAAGATGTAACAAGAATTTGACTGTCTTTTGGAGAGTTTAAAAGAATGATAACGTCAGCCTTCTTGAAAATTTAATGTAGACAAAGAAATTACTAGAAGAAGAAAGTCCAAGTACAGAAAAAGGAAAGTTTAATTATTATCCAAACAAATCTACTTCCAAGAATATTGTATTTCTGTTTTGCCACACCTGCTGCATATTTTTCTGAAAAAACAAAACAAAACAAAACAAAACTTACTTGTTAAAGGACAAGCCTATACTGAAAATCTGAAAGTGGAGCTGATTAAAAGAATTTCATCATCAGGAATAGTTTCATAAGAGGATAGTAAGGCATCTACGTGATCCAGCAATTCATAATTTTTCCAATGATAATGAAATCCATGAATAATGAAAGAGAGAGAAAGGCAAGGGAGGTAGAGAGAAAGGTGAAGGGGCATGCTGTTAACATTTCTGATGCCTGCTGGTTTGTGTAGACAATTGTAGAGATGTATCCTACTTCTAAGGATTAAGCCCCATGGTCTTTTGTTGGGTTGCCACCGGTTGATAATTAGATTTATGACTCATTAGGCCCATGTTCTCAAATCCTACTCTATTAAGAGAGCATGGTGGGGTCCCTGCTAGAGAACCTTTGAAGACAAAATCCTTGTCCGTTTCATCTTCGTGTTCCCCCATAGTGTTTAACAGAGCACCTTGCACTTACTAGGTACTCCACAAACAAATAAATGAATGAATGCACTTGGCTACTTGTTTTATGCAAATAACCCCACCTCACCCCATCCCACACACTAGTCAGAATCATAGGAGGGGAGAAAGTGATCATTGTTTTTCTAGGAGTTTAGTTACAGTTGCTTTTGCAGGGTGTTTTGCTTCACTGTGATCAAGTTCAGAGAAGCTCTGCTCTTGGTCCTACACTGGGTGAGTCTGAATGCTGTACTCAGTGAATTACGCTGTAATCCATAGTGCCATAGGTTTGCATATCCTGCTTTTAAAGTTTTACCCTAGAAATGGTCTATTTTTTTTTTCTGAGCCTACCTTGCTCTCAGACGATGCCAAGAACACCGTGAAGAACAGAGCCACTAAAGTGTCCAATATTTCAGCACCGCCCTGTATGTGTTGTATGCATTCCAATTCTATTGTGTTTGAAATGAGGCCAAATTATATACATACAACATCATAACTACAATAACAAATTTTCTTTCACCTGCAACAAAATAAGTAATAAAATATTAAATGGAAATTATCTAACAGGGTCTACAGCACAGTTCCCCAAGGACATGAGAAGCAATTCCCTAGTAGATTCTATGCGAAGTCAGTCGGTCTGTGTGGTTTCAGACAGGCATCCTTGATACAGAGTAGCATGCCTAAAGCCTTCCCTCTTGCTCACACACAATGCATTTTCCATACCAAAGTACAGTTTGTACTTTGAGTCACCTTTGCTGTACTCCTCTGACACTCGTGATACAAATCAGTTATAGCTTTTGTATATTTCCACTCAGGTTCTCATCAACCATGGCAATTTGGAATCTGTCATCCAAGTGCATCCCAGTGACCTTAGGAGAGTGTCAGTGATGTCTGTCACAGGCATGAGAGAGGGAGGTAGAAGTATGCAGGCATATATCTGCTGCTCTGTGTCCTGTCATTCAGGTCCCTGGAATCAGGAAATTCAGAGAATTCAGGTCCCTGGAAACGGACATGGCAAAGTGAAAAAACACGAAACTGCACATCAGAAGACTTGATTTAGAGCTTTTGGCTCTGGTACTACATATCTATGTGATCTTAAGCAGATCTTACCCTGCCTGCATTCTGTCTTAATTATATAAAATGAAGGTGCTGAATTCTAACACAATTGACAAATAGACAACATTGGTGCCATCTCTCAGACTATGTCCGGGGATGACTTCACTAATCAATCATGGACTCTTGCCCTCTAAGCTTCATTCCATCCCAAGAACTCTTCTGAACACCACATTTTCAAAAGGAACTCTGATCTGTTTCTGTTAAGTGAGTAAAAACATGAGTTTTAAAATGAGATGACATATTAGTTATCTATTGCTCTATACAAGTCACCAAACTTAGTGGATTAGGACAGCAACAATTATTTAATTTGCTCCTGAATTTCCAACGTGGGCAGGGCTTGGCAGACATGTTCTCTGTTCCATGCAGCCTCAGATAGTTTGTCTCTTATTAAGACGGCTCTCTCACATGGCTGGCAAGTTGGTGCTGGCTGCTGGCTGGAAGATTAGCCAGGTGTGTAGGCAGAAACTTCAGTTCCTTTTCATGTAGGCCCTTCCACGGCCTACATGGAATTCCTCACATTGGAGTGGCTGGGTTCTAAGAGCAAGTGTTCCAAGAGAACAAGGAGGAAGTGCATAGCGTTTTTATGACTTAGCCTCAGCAATCCCATAGTGTCGCTTCCACCATCCTCACTTGGTCTAGGCAGTCACAAATTCATGTGATAGGGACATAGACCTTTTTTTTTTTTTAGACAGGATCTGGCTCCATCACCGAGGCTGGAGTGCAGTGGCGCAATCTCGGCTCATTGCAACCTCAGGTGATTCTTGAGCCTCCTCAGTAGCTGGGATTGCAGGTGTGTGCCACCACATACGGCAAATTTTTTTTGTATTTTTGTAGTGACGGGGTTTCACCATGTTCCCTAGGCTGGACGGACTTATCTAGAGGAACGTGTTGAATGGCACATATCATTGCAGCTATCTTCAGAAATATAATCTGCCACAAGCACATCTGCTAACCCTGGATTAATAATCTATGAGCATCCAACAATCTAAGATTCTGTCTTTCCATTCCTTCCTCCCATACTGCACTGATTTTATTTACGCTTATATGTTCTGTTAGATATTACAAACAATGGAAAACATCTTGTTTTCCTTACAAATTTGTTTTGGCTTTGCTTTGATTTTAAAAATTATAATGTAAAATGGACCTTTTTTCTTTTAGTGTACAGTTCTATGATTTTGAACACATGTACAGATTCATGTAACTATCATTATAATCAGAACAGTTCCATCACTCCCCAAATCTCCCTCATACTTACCATTTACAGCCTTAATTATAGTCACCTCTCTTCCCTACCATGACTCTTGGCAATCATTGATTTGTCCTCTGACCCTAGAGTTCTGTCTTTCTGAGATTATCATATAAATGGAACCATACAGTATGTGACCTTTTGAGACTGTCTTTTCTCACTTAGCATAACACTTTGGTTCTTTCTTATTGCTGTGCAGCATTCCATGGTACAAAAGTACCACAGTTGGTTTATCCATTTGGCAAATAGTTTTTTGAGGGAAACAATTGCTTTGAACTGATACCAAGCCACATAGCCCAGACTTCAGACTCTATTTAGGAGGTAAGAAAAGATGTCTTACTCTAAACATGTTTGTTTGTTGGTAGAAATGCCGATCTCAGTATCATAAACAAACAAAAAAATTAAAGAACCTGCTCTTTAGAACAAAACTCTAAGATCAAGAGAATGATTTTGAATGCGTCTTCTTACCCCAAGGAATATTTAAGAGAAAAAGGATTCATGAATTCAGACTCCCTTAGCCATTTTCTCTAAATGGACCTGGATATCCAAATCATGTTTTCTTTTTCTTTTTCTTTCTTTCTTTCTTTCTTTTTCTTTTTTTTTTTTTTTTAACAAATCATGTTTTCAAAAGCCCATTTAAATTCTAAGAAAGTCAAGTGAAATTGTTAATGATAGCAAATTCAGTTCAGGTAGAGTGTATGATGTATTAAAGTTACATTCTACATGGTTTTCCCCTTTGTATAATTATGCTCATTTTGTAGTGCCTAGAATGTAATACAGTACTTTGTATGATTCAGAGGTTTATAATTGGATGACTATTTTATGCCAAACTCTCTCTCCCGGGGTCTCACTCATTTCTCATCACATTCTAGCCACAGTCCACAGTCTTAGCACAGCACACACACCCACCAATTTTCTTCAATTAATGAGTGAGCAAATGAATGCAGAGCTCTAAGGGACAATCTCTGGGAGCTCCATTCATTCATTCTTCTGTAAGTAGTTAATGCGCTCTCAGATAAAAAGTGTCTTCATATCTATTTAAGAACAAATAGAGTCAGGCTAACAAAATGCTTGGTTCAACATTAGGAGTGGAATCTTTTCCTGGAAGGTGAGATAGTCAACCTGGGGTGGAAGTAGGGCATGAGTTCTAAGACTTGTGACGGTTTTTACAATTTTCCTTCACTTTGAGGTAGTAACTTTTGAGCACTGAGCTACCTTTACACGTTTCCTTGTGCTATCATTTTAGTTCTCATTTTTTTTTTTTTTTTTTTTTTTTTTTTTTTTTTTAGACAGAGTCTTGCTCTGTCACCCAAGCTGGAGTGCAGTGACTTGATCTCGGCTCACTGCAACGTCCGCCTCCCAGGTTCAAGCAATTCTCCTGCCTCAGCCACATTCAGTATACTTTAAAGCATCTCTAAATTACTTATAATACCTAATACAATATAAATGCTGTATAAATAGTTATTAGGCTGTATTTTTAAATTTTTATGTTCTTTTTATTGTTCTATTATTATTTTTAATTTTTTTCAAATATTTTTGATCCGAGGTTGATTGAATCTAAGGATGCAGAAGATACGGAAAGCTAACTACATCTGAAAATAGATATCAAAACTTGTCTAGGAACAGGGCAGAATTGAGAATTTTTTAACAGAAACAATCTGCTTTTAAACAAATTTCCTACTTTAGTGTTTCCCCTTTGATATCTTTTACATTTAACATACATTTATGGAGCATTTAGGAGGCAGCACTTCATATTAATTAACCTCATTTACTATATGCAACAGATTTGTAAGGGGATATTAGTATTCCCGTTGTGCAAATGGGAGATTTAGGCTCAGAGAATTGAACATCTTGCTCAAGGTCTTGAGGCAGTGCCAGGGGTAGGCATGGGGAGATCAGGTCCTCCCTACTCTTCCCAACCCCCCATCTTCAAGTCCTCCAAGCTACCACCATAGCTAGACAACCTAAGGAAAGAGTGTGCTTGCTGTGCAAATGAAACTCCAGAATGCTTCAGCAATGCTGCCGCCCCTGAGACTCTCCTATATTGAATCCCACAGCTGGTAAGTGGTGGCACTGACATGGAGCCAGAACTTTCTGACCTGATGCTTGGGTGTGTTCCTATTCCTGCTCTCATAAGCCTACCTTCCAACAGCTCCACAACTGCTTTTGTTTAGGTTTCATTGTGAATATTGTATTTCCTGCTAAATAAATCAGAGCAGAGTCTCCAGTAAATGAATGCCTCAGAAGTTTCTCTATCTTTCCAGTTGGATCTCATAAACAAAAATCAGGTAGGTGAATTTAACCACCCCATCCTCACCCAATTTGCCCCAACATTTAACCCGAATCCCAGAGACTTCACCAATTCATTCAATCAGGAAACATCAATTGCTCAGCTAATCTTTTCCCCCCTTTTCCCATTATCAGGATTAGCTACTTATTGTTCTTCCTGTTTTGCTTCAACTGAAATAAACTTGAGTTCTTATCCTTTCTGTCAGATAGATTTCCAAGCTTAAAAGCTTTGAATCAGAATGATATTAATTCTGCTTTTTCTGCATTGTGGCATTATTGCTTGTTACAGATATTTGCACTGCTCCATCTTACTTTCTGAGAGTTTCATGGGCATTCTCATTGCAAATGAAGTCTGTGTTAGGGAGTTTGTGTTTTCTCAAGAAACCAGAAACCTCATTGTTAAAAATTTCACTTTTGCAAAGATAATTCTAGTCTATTTGTCAATTTTTATAAAATCATATTTATAATGGCCGGGCGCAGTGGCTCACACCTGTAATCCCAGCACTTTGGGAGGCCGAGGCCGGCGGATCATGAGGTCAGGAGATCGAGACCATCCTGGCTAACCCGGTGAAACCCCGTCTCTACTAAAAATACAAAAAGTTAGCCGGGCGCAGTGGCAGGCGCCTGTAGTCCCAGCTACTCGGGAGGCTGAGGCAGGAGAATGGCGTGAACCCGGGAGGCGGAGCTTGCAGTGAGCCAAGATGGCACCACTGCACTCCAGCCTGGGTGACAGAGTGAGACTCCATCTCAGAAAAAAAAAAAAAAAAAGCTTATTTAAAATCAAAATCAGATTTCAACTAACATTTACACTATTAGCATTGCATGAAGGTAAGTATATTTTCTGTAGAGACTGACCCTAGGGCAGCTGCACAAGTCTCTGCAAGAAGGTTCCTCTTTGGTGACAATGAGTCAGATATGTATTAACTCAGAAATGAATTTAAGAAGAAAAAAAATTTTGTCATCTTATGAATAAGTGTTTCATCTTGGTTTAGTTGATAAAGCAGCAGCTCTAAAAATAAAACTTACTGTAGATTTGCTTCTTTTTCTTTTATTTTAAAAACCAAATTCTTACTTTGCCTTTTTGCATACCTAAATAATTCCTTTTTTTTTTTTCTAAGATAGAGTCTCTCTATGTTGCCCACATTGGACTCAAATTCCTGGACTCAAGCAATCCTCCTGCCTCAGCCTCCCAAATAGCTGGGACTAGAGGTAAGGCTGCCAAGATCTTCTATAGTAATCTATAATTTTTATCTTTTATTTTTTATTTTTACAAAAGTTTATTCTTAAATATACAACAGGCTCCAAGACAACACTTCATTCCAGCTATAGGTGGCAAAAGACATTATGGCAGGGAATACTGATGTTTAAATACGAATGAAATCAATGGTCACCATCGCCGCAGGCACAAGGAACAGCTTACTTTTTGTCAGATTTCTTAATTCCATCTTGTCCAGGGGCCCCTTCTCCGTGGCCTTCACTTTCAGCTCCTCGAGTTTCTTCTGCTTCTCTTTTTGTTTCTGCTTGAAAGCCTTATCTTCCTAGTCCATCTCCTTGGCCTGCGTCTTGGGCTGTTTCAGGGCCTTCTTGCCACCTTAGCGGCTGGACATGGCAACTACCGCCCCTTCCCCAGACCCTGCTACTGGAAATCTTAATATATAATTTTTAAAAATGATTTTAGGCATTAGTATTTGGAAGGAATTCCTAGGTTGGAGAGATGGTGAGGTAATTGTTTGGGTCTACATATGAGCTGAAATATAAATTTCAAGAAAGTTTAAATGTCCATGAAATCAGACCTAGCTTTTCAAAATTTACATGTTGACAATGACTGCCTAACAAATCTATCCTTCTACACTAACTAAAAACAGATTGTTTTTGCCACCTCAACCTTCAACTACTATGACATTTTGTATATTTCAATGACATTTATTAAATTCTACCTTTCATTGAAGTTTTCTTTGTGTGTAAAAAGTTACTGTGTAATGAGAATCTTACATGTAGAACACAAGGTTGATTCATCTGTGTATCCTTCATGGCACCAAATAGAGCTTTCTGCTTTTCCCTGCCCTAATCCATCCAATATACTATTGTTGAAACCATTTTCCTAAAATTTAGCTCTGATTAAGTCACTTGCTGGCTAAGCACTTACAACAGTTTCTAGTTGTTTACTGAATTATATGTTCATGCTCACCTGGCATAACCTTCTATAATCTGGCCCCAACCTGTCCTTTCTAGCTTTATCTCTGTGGTATTTTCCACCGAAACTTGGCTCTTCCTAATTCTGAGAAGAGGTGCTGGGATTTCCCTTTAGTACTTAAGTCACTATAACCCACTTTAGCTTGAATTATATTAGTCTGTGTGCTTGTTTTATCTCCCAGATTTGACAATAAGCATGGCATACTTGTAAGAACATGAGCTATGAGGTTAGAAAAACTTAAGTTCGTATCTTGCCTCTGTCACTTATGAACTATGTGACTTCAGAGAAGTAGCATACTTTTCCGAATTTCTTTTTTTAAACCTATTAAAAATAATTGGTTGGCCGGGCATGGAAATAACTAATGATAATTAATCCCAGCACTTTGGGAAGCCAAGGCAGGCAGATCACTTGAGGTCAGAAGTTGGAGACCAGCCTGGCCAACATGGTGAAATCCTGTCTCTACTAAAAATACAAAATTAGCTGGGTGGGGTGGTGCACCCCTGTAATCCCAGCTACTCGGGAGACTGAGACAGGAGAATCACTTGAACCCAGGAGGCAGAGGTTGCAGTGAGCCACGATCACACCACTGTATTCCAGCCTGGGTAACAGAGTGAAACTGTCTCAAAAAAAAAAAAATTATTGGTTCACTTTCCTGTTCTCTCATATTTGGAGTTATCACAAAATCGTTTTAAGCAAAAAGATTCTTACCACCCAGCCCAACCCCATTTGTGAATAGCAAAAAGCAACAAAGACAGAAGGAAGTAAAGAAGAGCTAATGAAGGAAAAAAGAAAGATTGAACTGAAAGTCTAGGAAGGTTTAAAGAAAAATGATCAGTATATGTCAAAGGTGTTTAGCTAAGAAAAGAAAGTGGAAGAATAGTATTGTTTGTTTGGAAGCAGTTGTATCAATGGTCTGTACATTCACTGGGTCAGGAAGAAATGTCTGCAGTCACTCGAAACAAAGCTCCTGAGAATCAATAAGTCAACACACTTCTCTCTGAGTCTGCCCCTCCCCTACTCCGTCTTTCAGAAATAAGACATTGAAAAGAAAAAGGACCATCCAGCGTATGTTGGGAAATTTACTATCTTGTCTCCCCAAACAGAAGGTATTTCTCATATTGTTCAAGAACAACTTTCTGAAATAAATTTGTCATTGTTTCCATGAGAGGGAAATGACCAATGTATATATTAATAATAGTAAAGATAACAACTCTAGACCTTTGCATTTATTATGAGTCAGGCACTGCCAAGTGCTTGTGTAATCTTCTCAGTAGCCCTGTATGGAAGACTTTATTTTATTCACCCCACAGATGAAGTAACTGAAGAGGTTAAAAGATCTTGCCCAAGAGCACTAAGATTTGTATCCATGTGTTGGATCCTAAAACTTGTGATGTTTTTACTCCATCACATTCCCTCTTAGGAAGATAGTATGCTATTACAAACTAGTGAGGAGCTGCAGCTGACTATCCAGACCAAGAAAATGCAGATTTCCATAAGCAAAATTGCTGGAGAATCAGGCAGTCCTTCCTGGGCGAATGCTAGTTACCTTCACGGTCTCTTTCAGCCCTTGATAGAGTCTCCTAAATTACTGTTACCTCAAACAGTTGTCTTTCCTAATAGTCAAATAACCCTGCTACTCAGAGCACTCCACAAAGCTTGTCAGAAAGGCAGACTCAAAGCCCCTGGCCAATATTGTATTATATACTTAATATTTGCTAAAGGAATAGATCTTCAATGTTCTTATTAAAAAGAAGCGGGTGGGTAACTATGACAAACAATTGATGTGTTAATTAACTTGATTGTGGTAACCATTTCACAATATATATGCATATCAAATATATTGTGTACCTTTGTAAACCAAAAATAAAATTCTAAGCCCCCCAACCAACGGAATGGACCCCTCCTCTCGGCCAAGGGGTTCCAAAGTTAACCTGGGGCTGGGGGCTGTGACTCACATCTATAATCCCAACGTTTTGGGAGGCTAAGGAGGGAAGATCACTTGAGGCCAGGGGATCAAGACCTGCCTAGGCAACATAGAGATACTCCATCTCTACTAAAAATTAAAAATATTAAACAGTTCCTGGCGCGGTCACCGGCGCGGGCTACGGCTGCGACTTCCCTCACGTCCGCGCTGGCTTCCAGCTTGCTGCAGCCCGCGCACAGCTGCTTCCTCCGCCCTCACCCCTTCCACCACGCCGCAGTTCGAGATGAAGTTGTTGTAATTTCTGGAAGGAAACTGGCCCAGCAGTTCAAGCAGGAAGTGCGGCAGCAGGTAGAAGAGTGGGTGGCCTCAGGCAACAAACGGCCACACCTGAGCGTGATCCTGGTTGGCGAGAATCCTGCAAATCACTCCTACGTCCTCAACAAAACCAGGGCAGCCGCAGATACGGGAATGAACAGTGAGACAATTGTGAAACCAGCTTAAATTTCAGAGGAAGAATTGTTGAATGTAATCGGTAAACTGAATAATGATGATAATGTAGATGGCCTCGTTGTTCAGCTGCCTCTTCCAGAGCATATTGATGAGAGGAGGATCTGCAATGCTGTTTCTCCGGACAAGGATGCTGATGGCTTTCACGTAATTAATGTAGGGCGAATGTGTTTGGACCAGTATTCCACGTTACCAGCTACCCCATGGGGTGTGTGGGAAATAATTTAAGCGAACTGGCATCCCAACCCTAGAGAAGAATGTGGTTGTGGCTGGAAGGTCAAAAAATGTTGGAATGCCCTTTATAATGTTACTGCACACAGATGGGGTGCATGAACGTCCCGGAGGTGATGCCACTGTTACAATATCTCATCGATATACTCCCAAAGAGCAGTTGAAGAAACATACAATTTTTGCAGATATTGTAATATCTGCTGCGGGTATTCCAAATCTGATCACATCAGATATGATCAAGGAAGGAGCAGCAGTCATTGATGTGGGAATAAATAGAGTTCACAATCCTGTAACTGCCAAACCCAAGTTGGTTGGAGATGTGGATTTTGAAGGAGTCAGAGAAAAAGCCGGTTATATCACTCCAGTTCCTGGATGTGTTGGCCCCATGACAGTGGCAATGCTAATGAAGAATACCATTATTGCCGGGTGCGGTGGCTCACGCCTGTAATCCCAGCACTTTGGGAGGCCGAGGCGGGCGGATCACGAGGTCAGGAGATCAAGACCATTCTGGCTAACACGGTGAAACCCCGTCTCTACTAAAAATACAAAAAAATTAGCCGGGCGTGGTGGTGGGCGCCTCTAGTCCCAGCTACTCGGGAGGCTGAGGCAGGAGAATGGCGTGAACCCGGGAGGCAGAGCTTGCAGTGAGCCGAGATCGTGCCACTGTACTCCAGCCTGGGAGACAGAGCAAGACACCGTCTCAAAAAACAAAAAATACCATTATTGCTGCAAAACAGGTGCTGAGGCTTGAAGAGCCAGAAGTGCTGGAGTCTAAAAAGCTTAGGGTAGCCGCTAATTAACTATTGTGTCTGCTATGTCAGGAACAGCACTCCAGGCCAGCTCAAGAAACAAAGCAGGCCAACAGAAATGCAATATTCTTAATTTATTCTACTGAAATGGTTTACAATGATGTCTTGTATTTATTGAAAGCTTAAACGGGTAGGTGTTTGTGCATGTACCGCTGCAGTACCTCACCATGGAGCATTCCAGTATCATGCAGGGTCCTGTGATCTAGCCAGGAGCAGCCATTAACCTAGTGATTAAGGTGGGAGACATTACCGTATGGAGACTGGACACTTCAGTTTGTCAAGCACCTCGGTTACACATTTACCTTTTCCAGGATTGCATTTCCCAAGTGCTATTCTGATAACAGTTGATACTCATTTTAGATACCAAACCTTTTGAGTTCAACTGACCAAACCAAAGGAAAAGTGTTGCTAGAGAAAATTACGGAAAAGGTGAGAAAGAAAAAAATGGTAGTAATTGAGCAGAAAAAAAAAAATACTCTAATTTGTATATGTATTGATTGGTAACCAGATTTATCTAAGTAGAACTGAATTGGCAAGGAAAAAAGGAAAGCTACATGTTAATCGTTTTCCTAAGCTGTCTTTTTGAGGCTTAGTCAGTCACTGGGAAAATGTTTAGGATTATTCCTTGCTATTAGTACTCATTTTATGTATGTTACCCTTCAGTAAGTTCTCCCCATTTTAGTTTTCTAGGATTGAAAGGCTTCTTTTACACATTATTTATGTGTATTGTCATATTTGACTTTTGCTATATACTTTAACTTCATTGTTAAATTTTTGTATTGTATAGTTTCTTTGGTGTGTCTTAAAACCTATTTTTGAAAAGCAAACTTGGCTTGATAATCATTTGGGCAGCTTGGGTAAGTATGCAACTTACTCTTCCACCGAAGAACTGTCAGCAGCTGCCTGCTTTTCTGTGATGTACCCTGTTGACTTTTCCAGACATTTTTTAAGAGTCTGAGTTAATACTGATTTTAATCAGACTTTCTGATTAAAGGTTTTTTCTTCTTTTTTAATAAAACACATCTGTCTGGTGTGATATGAATTTCTGAAATTCTGTCTTCCTATGACTCCTAGTTGCGACCTAACCAGAGTTTTTTTCTCATTTAATCAATGTAGATATTCCTGTATTCGGTAACACTACTATAGCCTAAATAGATAAAATTTTTTCTTTTTTTTTTTTTCTTTTTTTTGTAGAGATGGGGTCTTGCTATGTTGCCTGGGCTGGTATTGAACTCCTGGCCTCAAGCAATCAATCCTCTTGCCTCAGCCTCCCAGAGGGCTGGGATTACAGGCATGGGCCACTCAGGCCCAAACAGAGATTTAAAGAGCTTTGGAGAAACCAGCGTCCTCCAGCCTTTTTTTTTTTTTTTTTTTTTGAGACTGAGTCTCTCTCTGTTGCCCAGGCTGGAGTGCAGTGGCACGATCTCAGGTCACTGCAACCTCTGCCTCTCGGGTTCAAACAATTCTTGTGCCTCAGCCTCCTGAGTAGCTGGGATTACAGGTGCATGCCACCATGTCTGGCTAATTTTTGTGTTTTTAGTAGAGACGGGGTTTCATCACGTTGGCCAGACTGGTCTCAAACTTCTGACCTCAAGTGATCCACCTGGCTCGGCCTCCCAAAATGCTAGGATTACAAGCATGAGCCACCGTACCTGGCCAGTCCTACCATCTTATATCCCATCAAGTTGTGCAAAGCTAGGAGCTTAATCTGTAAAATACTTGAGGCAGGGATAGGTTCCTTGTCTATTTTGGCTTTTGGCTAAGCAGAAGTAGCTCCTGTTCTAGGCAGCTTGAGACAGAAAGAGAAAGAACAGTTGATTTGACCTACCTCCGTCCTTGTTCTTCTGCCAGCTGGCATTATTCTTTTCATAGTTCTCTGCAGTTGAAAGAAGTTTAGAGAGTTTGCTGGAGATGTTTTTGTGAGTGAGGTATAGCTCATGTCTATAAGCCATGCCTGCTTACTTATCTAGATTTTTAAGCATGGAGCTAGATGACCAAGATGACCAAAATTTTATTGAATTACAGTTATAAGTGGAAAAAATAACTGACTTACTGCATGGAGAAGTATTATGTCGACCTGTTAAAAGTTATGGAAATTAAAATGCTCATATATATACAAAATATAAATCACATGTAAGGTAAAATTATAGTGATCAATTTACAACAAAGAAATTAACAGAGTAGTTTTTCAGCTTGTTTGATTAATCAAGTAGGTTTAGTCTTGAATCCATAGCATTTCTACAATTTAATTTGGACAAAGTTCTATTCCAAATCAACCAGGTTTTAAAACTGAAATGTTAAAGGTGGATTTTTTTTTTTTTTTTTTGAGATGGAGTCTCACTGTGTTGCCCAGGCTGGAGTAAAGTGGCCCGATCTCAGCTCACTGCAAGCTCCTCCTCCCGGGTTTACGCCATTCTCCTGCCTCAGCCTCCCGAGTAGCTGGGACTACAGGGGCCCGCCACATTGCCCAGCTAGTTTTTTATTTTATTTTTTAGTAGAAGACAGTGTTTCACCATGTTAGCCAGGATGGTCTCCCATCTCCTGACCTCGTGATCCGCCTGTCTCAGCCTCCCAAAGTGCTGGGATTACAGGCTTGAGCCACCGCGCCCAGCCAAGGGTGGATTTTTAGCTCCCCCAGGATTGGTGTGGATGATGTAAATACTTTTTTAAAAAATTAATTATTATTGTTTATAAGACATGGGTTCCAGCTGTCTCCCTGGCTGGAGTGCAGTGGCCTGATCATAGCTTACTGTAGCCTTGAACTCCTGGGCTTAAACGATCCTCTTGCCTCAGCCTCCAAAATGGCTGGGACTACAGGCATGTGCCAGCATGCCTGGCTAATTCTTAAATATTTGTTGAGAGATGGGTCTCACTGTGTTGCCCAGGCTGGTCTTGACCTTCTGACCTCTACTGATCCTCCCACCTCAGCCTCCCAAGTAGCGGGATTACAGGTATGAGCCACTGTGCCTGGCAAGAATTTATACTTAAGCCTAGAAGATGGTTCTGGATTAGTTAAGAAATTCTGCTATCAGTAGGAGTATAGGTTTAGAGTTTTACCTCTTGGAAGTATCCCTTGAAAGGGAGCTCTGAGATTCAATGTAATCAAACACTTACTGATAACTTTCTATGGACCAGGCACTACACTAGGCTCTGGGGATTACAGAGGCAATTACCTGTCCTAGTACTCAAGGTGTTAATGATCTAGTGTCGTTTTTCTTTAAAAAGGAAAGCACCTGCATTTGTCATCTTGAGCAAATATAGTAACTCTAACCAAAGTGATTTACTCAAGGTTCAAATCATAGTTGTTTTGGAGAAAGCGTCAGATGCACTGTGGCTGTCAGGCACATAGTAGGTATTAAATAAACATGGTTGGTGTTCATTAAATGTGGATTGAAGGTAAAATGATGGATCTTAAGTTTCATGAGGAATAGGTTTGCTTCACTGAAACTGGTTTTTATCTTCCCAAATAGTTTTCAATCATTCCTTTAAAGTACTACCTTGATTAATACTACAAAGTTATAATGTAAAATGTGACATTACCTCTGTCTAACATGTATTGTTCATGTGAATGGGAGCTTGACTTTGGGAATAAACATTGATAATTTGCAGGAAGGACCCGCCCAAATGTATAATGAAATGTGATTCCAGGTATGAAAAACCAGTGATAATAATTTAAAGAATCGTTTTGTTGATTAAAAAGTATATATATATATATATATGAAACAGGTGTGGTGGCACATGCCTGCAGTCCCAGCTGCTCGGGAGGCTGAGGTGAGAGGATTCCTTTAGTGCAGGAGGTGGAGGCTGCAGTGAGCTATGATTGTGCCACTGCACTCCAGCCTGGGCATCAGAGCAAGACCTTGTCTCTAAAAAACGAAAACAAGACCCGGCTCGGTGACTCATGCCTGTAATCCCAGCACTTTGGGAGGCCAAGGTGGGTGGATCACCTGAGGTCAGGAGTTCGAGACCAGCCTGACCAACATGGAGAAACCCCATCTCTACTAAAAATACAAAATTAGCCGCGTGTGGTGGCACATGCCTGTAATCCCAGCTACTCAGGAGGCTGAAACAGGAGAATCGCTTGAACCCGGGAGGCAGAGGTTGTGGTGAGCCAAGATTGTACCATTGCACTCCAGCCTGGGCAAGACGAGTGAAACTCCGTCTCAAAAAGAAAAAAAAGAAAAAAAAAGCAAAGGTAACCTGAAATGCTAGTTCAAGCCATGATGGAAATGGGTAGTTGGACATGCCTTATAGCCTCCACCCTTTAGAATTTAGGCACACTTGACCAGCACTAGCATTAAAACAGAAACCTTAAGATGGACAAAGCAGATTCTTTGTAGCAGTAAGATACCAACATGACAGATAGCAGGCCCTGGCAGAACTCAAAGTATTTTATTCTAAAATATCTTTCTTTGACATATTTTGAAATGGCCCTGCAAAGCTGTCTCTTGTGGGAAAAAATTTACATCTGTAAAGAATTCTTTTCTCTTTCTGGGTCTTTTTCCTGATACAGGAGAGAATTATTAATAACTAAGAGTCTGGCACCTTTTGAAGTCTGATAGGAAACATTTACAGTCTATTCTCTATGAAGCCTTTTACCTGGGGGCTTCATCTGCATAATAAGAATCTTGGTTTCCACAGCCCCTTATCTTAACCCAGACCCTTTCTTCTGTGGATTCTAGGTCTTTTAGATAAACCCCTTTAACCAATTGCCAATCAGAAAATCTTTGAATCCACCTATGACCTGGAAGGTACTCCGCTCCCCTTTGCTTAGAGTTGTGTGTACTTTCTGGCCCAAACCAGCGCGCAGCTAACAGGTATTGATTGATGTCTTACACCTTTCTAAAATGTATGAAACCAAGCTGTAGCCTGGCCACCTTGGGCAGATGTTCTCAGGATCTCTTGAGACTGTGTCATGGCCATGTCCTTCACCTTTGCAAAATAAACTTCTAAACTGATTGACACTTGTCTCAGTTACTTTTTGGGTTATACCTTAAATATATACAATTTTATTTGTCAATTATACCTCAATAAAGCTGAAAAATGAGATAAACCATATATGAAAGAGTAAAGGGCAAGTAGAACAAATACTTTTTTAGTTGAACAAAAATAGGAGGGGCCTGCACAACAAATTATGAAAACATATTCTAAGATTATTATTGTATTGGTACGGAAATAGATAGATGTGTTAAGGTCTGCATGGCACATTATTGAGTGAAAAAATAAGATGCAGACTAAGTTCGGCATACAAATGTTAATCACACCATAAAACAGCAATAGTAAAATAATTAAAAGGTCCTGTGTAATTTAAAAGCACATTAAAGCTTGAGAAACACTGAGGAATACGGTCCTTTCCATGAGAATTCTAAAGTCCTGAACCTTAGGAAACCATTCTTTCCTCTCTCTTTCCACAGTCTTACTCATTTGGGTTTCTCTAGAACCCAGTAATACAGTGCTAGTGTATTGGGCTAATACAGTTTTGGAAAATGCAAAAACATACTAATGTTAATATGGTTACAAGAAAGTTCTGAAAGTGATGGCATCTTCTCTGCCTTTGTGATACCGAGGCCAAGGAGCTCAGTCTTATGCACTCATGTGTCACATAACAATGTTTCAATCAACTATGAACTAGATATTCCACAATGACCCCATAGATTACAAGGAAGCTGAAAAACTCCTATCACCCAGTGACATGGTAACACTGAAGTACAGTGTTTGTAGTGATGCTGCTGTAAACAAACACTGTGCTGCCAGTTGTATAAAAGTGTAGCAATACAATTAGGTACATACAGTATATAATATTTGACAATGATAATAAGCAACTGTGTTGCTGGTTTATATATTCGCTACACTATACTTTTTATTGTTATTTTAGAGTATACTCCTACTACTTATAAAAAGAAAAAAGTTAACTGTAAAACAGCCCCAGCCAGGTCTTTCAGGAGGTATTCCAGAAGAAAGCATGGTCATCACAGGAAGTGACAGCTCCTTGAGTGTTATTGCCCTCCAGTATAGATGGCAAGATGTGGAGGAGGGAGATAGTGATATTGATGACCCTGACCCTGTGTAGGCCTAGGCTATTGTTTGTGTTTGTGTCTAAGTTTTTAACAAAAAGTTACAAAGCCAAAAAGAAATTTAATTGAAAGAAGTGTTGAGAATGAAGATATAGAGAAAGAAAAAAAATACATATTATATATATATATATATATTTTAATGGAGCCTTGCTCTGTCACCTAGGCTGGAGTGCAGTGGCGTGATCTCTGCTCACTGCAACCTCTGCCTCCTGGGTTCAAGCAATTCTCCTGCCTCAACCTCCCAAGTAGCTGGGACTACAGGCACTTGCCACCACTCCAGCTAATTTTTTGTAGTTTTAGTAAAGACGGGGTTTTATTGTATTAGCCAGGATGGTCTCGATCTCCTGACCTCGTGATCCGCTCGCCTCAGCCTCCCAAAGCACTGGGATTACAGGCGTGAGCCACCGTGCCTGCAAGAAAATATTTTTATACAGCTGTACAATGTGTCTGCATTTTAAGCTAAGTGTTATTACAAAAGAGTCAAAAAGTTAAAAAATAATTTAAAAGTATACAAAGTAAAAAAGTTACAGTAGGCCAGGTGCAGTGGCTCATGCCTGTAACCCCAGCACTTCGGGAAGCCAAGGAGGGTGGATCACAAGGTCAGGAGATCGAGACCATCCTGGCTAACATGGTGAAACTCCATCTCTACCAAAAAGACAAAAAATTAGCTGGGCATTGTGGTGGGCGCCTGTAGTTCCAGCTACTCGGGAGGCTGAGGCAGGAGAATGGAGTGAACCCAGGAGGCGGAGGTTGCAGTGAGTTGAGATCGCGCCACTGCATTCCAGCCTGAGTGACAGAGCGAGACTCCGTCTCAAAAAAAAAAAAAAAAAAAAAATTACAGTAAGCTCACCTTCGTTTATTATTGAAGTAAGAAATATTTTTATAAATTTAGCGTAGCCTAGGTGTAGAGTGTTTATAAGTCTGTAGTAGTGCACAGTAATAGAGGCATAATCAGTCACGTATTATTTTTTATTTGAGAAAAACTCACTAAATGTAAAGGTAAACTCACAAAATGAAAATGAAGTATGTGTCTTTCAAACATAGGTAAAGAAAAAATGTTTTTGCTGACGAGTTGATGGGTGCAGCACACCAACATGGCACATGTATACATATGTAACCTGCACGTTATGCACATGTACCCTAGAACTTAAAGTATAATAAAAAATAAAAAAAAAAAGAAAAAATGTTTTAATGCCAATTTTATACAAAAACATTTATATAGCAATAATAACTGAAAAGATATACCAAAATATCAACATTAGTTGTTGCTCAGTTTCAAATTATGGATAAATTGGATTAATTTATAATTTTCAATATTCACCAAATTTTCATATAATGAACACATATTATCTCTTTTTTTCTTTTTCTTTTTCTTTCCTTTTCTTTTTTTTTTTTTTTCGAGACAGGGTCTTGCTCTGTTGCCCAGGCTGGAATGCAGTGGTGTGATCTCAGCTCACTGCAGCCTCAACCTCTCAGGCTCAACTGATCCTCCCATCTCAGCCTCCTGAGTACCTGGGACTTCAGGTTTGTGTCACTATACCCGGCGAATTTTTTGCAGAGACAGGGTTCTGCCATTTTACCAAGGCTGGTCTCAAACTCCTGGACTCAAGGGATCTGCCTGCACTGGCCTCCCAAAGTGCTGGGATTATAGGCAAGAGCCACCACACCGGGCCATGAACAGGTATTATTTCTGTCACTAAGAGAAAATGTTTAAGGAACACCAAAATATATAGTTGGTACTCCTTGATTATTGCTTCTGATTTCAAGTCTTGAGTTGGAAAAGGGAGCATACTTTTGATGGAGCACCCTGACACTTTTTTCCTACTCACTGCCACTGATTTGGAAGAAGTGACCCTCCAAGGACGCTAAATTCACTCTTTGAAAATGACAAAAGTTGGCCAGGCATGGTGGTTCACACCTGTAATCCTAGCACTTTGGGAGGCTGAGGTGGGCAGATCATGAGGTCAGGAGACCAAGACCATCCTGGCTAATACAGTGAAACTCTGTCTCTACTAAAAATACAAAAAATTAGCCAGGCATGGTGGCGGGCGCCTGTAATCCCAGCTACTCGGGAGGCTGAGGCAGAATTGCTTGAACCCAGGAGGTGGACGTTGCAGTGAACCGAGATCTGCACTACAGCCTGGGCAACAGAGTGAGACTGTCTCAAAAAAAAAGAAAATGACAAAAGTCTGACTACAGACATCCCTTCCCTTATTCTTCTAGTAAATTATAGAATATAGCAGTAATTCTTTCCAATGTGAAAAGCCCACTTCCCTTACTGAAGGAAATTTTTTAAAAACTTACTGAAGGAAATTTTTTTAAAACTTTTTATTTTGGAATAATTATAGATTCACAGGAAGTTGCAAAGATAATACAGAGTGGTCCTTTGTACCCTTCACCCAATTTCCTCCTGAAGCAATTTTTAATCATGAATTATTTCATTCATCTATTATTATTATTGTTATTATTATTATTATTGTTAGAGACAAAATCTCACTTTGTCACCCAGGCTGGAGGGCAGTGGCATGATAATAGTTCAATGAAGGCTTGACCTCCTGGGCTCAAACAAACCTCCCACCTCAGCTTCCCAAAGTGCTGGGATTACAGGCACGAGCCACCATGTCTAGCCAATTTGTTTTTTTCTTATAGTTGAGATTAGTGCTGGGAAGTGGTATCAGTTCTAAAGGCAAATCCAACAGACCGTTCTGTTTCTCTATTTTGAAAACACGGAAATAACTTTTTTCTAACTTCCCATAGTTTACCCTGAGTCACAGATGTTTGAAAAGAAATTCCAGCCTGTTATATAAGTTCTACTGCAGTATCAATATGTAAATGTAACCACTTGGTTGTAATTTCGATTCAAGAGTGCATTTGTGCTACACTTCTCTATTATATGAAATTACCCAACACTGGCAATTACTCTCTTTGGCTTGGATGGTATAAAGGATGAGAAGAAAGAGGGTAGAAAATATGATTTTGATTGATATAAATTAACACTTCTTTCCTGTCATCTTTGATTTGTTTGGTTTCATCAATTTGCAACACCAAGGCTTAAAAATATAATAATTGGCCAGGCTGCAGTGGCTCATGCCTGTAATCCCAGCTCTTTGGGAGGTCAAGGTGGGAGGATCACTCAAGCCCAGGAATTCAAGGCTTAGTGAGCTATGATTGTGCTACTGTACTCCAGTCTAGGTCACAGAGTGAGACCTTGTTTCTAAAAGATAAATAATAATAATAATATTCAATTAAGTCACATATTCTTTTTTTTTTTTTTTTTTTTCAGATGGAGTCTTGTTCTGTCTCCCAGGCTAGAGTGCAGTAGCATGTCTTGGCTCACTGCAATCTCCTCCTCCCGGGTTCAAGCGATTCTCCTATCTCAGCCTCCTGAGTAGCTGGGATTACAGGCGCACGCCCCCATGCCTGGCTAATTATCGTATTTTTAGTAGAGATGAGGTTTTACCATGTTGGCCAGGCTGGTCTTGAACTCCTGACCTTGAGTGATCTCTGCACCTCGGCCTCCCAAAGTGCTGGGATTACAGGCAAGAACCACTGCACCCAGCCAAGCCACATATTCTTGATGGTGAGATTTACACCTGATTTAAATAGACAAAACAGTACATTTTTTGCCAAGTTGCTAAAGTAAAAGCACTGCAGCACAGAAGCAGCAAGAGTCTATAGTTAAGTATAGCATTAGAGTACTGTGACCCGGAGTCATGTTGCCCAGATTTCAATCATGGCTGTCTTAGTCTGTTTTTTGTTGCTGTAACAGAATCCCAGAGCAGGTCCTTTTTTACTTTCTTTCTCTCTCTTTTTTTTTTTTTTTTTTTCCTTTTTTTGAGACAGGTTCTCAATATGTCATCCCCTCTGGAGTGCAGTGATGTGATCATGGCTCACTGCAGCCTCAAACTCCAAGGCTCAAGTGATCCTTCCACCTTGCTCCCCCCAAAGTGCTAGAATTACAGGCATGAGCCACTGTGCTTGGTTCAAGACTGGGTACCGTATACATAAAACAAATTGATTTTTTATCATTCTGGATGCTGGGAAGTTCAAGGTCAAGGAGGCCTGAATTTGGCAAGGCCCTTCAAGCTGTGTCATCCAATGGCAGGAGGTGGAAGGACAAGCAAGGGTGAGAGCAAGAGACAGAGACAGAGAGGGCCAAACTCACTTTATTTTATTTTATTTTTATTATTTATTTATTTATTTAATTTTCTGAGACAGAGTCTTGATCTGTCTCCCAGGCTTGAGTGCAGTGGCGCGAGCTCGGCTCATTGCAACCTCCACTTCCTGGGTTCAAGCAATTCTCCCACCCCAGCCTCCCGAGTAGCTGGGACTACAGGCGCCTGCCACCAGGCCTGGCTAATTTTTTATATTTTTAGTAGAGACGGGGTTTCACCATGTTAGCCAGGAAAGTCTCGATCTCCTGACCTTGTTATCCTCCCACCTCGACCTCCCAAAGTGCTGGGGTTACAGGCATGAGCCACCACACCCAGCCTGAGCTCATTTTTTAATTTTTATTTTATTTTTAATTTTATTTTTATTTTTTGAGACAAAGTCTCAGTCTGTCACCAGGCTGGAGTGCAGTGGTGAGATCCCAGCTCACGGGGATGCAACCTCTGCCTCCCAGGTTCAAGCGATTTTCCTGCCTCAGCCTCCCAAGTAGCTGGGACTACAGGCGCCCACCACCATACCTGGCTAATTTTTTGTATTTTTAGTAGAAACAGGGTTTCACCATGTTGTCCAGGATGGTCTCAATCTCTTGACCTCGTGATCTGCCCGCCTCGGCCTCCCAAAGTGCTGGGATTATAGGCACGAGCCACCGTGCCCGGCCCGGAACTCTCTTTTTAAACATTCTGCAGTAGTGATAATGAACACATTCCTGCTATAATGACATTAACCCATTTATGAGGGCACAGCCCTCATGACCTAATCAACTCTTACTTGTCCTACCTCTTAATACTGTCACAGCAGCCCTTACATTTCAACATGATTTTGGAGAGGACATTCAAACTGCCTCTGGTTCACCAAAACTCATACAATATGGCTTCGTTCCATCCCAATAGCCCCAAAAGGTTTTAACTTGTTCCAGTTCCAGCTTAAAAGTTCAAAATCCAGAGTCTCATCAAAATCAGACATAGGTGAGAGTCAAAGCACGATTCATCCTGAGGCAAATTCCTCTCTATCTGTGAGCCTATGAAATCAATAAGTTACATGCTTCCAAGATGCAATATTGGGACAGGCATAAAATAGACATTCCTTTTCCAAAAGGGGGAAATGGGCAAGAAAGAGGTAACTGGTTCACAGAAAATCTAAAACTTAACAGTGAAAACAACGTTAAGTCTTAAAGCTGGAGAGTAATTTTATTTGACCCTTTGTCCTGCAACCTGGGCACAATGGGGTTGAGGTTAGGCCTCCCAGTGTCTTGGGCAGCCCCACCCCATGGCTTTGCTGGGCTCAGCCTGTGCTACAGCTCTCTAGGGTTGGAGTCTTGTTCCTGCAGCTCTCCCAGGCTCGTGTTGCAAGCTGGTAGCTCTACAGTTCTAGGGCCTCAGGAGTGGCTCCACTCCCATGCATCCACTCTGAATTTCTTTAGTGAGGACTCTCTTGTAGCTCCAACTCCACGTGTCTGTTCATTCAGTATTGCCCTAGTAGGGGGTCTCTGTGATGGTGCTACCCTTGTGACAAGTCTCTGCCTGGCCTCCCAGGTTGTCTGCAATGTGCTTTGAAATATAGGTGGAGAAAGCCATGTCCCCACAGCTGTTGCATTCTGTGCACCTGCAGAATTAGCATCACGTACATACCACCAAAGTTTACAGCTTGTACCTTTTGGAGCCATGGATTGAACCGCACCTGGTCCTGCTTGAGTTACAGCCGGAGCAGCTGAGGAGCAGCTTTCCAAAGTCAGCCTGAAGTTTTAAAAAAATCTTTTAGTTCTGATTCTCTTTTAAGTATAAATCTTGTCTTTAAGTCTTCTTTTATCTTACACTTTAAGTCTTTTCTACTCTCTCTTGCAGAATGTGGGGAGTAGAGACCCAAGGTGGCTCTGGGCAGCAAGCCAATAGAGGGTGCTCTGAAACTATACCCTGAAGACAGTCTGCCCTCCGAGAGCTCTGAGCCTGTGATGGTAGGGGCAGCCTTAAAGAGATCTGAAGTGCCTTTGGAGTCATTCTCTCATTGTCTTAACGATCCCTTCTGTATGTACTAATCACCTCAGCAAACAGTTACTTGCCAAATCCTTGGTTCACTCTCCTGAACACACTTTTTAAATTATTTACAAGGTCAGCCTGAAGTTTTTAAAAAAATATTTTAGTTCTGATTATCTTTTAATTATAAATCTCATCTTTAAGTCTTTTCTTTCCTCTTGCATCTTACTGTATGCAGTTAAGAGTAGCCACACAGCTCCCTCAATATTTTGCTTAGGAATTTCTTCCACCCGATATCAAGTTTATTGTTCTTAAATTATGTTTTCCATAAAGCCCTCAGGTTGGAAAAAACTCCACCAATTTCTGTGCAACTGTATAACAAGGATGGCCTTTGCTCCAGTTTTCAATATCTTGTTTCTCATTTTCATGGGAGACCTTACCAGAATGACCTTTACTATCCGTATTTCTACCCACTCTCTCATCACAACAACTTAAGAAGATTTACACCGGGCATGGTGGGTCATGCCTGTAATCCCAGCATTTTGGGAGGCCGAGATTGGAGGATTACTTAAGGCCAGGAGTTCAAGACCAGCCTGGTCAATATAGCAAGACCCTATCTCTATTTTTTTTTTTTTTTATTTAAAAAATGAAAAAAAGAAGATTTAGGCTGTCCCTATTTCTGAGGTCTTCCTCTGAGCCCTCACTAGAATTGTTCTTATTGTTCTATTCATGACACTCTAGGTTTTTTTCTAGACTGCTCCTCCAGATTCTTCCAAGCTCTACCCATTACCCAGTTCCAAAGTTACTTCCACAGTTTCAAGTATTTGTTTTAGCAACAGTCCCACTCTCAGTACCAATTTTCCATCTTAGTCTGTTTTGTGTTGCTATAACAGAATACCATATACAGGGTAATTTATAAAGAAAAGAAATATATTTCTTATAGTTCTGGGGACTGGGGAGTCCAAGATCAAGGGGCTCATATCTCATGAGGGCCTTCAGGCTGTGATCTTTTATGGAAGAAGACAGAAGGGCAAGCGAAGATGAGAGTGAGAGAGAGAGAGGACCAAACTCACTTTTAAAACAATCCACTTTCACAGTAACAAACCAACTCTCATGATAGCAACATTAAACTATTCATGAGGGATAACCCCTCATGACTTAATTACCTCTTAATGGTCTCTCCTCTTAACACCATCATAATGACAACTCAATTTCAAAATGAGTTTTGGAGGAGATATTCAAATCATAGCAGTTGTTCTGCCATTTATGAGCTGTATACTCCCAAGCAACTTCCTATTACAAAGTATTTCACTGCCTGATCCATAGTAAACAGCTAGGAAATATTAGTAAACATTCCTGTTGCAGCAATCACAAATAGTTAACTCATATCCCTTGAGATTCCTATCCATTTTACTAAGGTTTTGCTGTTTTTGTTTATTTGTTGTGGGTTTTTTGTTCTGTTTTTTTTTTTTTTTTTTTTTTGCAATTAGGGCCTCAGTCTGTCACCCAGGCTGGAGTGCAGTGGCATTATCATGGCTCACTTACAGCCTCAACCTCCTGAACTCAAGCAGTCCTCCAATCTCAGCCTCCTGAGTAGCTGGGACTACAGATGTACACCACTACCCACACTGATGTGGTTTGGATCTGTGTCTCCACCCAAATCTCATGTCAAATTGTAATCCCCAATGTTGGAGGTGGGGCCTAGAGGGAGGTGAATGGATCATGGGGCAGAGTTCTCATGAACGGTTTAGCACCATCACCCTAGTGATCTTCTCATGATAGAATTCCCATGATATCTGGTTGTTTAGAAGTGTGTAGCAGCTCCCACCTCTCTCTCTTCTTCCAGCTCCAGCCGTGTGAAGATGCCTGCTTGCCCTTTGCCCTCTGCCATGATTATAAGTTTCCTGAGGCCTCCCTAGAAACAAAAGCTACTATGCTTCCTATAGTGCCTCTTTTCTTTATAAATTACCCAGTCTCAGGTATTTCTTTATAGCAGTGTGAGAATAGACTAATACACCCAACTAACTTTTTTATTTTATGTAGAAATGGGGTGACTGTCTTGCCTATGCTAGTCACGTTATTCAAAAAATCTTTAAAATCAGCATCAAGTTGCATATGTACTAGGATAATGTTGAATATACAAGACAACAAGACACACCTCTAACAAGTGATTCTATATGATTTCTGGTGCCCATTTTATTTTAAATAGTTGAAATAATCTTCTCCCAACATGTTTTCCTGGAAATTGACCAAATTTTCTGTCTGCCCCTGAAATCTACTTTTCTTCATACTTGTATTTATCTCTTACAGCCATTCAAACAATTTAACATTTTTATGTTCACTTCAGGTAGAAGTTGAAAACTATTTGGGAGAAAATCAAATGATATTATTGACTATAGCACCTCCACTTATCAGATCAAGAGCCCAAACAAGAATAATTTGGTTTTATCTATCCAATGGAAGCAATGCCATGATTGCAAAGAGAGAACACACACACACACACACACACACACACACACACACACACAGAGTCCTTTTGCCAAGCTAATGGAGAAGCATTTTCCTAATTCACTAAAGTCTTATGAGCCAATTGATTAGTTCAACTAAAAGCAAAAGAAACATGGAAGTGCAAATGTGTAAGAGCATCTATTTAAAAAAAAACTCAAAATGGCTATAAACTCTTCTTAAGTAGCAAATATCAGAATTATATTTTTCAAATGTTCTTAAGCGCTCCAGCATCTCTTAGAAATATTGCACATTCTCAGGTCATAGAACTATAGAACTTTAAAAATATAAGTGTACACCAATTGCTATGGTTTGAATGTATTTCCCAAAAGTTCATGTTTTGGAAAACTAATCCCTCTGCCTATGTGAATGGATTAATGTCAGCTCTTCCTTGTATGGATTAATGAATTAATGAGAGATCTACTCTCATGAATGGATTGATGTCACTACCACAAGAATAGGTTTGTTACTGCAGGAGTGGCTTTGTTAAAAAAAGCAAGTTTTGTGACTCTTTTGCTCTTGCCCTCTCATTATGTGATGTTTTCTGCAGTTACAACACAGCAAGAAAGGTCTTGCCAGATGACAGTGCCATGCTCTTGGACTTACCAGCATCCAGAACTGTGAGTGAAGCTTCTTTTCTTTATAAATTACCCAGTCTGTGGTATTCTACTATAGCAACAGAAAACAGACAAAGATAGCAACCCTTTATTGTACAAATCAATGGTGTTTCCAATGGAAGTGACTTTCTTAAAGGCATAAGATACATCTGTTGACCTAGTCCAGGTATTCTGACCCCTGTAATAATAGCAATAACAACTTACAAGTGCATAGCTCTGAACACTTTTCCATATACTAGCTCTCTTTAGCTCAGTCTTTACTTCTCCTTCTCTCCATCATAAATTAGCTGCCATCATTCTCAAGGTCCTGGCTTTTTCTAGGAGGATCCTGGAAATAAGGATCCTCTTGGAGGATCCTATACAGCTCTTATGTCATAGGATGCACTTCATCCCCCAACCCCATCTACCAAAACTACTTGATACTGTCATCAAGTACAGAGGGGTTTTTGTTTCTTATTCATGTCCACATTGATAAGATAGTGTATAAAGAAGCAACATTTATTGTTACAAAACTCCCACAGGTTTAACACTGGCCTTTTCTTGCCCATGGAATTTGTCTCTTGGTCAGTCAGTCTCTACCTGATTTTCAGATACAGTAAGCATTTGCTAAAGTAATCAGGACACAATGCAAACTAATTTCAAACTAAAGTTGTAGAGCTTCTGAAAGACACCAGAATTCCATGAGTTCCATGGATGTAAATAAAATTAATCCTGAGAAAGGAAGTATCTTATCTTCCTCCTAGTTTCTCAAAGACACCCAAAGTCATTGCTAATGAGGGCCTGGCAAAGTTGAACTTTTTTTTCTTTTTGAGACAGGGTCTCTGTCACCCAGGCTAGAGTGCAGTGTTGTGATCAGAGCTCACTTCAGCCTCTACCTCCTGGACTCAAGCAATCCTTCTGCCTCAGCCTGCCAAAGTGTTGGGATTACAGACATGAGCCACCATGCCCATAGCTAAGCTTCTTCTTTTTTTAAAAAAAAATTTATTTCATTTTTAAAATTTTTTTAGAGACAGGGTCTTACTATATCGCCCAGGTGGGTCTTGAATTCCTAAGCTCAAGTGATCCTCCTGCCTCAGTCTCCCAAAGTGCTAGGATTATAGGGGTGAGCCACTGTGCCCAGCCCCAAACTAAATAAAATAAACTAGAAGAAAATCATAAAATAATAGGTAGTTTTAAAAAGAATGATTTAATTAATAAACTGATGCACTGTCTTTCCTATCACACTGCTTAAATATCAAATATATTTTGCTCAATCAATTGCTCCAAAACAGAGTCGACTTGATTCACTCTTAGTGCATAGTTTCAACTACAACCTAAATTTTGCTCAACACAACATGAAATAAATTCATTTTTGTAATTTTCTTCTTTATTTATTTATATGTATTTTTTCACTTTGCTGAGACAGGATCTCGCTCTGTCACCTAGGCTGGAGTGCGGTGACACAATCACAGCTCACTATAGCATCTACCTCCCTGACTCAAACGATCCTCCTGGCTCAGCCTCCCCAATAGCTGGGACAACAGGTGTGCACCACCAGGCCCGGCTAATTTTTGTGATTTTGTAGAGACGGGGTTTGGCCATGTTGTCCAGGCTTGTCTTGAACTCTTGGGCTCAAGCAATCCTTTTACCTGCTTCTCAAAGTGCTTAGGATTACAGAAATGAACCACCACACCTGGCCTGCTTCTTTTAAAAGTCAAGTTTCAATCAAATGTTTACTCGTTGTTTTCTGTGAAATTATGGTTCCCTATTCAAATGACCTTTTTGTAATGCCATAGATTCTTAGAGAGGGAAGATATGCATATATCAGCAAAGATTAGAAGACTAGAGGCTCATAAAGTACTTAGAGTAAAATGTTAGAGTGGGTTCTCTCTTGAGTGGTGATGACGCAAGTGGTTATTACTTTCATCTGTGAACGTTGTTAAATTTTTCAAAATTTTCTAAAAATTAGCACGTTCTGCTTTTGAAATATGAAAACATTATTTTATTTTGTATAAAACATTTGTTTTTAAAAAGAAGAACTTCTTCTTTCCTTCTGTCTCCTCATAATTCCCTGCCCCCACTAATGCCTTGGGACATTGAGGCTGTAGTCCCTCTCTACTAAGACACTAATTATTCCCACTGTTGTGAAGGGTAGAGCCACCTCTACTGCTTGTCATCACACTGCAGTTAATCTTCACTTTTGCAGTTCCAAATTAAAAAAATTTATAGCTTTGAATAATTTTGGCATTATTCCAAGGCTTTTCATGACTCTCCTTTTCCGGGTGAGGGAGGTGGTGTGGGTCACATATGGCAGGTGGAAAAGTCTTAATTTTTTGGTGTGACTTTTCTGGTGTCAGAATATGAAGTTTGTCCTGAGAAATAGGGTGTTTTACTTTTTTTTCCCCATCAAAGTTAGTGGGACCTTTAAAATTTTTTTTTTTTTTTTTTTTTTGTTTTTTTTGTTTTTCTGAGACGGAGTCTTGCTCTGTAGCCCAGGCTGGAGTGCAGTGGCGCAATCTCGGCTCACTGCAAGCTCCGCCTCCCAGGTTCACACCATTCTCCTGCCTCAGCCTCCCGAGTAGCTAGGACTACAGGCGCCCACCACCACACCTGGCTAATTTTTTTGTATTTTTAGTAGAGACGGGGTTTCACCGTGTTAGCCAGGATGGTCTCAATCTCCTGACCTCGTGATCCACCTGCCTCGGCCTCCCAAAGTGCTGGGATTACAGGCATGAGCTACCGCGCGCCCGGCCACCTTTTACAATTTCTATCCTTCATCATGCTGGGTATGAGAAATTGTTGGCCTGAAGCCTTTCTTCTGGCAATAATCCATTGCGCTAGTTGTCTGAGGTCACTCTGATTTACGATAATACAACCATGATGGCCTCATATATAAGAAGTCATAGTCATTTTGTTCTGCCTTCCGGACAACAATGGCTCATTTCCTTTCTGGCTAAAGGACAATTTAATGTTTTTTTTTCTTTATTTCCTTTATTTGTCTCTTTTTCCTGTGTATACCCTGCCTCCTTCCACAAAGGAGTAGAATATTTTTTCCCTTCCAATGCTTGACTTGTATAGGTGACCACAAAAGACATGTATAATAAAAGAGTAAAATAGATATAGGAGTTTAAAACCCAGGACTCAGAAAATTATTTAAAAATCATAGTGAACTTATAATTAAATTATATATATACTATTTTATAAATAAATTTATATCACTCAGTTTATATTATAAATAAGTAGTATCAATAATAAATAAGATTAGGACAGGCGAAAGGCCCATAAAGGCACAGGTCTTGAAAAACTGTGTAATATAGTTATTATAGCTGAGCCTCAAATTTCACTCTAAGTTGCCTGGCAATGAAAGCTAGAAAGAAAGAAAGAAAGAAAGAGAGAGAGAGAGAGAGAGAGAGGGAGAGAAAGAAAGAAAGAAAGAAAGAAAGAAAGAAAGAAAGAAAGAAAGAAAGAAAGAAAGAAAGAAAGGAAGGAAGAAAGAGAAACCATCAGCATAATTTCATTTCCCTCCATTAATTCAGTGGGGGACTACATAGATTTACTTGATGAAGAATTTATTGAAATCACAAAAGGCAAAAAATCCTGTGACAAAAAGACAGTTGTTTTTCTTGATTCCAAATATAACCACCATTAAGACTGGACAAAATTTTTATCTCTTACCAGACAATGATTTAAATAATCTTGTTTTACTCTCTGTAGATTATTTAGATGGCTTATTTCCATTTTGATTTTAAGAGTTTTTTGTTTTCTGATACTATACTAATAGTAGTATCAGGCTAGATAGATTGAGGCTAGAATATGTTAATTAACTAAAGTCAAAATATTTGACAAATTTTATTACAATCCATATAGTTTAAATAATTTTGAATCATCCTTTACCCTGCAATCTCCTAAAATTGCAGAATCTAGAGCTAAAAAAAAGGACATTAGAACTTTTATAGTTCAACCTCCTCATTCAGTAGTTATGGGCACATTGTCTCAGTGTCTTGGTCTCTGAAAATTTATAAAGTTCAAATTTCAAATTGTGAAAAACATGACTCTCAGAAAAATATAAAATGAGCACATGTCAATAGTATTCCTCAATTAATAAGGGAATCCATGAGATGTTAAAACCAGTTCAGAGTAGTTGAGAAACTAGACTTATATTGGCAAACCAATTGATCTTGGCCTAAGATTTAGAATTGGTTAACCCTCTAGCAGGGCCAAATATATAACTCTTGGGGTTCTGTTCCTCTGGTTAAAAATTATTTGTATCCCTACTGGACAAATATAGTCAATTCTTATTATTTACAGATCCCATATCTGTGAAATTGCTTACTCAATACAGTTTATTTGTAACCCACAAATTAATACTGAAGACACTTTCATGCTCCTTTGAGGCCATGCATAGAGCAGTGAAAAATCTGAATTGCCTGATGTGCCAATTCATAATTGAGTTTGAAAGATGTGACACTACCTTCCTGTTTCAGCTGTTGTACTGTAACCAAATGTCCCTTTGCCATCTGTATAGTGCCATTTTTTTGGGTGTGTTTTTGTGCTTTTTGTTGGTGATTTCATTGTTTTTAAATGGCTCTCAAGTATACTGCTGAAGGGTTGTTTAATGTTCCTAAGTGCAAGAAATCTGTGATGGGCCTTTAAAAGAAAATATGTGTTAGGTAAGTTTTGTTCTGGCATTAGTTATAGTACTGCTGGTCATGAGTTCAATGTTAATCAACTATATCAACTATATCTAATATATATAGCTATATATATGTGTGTGTGTGTGTGTGTTCAAATAGAAACACACATGAAACAAGGTTATGTGTTGATCAGTTGACAAAAATTTTGTATCTTGAGGCTTGGTATTGAATCATTTCTTGCCTTGGAAGAAATGATTCAGTATTTGCTAATTCAGTGTTCATGGCAACTTTTTTTTTTTTTTTTTTTTTTGAGACAGTCTTACTGTGTCGCCCAGGTTGGAGTGCAGTGGCACAAACTTGGCTCACTGAAAGCTCCGCCTCCTGGGTTTACGCCATTCTCCTGCCTCAGCCTCTCAAGTTGCTGGGACTACAGGCGCCCGCCACCAGGCCCGGCTAATTTTTTTTTGCACTTTTAGTAGAGACGGGGTTTCACCGTGTTAACCAGGATGGCTTCGATCTGACCTCACGATCCGCCCGCCTTGGCCTCCCAAAGTGCTGGGATTACAGGTGTGAGCCACCGCACCCGGCCCATGGCAACTTCATAGAACATAACTACTATGAATAATGAACTCAGTTGTATCTACAAGTTAGTCTCTGCCCCTACAGAATTAAGAAATAGCTTGTAAATAGAAAGTCAAGACTAGCCCTGTACTGTATGTCAACCCAGTATTTATTTTGCTTATTTCCATTTGGGTAATATATCTGGCAATATTTAATTAACTTTGTAAAATGCCTTGACATGTAAATGCCTTACGTTATGAAACATAAAGCAGGATATACTTCTCTGGTAATACTTTGACCAGTACTAAGTGGAGTGTATTTTTCTCCTCTTAACCCCCGAATTGCACTGTCTTGCAATATATAAAACTCAGTGTCGGCTGGGCACAGTGGCTCATGCCTGGAATCCCAGCACTTTGGGAACTGAGGCGGGTGGCTTACTTGGGCTCAGGAGTTCAAGACCAGCCTGACCAACATGGTGAAACTCCATCTCTACTAAAAATATAAAATTAGCCAGGCATGGTGGCAGGTGCCTATAGTCCCAGCTTCTCAGGAGGCTGAAGCAGGAGAATCATTTGAACCCAGGAGGTGAAGGGTGCAGTGAGCCAAGATTTTGCCACTGCATTCCAGCCTGAGTGACAGAACGAAACTCCATCTCAAAACAAAACAACAATCAAAACTCAGTATCCGAGCACTTTGGGAGGCCGAGACAGGTGGATCACGAGATCAGCAGTTCAAGACCAGCCTGGCCAAGATGGTGAAACCTCGTCTCTACTGAAAACACAAACATTAGCCAGTCGTGGTGGCATGTGCCTATAACCCCAGCTACTCAGGAGGCTGAGGCAGAGAATTGCTTGACGTGGGAGGCAGAGGTTGCAGTGAGCCGAGATTGTGCCACTGCACTCCAGCCTGGGTGATAGGGTGAGACTCCGTCTCAAAAAAAAAAAAAAAAAGTAAAAGATGCATGTTCTGTAATTTGCCTTTCCTCCAGTAATTTTAAATATTCTTCAAGTCATTCTTCTGTTAAAATTTAAAAAATAATCATGAGTTTATTTGCTTAATAAATCCCTTATTATGTGGACATTTCTTTGCTGATTTTGCATTGTTCTCCATCTTACTATTGTGATATTTATTTCAGAAGCTCTTAACCTAGCTTTCCCAATTTCCAGCTATTATCATTCACCTCTGCCTAAAGTTGCAGTCTTTGTATATCTTTCAGCTAAATAAGAATATGCAAATGCAAAAAGAAAACAAGAATATCTCTGACATCTCTTACGATAACCAATGAGCCATCATAGGATTCCAAAGGAATTTCAAGAGGAGCGCCTGGTAACATAGGACAAGTTTTGATCCTGTTTTACTTGACAGAGTGCAAGCACAGTGAAGCCCGAAGAGAGAATCTGAGGAGGTTGACACTGGCCAGCCCATTAAAGTTTTGCCTTAAATCCAGCAAGCTGAGTAGACACACAAACTGCTGCACTGCTATGAGCTGCATTACTAGGGAAAACCTAAGGCTTAAGAAACAGCTTTAAATCAATAATTAGAAAGTTGTCTTTCCCTGTGAATGGTGAGCCTGTGCCTGCAAATTAGAAAAATAAAACCAAAACTGTTTAAACACTGGGCCTCACAAAATAATTGTAAACTTCTTTCAAAAACATATTGGCATAAACCAAGCTGGAGAAATTGGGCCTGTAATTAGACAACACTTCTATTTAAAAATGCCTCTTCTAAGGAAAATTTCAGACAGAGAAAGCTTTCATCCAAAGCATAGGACATTTCATTATTTCAAAATCTAACCAATAAGAGCCGTTTTAAATAAGAGCTGTTTAGTGCAAAATGTGCTTACTATGAATGTCTTTAGACTTGGAAAGCAAAATATAGAATATTTAATAAGCCAGTTCCTACCAGTGTTTAACAAAGAAAGGCATACTGTTCACTGCAATGAATATGCCAATAACATTTGGAGGAAGAAAGATTATACAACCATAGTCTTACCATATCATCTTATTTTGTTAGAGAAATCTTCAAGTGTTATAAGCACCAAAAATTAAATGCTTTAAACTGGGTCATATATGGTGAGAACTAAAAATAAAATCCTAAGTCCTCCAACTGACTAAACAGTCCCCCTCTTGGACAAGGGAACCCCAGATAAACCTTAAAAACTGAGTTCCCAGCCATGACAGCATGGCAGGTCAGATCCCCTCCCTTTTGCAGTTTAGATCCAAAAACTGACCAACATTAATGTTAAAACAGAGATCATAAGACTGACAAAAGAAATAATTTTCGTAGCAATAAGATACAAAATTATAAATAAGACCTAAAGCCTTGCCAAGCAAAGGTTAAGCATGCACTCTTATACTTAAAAAATAGCCTATGTTCTAACTGCCACAAGATTTTTTTTTTTTTTCTCTCTAGCAGCTAAACAAGCACTGGCCTCAAGATAAGCAATATTAAAACACTTGCAGCTTGGCTGGGCGCAGTGGCTCACGCCTGTAATCCCAGCACTTTTGGAGGCCAAGGCGGGCAGATCACTTGAGGTCAGGATTCAAGACCAGCCTGGCCAACATGGTGAAATCCCATCTCTACTAAAAAATACAAAAATTAGCTGGGCGAGGTAGCTCATGCCTGTAGTCCCGCTACTCAGGAGGTTGAGGCAGGAGAATCGCTTGAACTCAGGAGGCAGAGGTTGCAGTGAGGAGAGATCACGCCACAGAACTCCCACCTGGGCAACAGAGTGAGACCCTGTCTCAAAAAAAAAAAGAATCCACTTGCAGCTCATCCACTGACAGACACTGAAGAACTGACCTTCCTGTTCCAAAAGCCATGACTATAGCTTTGATTGGACGAAAGACTGATTTCCATAACTTTCTCCTGATAAGAGACTACTGACCAAGGGCTGGTTCTGTTAAGTTTAGAGAGGCTGCACATTTGTTAGCCTTTGAGTCCCTGCTTCAATTTTTGATGTATAGGGCCTAACTGTAATGCATTTAAATGTTAAGTCTTCTACCCCACAGTGAACATGGGATGCAAGTAACATGTGTGTTTTTTTAGTATGCATGCATTAGGACCCCCTTCATGAATATTCATAGCTCCTCCTGTAACCTGTTGAATACGTCTGTTTAGCCAACTCAGCATAAATTCCTATTGCAATCCCTGCTCTTTGGAAGTGCCTGCTTCCAGCTTCAACTAGAGGCTACACTTCCTGCCTGTAGGTTGTGATCCCCTTCTTAAGATATAAAGCTCTCCTTTTAACGTATAAATTGTGTGATTTTGAAGTTGACAATAGGAACAATGCTAGATTTGAAATATAAAATGCTCTAACTATGAAGTATACATTTTAGTTGTAAGAGGTGATTATTTTATGACCAAGTGTTCATGACTCTAAAATAACTGTCTTGGCCATGCATGGTCGTTCAGGCCTGTAATCTTAGCACTTTGGGAGGCTGAGGGGCAGATCGCTTGAGCTCAGGAGTTCGAGACCAGCCTGGGCAATATGGTGAAACCCCATCTCTACCAAAAATACAAAAAATTTTCCAGGAGCAGTAGTGTGTGTCTGTAGTCCCAGTTACTTGGGGGACTGAGGCAGGAGGATCGCTCGAACCTGGGAGGTCAAGACTGCAGTAAGCCAAGATGGCACCACTGCTCTCCAGCCTGGGTGACAAAGTGAGATCCTGCATCTATCTATCTATCTATCTATAATAAAATAACTATATTTTAATTTGAAATTTATTTTATCAGAAAATAATTGTGAATTTTCAGTTCAGGAACATAAAACTTTTATAAATACTGCATCAATTAAAAGGCATAGTTTTTTAATGGCTATGCCCTATCTAACATTGAAAAAGTTTAAAGTATTTTACCACAAAAGTCATGTTATACAATTTGGTTATCAAAATAAAAAATGGAAAATAAAATGCTATGTAGAATAGAAGAAAATATATCAATCCCACAAATGAAGAACACACTGGTTTCTCATTATGCTTATCTCTGAGCCTCCAGTCAGCTAACACACACAAAGAAATACAAGTTGCATGTTTCTTACTATAACATCAATGCGATGGTCCCAGCACTTTGGGAGGCTGAGGAGGAGGATTGCTTGAAGCCAGGGGAGTTCAAGACCAGCCTGGGCAACAAAGCAAGACCCCATCTGTACAAAACTAAAAATAAAAAATTAGCTGGGCATGGTGGTACATGTCTATAGTCTCAGCTGCTCAGGGGGCTGAGGTGGAAGGATGACTTGAGCCCAGGAGTTTGAGGCTACAGTGAGCTATGATTCTGCCACTGTACTCTAGCCTGGGTGACAGAGTGAGACCCTATGTCTAAAAAAAATGTTTAATTAAAAAAAAAGATTAAAAGAAGTATGCTATTTCTGCAGGCAATCTTTTCATGATACTAAATTCTAAAAGGAAGTGAAATTAACATTTATTTTCTACCTTATGTATGCTGGAGAATTGACATACATGATATGATTTAATCCTCTCAGAGTGTATCATATTAATCTATTTTCTATTTGTATGAAATGTAGCTAGGACTGTCTAATTCCAAGGTTTATGCACTTTCCACGTTTCCCAATTGCTTTGCATACAACACTTTAAACCCTGTAATGTATCAAGATACATCTTAAGGACTTTACTAGAAACTCAAAATAATTATTTGTATGACCATTTCTTCTTTTTAACCTCTACAGAAATTGAGGATATATATTTTTAAAAATGACTTAGTAAGTTTTAGTTCTGGATAAGATGGAGTAAGCACAATTCACTCTATTTCACCCATGGAATGTAAGTATAAAACCTAGACAGAATTCGTGGAACAGCTATTTTCAGAAGCAGATGCACTGGAGAAGATTAGAATTTGAAGTATTTTTAAACTGGCAATGATTTTTGTATTTTTTCCCTCCAATATCCCCTAACCTGAACTCAAGACAGTGCCAAACTCAGAAGTACAGTCAAAACATGCAGCCAGGTCAATTGTCTGCTCAAATAAAAATATCAGCTTCCTTCATAGGATTTCAAAAAGGCCCTGTGTTAGTTAGGATTCTTCAGAGAGATAGAAGCAATAGAAAATAGACAGATAGGTAAGTAGGTAGGTAGATCGATAGACAGAGACATATATGAGAGGAGATTCATTAGGGGAGTTGGCTTATGTGATTACAGAGGCCAAGAAATTCCATGACAGCCCATCTGCAAGCTGGAGACCCTGGAATGTCATAGCATGACTCAATACAAATCTAAAATCTTGAGAACCTGGAGGGCTACTGGTATAAATCTTGTTGTCCAAAGGCCAAAAAACCTGAATTTCTGATGTCCAAAGAGAAAAAGAATGTATCCCAATTCCGAGAGAGAGAGAGAGAGAGAGAGAGAGACCAACCTGCCTTTCCTTTGTTTTTGTTCTAATTAAGCCCCTGGCCAATTGCATGGTGCTACCTACTTTGAGGGTGGATTTTCCCCACTGAATCCACTCAGATGCACATGCCAATCTCCTTTGGAAACACCCCCACAGACACACCCAAAAATAATGCTTTGTCACTTCCCTAGGTATTCCTTAAACCAGTTAAATTGACACTAAAATTAACCATCGCAGGCTAAGAGCCTTATGATATTCAAAATGTCCAGGCACAACCCAAAATAACAGCATTGGAAGAATAAGTACAATCTCAAGTCATATGAAAAAATATGATCAATAGATACCAACAACAGAATAACACATATGTTAGAATTATCTGACAGTTTTTAAAGCAGCTATTATAAAAATTCTCTAAGAAGCAAGGGTGAACACTCTGGAAACAAATAGTAAGACAGAAATTCTCAGCATAGAAATAGAGAACATAAGGAAGAACCAAATGGAAATTTTACAAAGATGAATAAGAAAAGGTTCCTGTGCTCAAAGAACTTGCAATCTAATTAGAAGAATACAAAATTTTTAAATTACAATAATACATAAGAGAATAGAGGTTCAAATTAACAGGCTGAAATCTATTCATGGGTTTCAACAAAGTCAGTCAAATTATGTGCCTACATATGAGGTGCATAAATTATGACAATACATTATGGAAGGTGCTATGATAGAATCATGAACAAAGAGCAGAAGGGTTAGAAAGAGGAAATGGTCAAACCTAGGGAAGTAGAGAAGGTGTAGGGTATATATATGTTATTTAGCATTAGGTTGTCCCAGGAATGACAGAGACATAAAAATTAGTGACAGTTATTTTTCTTTCTTGTAAAAGTCCATATAGAAGCATTCCAGAGCTGGTGTAGAGGCTGTACCATCCTCTGGACCCCAAGCTGACTGCAGCTTTCTCCTCCACCATTTCTAAGTTATATCCCTTGTCTTCCTTGTCCAAAATGGAGTTGTAGCCATCCCAGACATGTTTCAAGCTGCAGGAAGGAAGGGACAAGAAGAGGCAAAGATTTTACCAAGCTGTTTTTGTAAAGGAAGGTTCTCTTAAGCGGTTGTTGACATATTATTGGGTAGAAATTGGTTACATCACCATTCCTAACTTTAAGGGAAATTGTGAAATGTCATGTTTATTCAAACAGCTAGGTATCAATCTAGTATCTAGGAGATCTGAAGTGACATCATTAAGATAGAGAACTAGAAGGTTTCAATGCCTGTCTTCCCCATGGAAACAGCAAAAATAACAAATAAAGAAATAAACATCTACACACCAATTAAAATAGTTCTAGGAGCACTTTGGAGTACAATGAAGAAATAGCAGAAACCATGTGAAGCACAAAATAGAAAAGTGAAAGAAAATATTTTACCTGGGCTCTCATCTCCCAGAGTTTTGAGGCACCAAGAGTGATACCCTCTGAGATATTTCTCTTTTCCCTTTGTGGGAAAAAGGAGAACAAGAAAACCCTAGCAGCCCTCATTACCACTGCAGATACCTGTAGCCTTCACCAGGAAGGACTTCACAGTCTTCACAGATGCTGAACCCACCTGATCAAGCTGCCCAAAGTCCATGCCACTGTGCTTCCCCTAGGAAAGGAGCAACCACTGCATCCTTACCCCAAGATCTGAGCTACTGTGATACTGCACCATCCATGAGCCTGGAGTTGCTGCTGTGCTGCATGCCAAACCCTAGTGCCAGTGCCAGAGTTGCTACTATGCTCCACCACACCCAGAATCATGCTGCTGCTGCGCCCTGCTTCCCCAGGGCCTGAGCAGCCCTGGTACCTCCTTGAGATCTGAGTTGCCACTATGTCACATGCCCTGGAGCCCAAGAAGCTGCAGTGTACCCCAGAGACCTGGAACCTAGCAGTATGGGCAATTGGTACATACCTAAGCCTAGTACACCAGCACCATCACTGTAGCAAGCATGTCCATGCCCTAGGACCTAGGTTCCATGTTAATTCCACATGCCCTTGTGCCCAGAACCCTGTCTCTGCAGCCATTCTGAGCACCTCTGCCCTGAAACCCAGTGTTGTTGTGGCTGCCTATGTGCCTGCATGCCAGACCTGATGCCAAGAAAGATCTCTTCAGTTAGGACTTTGCCCCCACAAGGTAAAAAGAAACCAGAGGGACCCTAACAGCTTTTGACACTGAAGTCCACAACATCATTTGCTGCCACTGCTGGGGCCACTGTCACCACTACAGATACCTGCAGCCTAGGCTGCTGAGAACTCTCAATGTCTTTGCCAACAGAGACTTCAGTTTATGGAGCTGCAGGGAGACTATGCCACTGTGTCCTCCACAGAATGATAGCTGCCACGCCTCATCCAGCTGATGCTCTCACACTCACCCACAATTAAAAAACTGTCTCCACTGAAAACAGTCTATAAAGCCTAGAAGAAGTGATGGCTCCCTCAATTATGCACACATCAATACAAGGTCTTAAGAAACACAAAAAGGCAAGGAAACATGATGCCACCAAAGGAACACAAAAAATTTCTGGTAACCAACTCCAAAGAAATGAAGAGCTACAAAGTGCCTGAAAAGGAATTCAAGTTAATTATTTTTAGTGAAGCTCAACAAGATACAAGAGAACACAGATAGACAACTAAGTGAAATTGAGGAAAACAATACGATAACAAAATTAGTTCAACAGAGAGATGAAAATCATAAAAAAGAACAAAACGGAAATCCTAGAACTGAGGAATACAATGACTGAAATAAAACATGCAATAAAGAGCTTCAACAGCAGACTCGATCAAACAGAAGAAAGAATCTATGAACTCAAGGACAGGTCTTTTGAAATTATCCAGTCTCAAAAGAAAAAAAGAATAAAAAAAGTGAAGAAAGTCTTTAGGACTTATGGGACTCCATTAAGGAAAATAATATATGAATTATAGAAGTCCCAGAATGAGAAGAGAGAGGAAAGGAGGAAAAGCTTATTTAAAGAAATAATCGCCAGCTCCCAGCCTTAGCACTATCATCCTGAAAACCTCTGTGCCATGAAAACCAAGTGGAGGAAGAAGCGAATGCATAGGCTGAAGTGCAAAAGAAGAAAGATGAGGCAGAAGTCCAAGTAATCCACTAGCTCATGCACCCATGGAGGCCACAGGAACAGAAACATGGAATGCTAGAGGCGGAGGAAGCTAGTACAAGTTGTTGGACTCCATGCTACTGTCTAGAGCTTGTGTCAATGGATCTAGAACTTCCATTGCCATGTGATCACCAAAACTACCTTGGAGACCCACCTAACTCATAACCAAAACAGTCCACGCTGATTCTTTTCCCTGGATTTGTGGCATTCTGAACTATTTCTGTGTTCACTTGTGGCCAAGTGTAATAAGCATACAATAAATCACTTCTTCTGCTGTCTTAGCTGAAGAAAGAAAGAAAGAAAGAAAGAAAGAAAGAAAGAAAGAAAGAAAGAAAGAAAGAAAGAAAGAAAGAAAGAAAGAAAGAA
>NC_045435.1:107470933-107471180 GCF_002776525.5 Piliocolobus tephrosceles | reverse complement strand
GAAAGAAAGAAAGAAAGAAAGAAAGAAAGAAAGAAAGAAAGAAAGAAGGAAAGGAAGGAAGGAAGGAAGGAAGGAAGGAAGGAAGGAAGGAAGGAGAAAAGAAAGAAAGTAAAAGAAAGAAAGGAGAGACAGAGAAAGAAAGAGGAAGGAAGGAGGAAGGAAGGAAAAGAAAAGAAAGGAAGCAGGAAAGAAAGAAAGAAAGAAAAAGAAAGAAAGAGAAAGAAAGAAAGAAAGAAAGAAAGAAAGA
>NC_045435.1:107463775-107470833 GCF_002776525.5 Piliocolobus tephrosceles | reverse complement strand
TGTGGCATATGCCTGTAATCCCAGCTGCTCAGGAGTATGGGGTGGGAGGATTGCTTGAGGCCAGGAGGCTGAGACCATGCTGGGCAACATAACAATACCCCATATTAAGAAAAGAAAAAAGAAAAATAATAAATGAGCAAATGAACAAAAGAAAGAGAGAGAGAGGAAGGAAGGAAGGAAGGAAGGAAACAAGGAAGGAAGGGTGAGGGAGGGAGAAAGGGAGGGAGGGAAGGAAGGAAGGAAAGAAGGAAGAAAAAAAATCACTGAAAACTTCCCAAATCTTTGGAGAGATATGGATATTCACAGCCATGAAGCTCAAAAGTTCCCATTCAAGTACAACTCAAAGAGAACCTCACCAAGACACGCTAATTAAATTGTCAAAAGCTGAAGGCAAACAAAAACAATTGAAAGCTAGCTGGGCATGATGGCATGTGTCCATAGTCATACCTATGTGGGAGGCTGAGGCGGGAGGATCACTTGAGCTCAGGAGTTAGAGACCAGTATGGGTAAGATAGCGAGACTCTGTCTCAAAAGAAAGAAAGAGAGGCTGAAGTGGGGGGATCACCTGAGTTCAGGAGTTCAGGACCAGCCTGGGCAACATGGCAAAATCCCAACTCTACCAAAAATACAAAAAATTAGCCAGACAGGGTGGCATGCACATGTGGTTCCACCTACTTGGGAGGCTGAGGTGGGTGGATTGCTTGAGCCTGGGAGGCAGAGGTTGCAGTTAGCCAAGGTACTGCGACTTGGGTAACAGTACTGCAACTTGGGTAACGCCACTGTACTGCAACTTGGGTAACAGAGTGAGACCCTATCATGAAAGAAAAAGAAAGAGGAAGGAAGAAAGGAAGGAAGGAAGAAAGGAAGGAAGGAAGGAAGGAAGGAAGGAAGGAAGGGAAATTCTGGAAACAGCAAGAGAAAAATGACTCTTTAAATACAGAGGAACCCATATAAGGCTATCAGTGGGTTTCTCAGGAGAAACCTTGCCAGCCAGGAGAGTGGAATGATATATTTGAAGTGTTAAAAGATAAAATTTCAACCAAGAGTACTTATCTAGCCAAACTGTTCTTCAGAAATGAAGGAGAGATAAAGGCTTTTTTAGAAAAACAAAAACTGAAGGAGTTCATCACGACTAGACTTGCCTTATAAAAGGAGTTCTTCAAGCTGAAACAAAAGGAAACTAATTAGCAACATGAAAATATATGGAAATATAAAATTCACTGTCAAAAGTGAATATGTAGTCAAATTTGGAATACTGTAAAACTGTAATGGTGGTACATAAATCCTTTTTAACTGTAGTACAAAGACAAAAGTATTTAGAAATAATGATATCTACAATATTTTTTAATAGATTCCCAATATGAAAAGTAAATTATAACATCAAAAACATAAAATGGGGGAGTAAAGGGTAGAGTTTTTGCATGTAATTGAAGTTAAGTTTTTATTAACTTAAAATAGATTGTTATAACTATGTTTCCTGTAAGCCTTATGGTAATGACAAAGCAAAAGCCTATAGTAGATACCTAAGACATAAAGAGAATGAAATCAGAGCATACCACTACAAAAACAAAACAAAAAAACAACCAATCAAATCACAAAGGAAAATAGCAAAAGAAGAAGAAACAAAATAACTACAAAACAGTCAGAAGACAACAAAGAAGATGGCAATAGTATGCACTTACTCATCAACAATTATTTTAAATGTAAATTGATTAAATTATCTAATCAGAAGACATAAAGTGACCAAACTGATTTTAAAAAGACCCAACTATATGCTGCCTACAAGAAACTCACTTTAGCTGTAAGGACACATAAGCTGAATATAAAAGAATGGAAAAAGATATTTCATGAAAGTGGAAACCAAAAGAGAGAAGGTGTAGCTATACTTATATGAGACAAAATACACATAAAGTCAAAACTGTAACAGGAGACAAAGAAGGTCTTCATGTAATGATAAAGGGATCAATTTATCAAAAGGATATAACAATTATAAATATATATGCACTCAACATCAGAATGCCTCAATTTATAAAGCAAATGTTGAAGAACTAAGAAATAAATAGCAATACAAGAATAGTAGGGGTCTTCAACATTCCACTTTCAACAATCATTCCATCATAGGATAGAAACATTAAGGAAACATTAGACTTGTACTAGACATTAGACTAGAAGGACCTAACAGACATACACAGAACATTCCATCACACAGCAACAGAATATACATTCCTTTCAAGTTCACATGGCAAATTCTCCAGGATAGATTATATTAGGCCATAAAATGAATCTTAACAAATTTAAGAAGATTAAAATTATATCAAGTATCTTTTCCAATCACAATGGTATAAAAATAAAAATCAATAAGAGAAAAACTGGAAAACTCACAAATATATAAAATTTAAACAAACACTCATGAACAACCAGTGAGTCAAAGAAGAAATCAAAAGGAAAATCAAAAAAATCTTGAGACAAAATTGGAAACAACACAAACTTACAGGATGTAGTGAAAACAGTTCTAACAGGGAAGTTTATAGCAATAAACATCTACATTTTTTAAAAAGATCTAATCAGACTGGGCAGCATAGTGAGATCCTGTCTCTATAAAAATTTTAAAAAGTAGCCAGACATGGTGGTGCACACCTATAGACCTAGCTACTTGGGCAGCTGAGGTAGGAGTATCATTCGAGCCCAGGAGTTCAAGGTTGCAGTGAGCTCTGATCACGCTACTGCACTCCAGCCTGTCAGTGACAGAGTAAGACCCTGTCTCAAAAAAACCCCAACCCCCCCAAAAAAACAAAAATCAAAATACAATCTAAAATAAATAACTTCATTTTACAACTCAAGCAACTGAAAAAAGAACAAATTAATCCCAAATTTAGCAGAAAGAAAGAAATAATAAAAATTATGTCAGGCACAGTGGCTCATGCCTATAATCCCAGCACTTTGGGAGGCGGATGTCAGGCACAATGGCTCATGCCTATAATCCAGCACTTTGGGAGGCTGAAGTGGGAGGATGGCTTGAGCCCAGGAGCTTAAGACCAGCCTGTGCAATACAATGAGACTTTATAAAAAGAAAGAAAGAAAGAGAAAGAGAGAAAGAAAGAGAGAAAGAAAGAAAGAAAGAAAGAGAAAGAGAAAAGAAAAAGAAAGAAAGAAGAAAGATTAGAGCAGAAATAAATGAAATAGAGACAAAAAATAGAAAAGATCAACAGAATTAAGAGTTGGTTTTGGAAAGACAAAATTAACAAACATTTAGCTAGACTAAATAAAAAAATGAGAGAAGACTCAAATAAAATCAGAAACAAAAGAAGAAACATTACAAGTGACACCACAGAAATGCAAAGGATGATGAGACTGCTATAAACAACTATGTATCAACTAAATGGAAAACCTAGAAGAAATGGATACATTCCTAGAAACATACAACCTATGAAGGCTGAATCATAAAGAAATAGAAAATATGAAGAGATCAGTACTGACTAAGAATAAATCAGTAATCAAAAATCTCTCAGCCAGGCACAGTGGCTCATGCCTTAATCCTAGCACCTTAGGAAGCCAAGGCGGGTGACTCACCTGAGGTCAGGAGTTCGAGACCAGCCTGGGCAAAATGATGAAACTCTGTCTCTCCTAAAAATACAAAAATTGGCCAGGCATGGTGGCAGACACCTGTAATCCTAGCTACTAGGAAGGTTGAGGCAGGAGAATTGCTTAACCCAGGAGGCATTGGTTGCAGTGAGCTGAGATTGTGTTAATGAAGAAAAACCCAGAACCTGGTGACTTCATTGGTGACTTCTACCAAATATTTAGAGAAAAATTAATACCAAACTCTTCTCAAACTCTTCCCAAAAATTGAAGAGGAGAAAGTACCTCCAAATTCATTTTATGAGGCCAGCATTAACTTGATACCAAAGCCAAACAAGGACACTACAAGAAAAGAAAACTATAGGCCAATAAAACTAATGAGCCAAAACCCTCTAGAAACAAATCAAATTCAGCAGGTTTGGATATGTGTCCAAAATTTAATGTTGAAATGTGATCCCCAATGTTGGAGGCGGAGCCTAGTGGAAAGTGTTTGGGTAATGGGGACAGAGGTTTCATGAATGACTTGGTGCCATCCTCATCATAATGAGTGAGTTCTCACTCTGGTAGTTCATGTGACAGCTGGTTATTTAAAGGAGTCTGGTGCCTTCCCTCTTGCTTTCTTTGTACCGCTTTTATAATGTGACATGCCTGTTCCCCCTTCACCTTCCACCATGATTGGAAACTTCCTGAGGCCCTCACCAGGAGCAGACACTGGCACCATGGTTCCTGTACAGGCTTCTGGAGTGTGAGCTCAAACAAACATCTTTTCTTGATAAATTACCCAGACTCAGGTATTGCTTTATAGTAATGCAAACAGATTAACACAGGCAGCATTTTAAAAAGATCATAACACTATCAAGTGGGATTTTCCCAGGGATACAAGGATGGTTAAAATACACAATAAACCATATTAACAGAATGAAAGACAGAAATCATAGATTATCTCAAAAGATGCAGGAAGAAAATTTGACAAAATCCAACGTTCTTTCATGATAAAAATTCTCAACAATTAGGTTTAGAAGGAATGTACTTCAATGTAGTAAAAGCCATATATGACAAACCCACAGTGAACATTATACTCAATAATGAAAAACCAACAGTTTTTCCTTTAAAATCAGGAATTAGACAAGGATGACCACTCTCACTACTTCTACTTAACAAAGTTCTGGAAGTCCTAGCCAGAGCAATTAGGCAAGAAGAATAAATAAAAAGCATCCAATCAGGAAAGAAGTAAAACTGTCTCTGTTTGCATATGACATGATCTCGCATATAGAAAACTAAAGACTCTTTCAAACACTGTTAGAACTACTAAACAAATTCATTAAAGTTGGAGAATACAAAATCAACATGCAAAAATCAGTTGTGTTTTTACACACTAACAACAAACTTTCTGAAAAAAGAAATTAAGAAAATAATCCTACTTGTAGCAGCATAAAAAAGATTAAAATACTGAGGAATAAGTTTAACCAGGGACGTGAAAGGTCTGAATCCTGGAAACAATAAAACACTTATGTAGAACTCAAGAAGATTCAAATAAATGGAAAGATTTCTTGTGTTCATGGACTGAAAGAATTAACATTGTTAAAATGTCCATACTAACCCAAAGTGACCTACATATTCAATGCAACCCCTAGCAAAATTCCAACGGCATTTTTCACAGAACTAGAAAAAACTATCCTAAGATTTGTGTGGAACTACAAAAGACACTGAGTAGTCAAAGTAATCTTGAGAAGGAAGAGCAAAAGTGAGGGCATCACACTAACTGATTTCAAATTATAGTACAAGGCCATAATAATCAAAACATTACAGCACTGGTATAAAAACAGACACATAAGCCAAGGGAAAGGAATAGAGAGTCCAGAAGTAAACTCCTTCTTACGTAGTCAACTAGTCTTTGAAAAAGGCACCAGAAATATATAATGGAGAAAGGATAGAATCTTTCGTAAATGATATTGGAAAAACTAGATATCTACATGAAAAGAAGAAAATAGACCCTTATATTACACCATACACAAAATCCATTCAAAATGCATTAAAAACTTAATCATAAGGCTTGAAACCATAAAAATCATACATGAAAACATAGAAGAAAAACTTCTTCACATTGGTCTTGACAATGATTTCTTGAATGTAACACCAAAAGCATAGGCAACAGAAGCAGAAATAAATTAATGAAACTACGTCAAACTAGAAAGTTTCTTCACAGCAAAAGAAACAATTAATAAAATGAAAAGGCAACCTATGGGATGGGAGAAAAATTTGCAAACCATGTATCTAATAGGGAGCTAACATTCAAAATATGTAAGAAACTCATACATAACTCTGAAAATCCTAGCCAGAGCAATTACTGAGCATACAACTAGTAGTTTAAAACAAAAAATTAAAAAGATGAAAAGAAATGAGCAAAAGGACCTAAATGGACATTTTTCCAAAGAAAACATACCAATGGCCAACAGATATATAAAAAGATTCTCAACATCACTAATCCTCAGGAAAATGCAAAGCAAAACCACAATAAGATATCATCTTACACTCAGTAGCATGGCTATTACCAAAAAGCAAAAAAACAAGTATTGGCAAAGATGTGGAGAAAAGAGAATTTTATGCTGTTGATAGGATTGTAAATTGTCACAGGCATTATGAAAGACAGTATGGAGGTTTCCCACAAATTAAAAAGAGAACTACCTTATGATCCAGCAATCCCACTTCTGGGAATATATCCACAGAAAATGAAATCAGTATCTCAAAGAGATATGTACTGACCCATGTTCACTGCAGCTTTATTCACAGTGGCTAACTTGTGGAAACAACCTAAGTGTTGGCTGATGGATGAAAGGATAAAGAAAATGTGACATTCATATACATGTATACAGTGCTGTATGTTACAAGTTTAGTTCTCAGGAAGCAGATGCTGAGAGAGAGTTTAGGGTACTTGATATATCTCAGACAGCAATAGTTATGAAAGCAAGAGAGTAAAAGCAGGAATGGTCAGAGGGAGAAGTTAAACTGCAAGGCAGTCCAACAAAGCTGTGCTCTACCCAGTGGGCACTCTGGAACACATACCATTGATCAGAGTTGAACTGGGCAAAAGTAGTTGGTTGAGTTTTGGTTTTTTATTTGTTTGTTTTTGAGATGGAATCTCGCTCTGTCGCCCAGGCTGGAGTACAGTGGCGCGATCTCAGCTCGCTGCAACCTCTGCCTCCTGCGTTCAAGTGATTCTCCTCCCTCAGCCTCTGAGTAGCTGGGATTATAGGCGTGTGCCAGCATGCCCGGCTAATTTTTGTATTTTTAGTAGAGATAGGGTTTCATCATGTTCATCAGGCTGTTCTGGAACTCCTGAGCTGATGATCTGCCTACCTTGGCCTCCCAAAGTGCTGGGATTACAGGCATGAGCCACCACGTCCGACCAGAGTTTTTTTTTTTTTTTTGGCCTCTTTCTTTCTTTCTTTCTTTCTTTCTTTCTTTCTTTCTTTCTTTCT
>NC_045435.1:107458913-107463765 GCF_002776525.5 Piliocolobus tephrosceles | reverse complement strand
TCTTTCTTTCTTTCTTTCTTTCTTTCTTTCTTTCTTTCTTTCTTATTATACTTTAAGTTGTGATGCACATGTGCAGAATGTGCAGGTTTGTTGCATAGGTATACATGTGCCATGATGGTTTGCTGCACCCGTCAACCTTCCATCTAAATTAGGCATTTCTCCTAATGCTATCCCTCACCCATCCCCCGACTCTTCAACAGGCCCCGGTGTGTGATGTTCCCCTCCCTGTGTCCATGTGTTCTCATTGTTCAACTCCCACTTATGAGTGAGAATATGCAGTGTTTGGTTTTCTGTTCTTGCATTAATTTGCTGAGAATGGTGGTTTCCAATGTCATCCATGTCCCTACAAAGAACATTAACTCATCATTTTTATGGCTGCATAGTATTCCATGGTGTGTATGTGCCATATTTTCTTTATCTAGTCTGTCACTGATGGACCTTTGGGTCGGTTCCAAGTCTTTGCTATTGTGAACAGTGCCACAATAAACATACATGTACATGTGTCTTTATAGCAGAATGATTTATAATCCTTTGGGTATATACCCAGTAATGGAATTGTTGGGTCAAATGGTATTTCTAGTTCTAGATCCTTGAGGAATCACCACACTGCCTTCCACTATGATTGAACTAATTTACACTCCCAACAGTGTAAAAACATTCCCATTTCTCCACATCCTCTCTAGCATCTGTTGTTTCCTGACTTTTTAATGATTATCATTCTAACTGGCATGAGATGGTATCCCATTGTGGTTTTGATTTGCATTTGTCTAATGACTAGTGATGATGAGCTTTTTTTCATATGTTTGTTGACTGCATCAATGTCTTCTTCTGAGAAGTGTCTGTTCATATCCTTTGCCCACTTTTTGATGGAGTTGTTTCTTTCTTATAAATCTGTTTAAGTTCTTTGTAGATTCTGGATATTAGCCCTTTGTCAGATGGATAGATTGCAAAATTTTTCTCCCATTCTGTAGGTTGCCTGTTCACTCTGATGATAGTTTATTTTGCTGTGCAGAAGCCCTTTAATTAGATCCCATTTGTCAATTTTGGCTTTTGTTGCCATTGCTTTTGGTGTTTTAGTCATGAAGTCTTTGCCCATGCCTATGTCCTGAATGGTATTGCCTAGGTTTTCTTCTAGAGTTTTTATGGTTTTAGGTCTTACGTTTAAGCCTTTAATCCATCTTGAGTTAATTTTTGTATAAGGTGTACGAAAGGGATGCAGTTTCAGATTTCTGCAATATGGCTAGCCAGTTTTCCCCACACCATTTATTAAATAGGGTATCCTTTTCCCATTGCTTCTTTTTGTCAGGTTTGTCAAAGATCAGATGGTTGTAGATGTGTGGTGTTATTTCTGCGGGCTCTGTTCTGTTCTGTTGGTCTATATATCTGTTTTAGTACCAGTACCATGCTATTTTTGTTACTGTAGCATTATAGTATAGTTTGAAGTCAGGTAGTGTGATGCCTCCGGCTTTGTTCTTTTTGCTTAGGATTGTCTTGGTTATGCAGGCTCTTTTTTGGTTCCATATGAACTTTAAAGTAGTTTTTTCCAGTTCTGTGAAGAAAATCAATGATAGCTTGATGGGGATAGCACTGAATCCATAAATTATTTTGAGCAGTATGGCCATTTTCACGATATTGATTCTTCGTATCCATGAGGGTGGAATATTTTTCCATTTGTTTGTGTTCTTTCTTATTTCCTTTAGCAGTGGTTTGTAGTTCTCCTTGAAGAGGTCCTTCACATCCCTCGTAAGTTGGATTCCTCGCTATTGTATTCTCTTTGTAGCAATTGTGAATGGGAGTTCACTCACGATTTGGCTCTCTGTCTGTTATTGGTGTGTAGGAATGCTTGTGATTTTTGCACATTGATTTTGTATCCTGAGAGTTTTCTGAAATTGCTTATCAGCTTAAGGAGATTTTGGGATGAGACAATGGGGTTTTCTAAATATATAATCATGTCAGAAAGGGTGAAACCTTGGATGAAATGACTCTCTCAGTTGAGTAAGCTCTGGAAGTAGCAGATAGCTGGAGAAGCCTACAGAGAGGAGTAAAGAGCTACTCCTCAAAGGGGAATCTGTGCAACACCCCTCTTTGTCTATGATGCTCTCAGCTTCCAGATCTCTTCTCTTTCTTTACAGTTATTCCCTAGGTGATCTTATTTTGTATTTATAAATCTAGCCTAGACCTGGGCCTTGTCAATACTCTGAACTCCAGACCAAGATACTCATCCAATTGCCTACATTTTTTTTTTTTTTGAGACAGTCTCTAACTTGGTCACCCAGGCTGGAGTGCAGTGGTGCTATCTCAGCTCACTGCAGCCTCTGTCTCTTAGCCTCAAGTGATTCTCCCATCTCAGCCTCTTGAGTAGTTAGTTGGGACCACAGGCATGTGCCACCACACCTGGCTTATTTTGGGGGTTTGTTTTGGTTTGGGCTTTTTGTTGTTGTTGTTGTTGTTGTTGTTGTTTTGGTAGAGATGGCATTTTGTCATGTTGCCCAGAGTGGTCTCGAACTCCTGACCTTAAGTGATCCACCCACCTTGGTCTCCCAAAGTGCTGGCATTACAGGCATGAGCCACCATGTCTAGTCCCAATTGCCTATTTCTTATTTTCTCTTGGACATTTAAGGGACATCTAAAATTTAAAATGAACAAAATCGAACTCCTGGTAACCTCTTCCTCTGTCTTCCACACCTCAGCAAATATCTCAGGTCATAAACTTGATGTCATCCTTGAGACATCAAGTTTTCTCTTGAAAGAAAAGACATCATCTTTCTTTTCTCATGCTGTGTATTCAATCTATCATGAGACTGTTTTCTCTACCTTTAAAAAGTTTAGGAGGGTGGAGCAAGATGGCCCAATAGGAACAGCTCCAGTCTCCAACTCCCAGCATGAGCGACACAGAAGACTGGTGATTTCTGCATTTTCAACTGAGGTACTGGGTTCATCTCACTAGGGAGTGCCAGACAATCGGTGCTGGTCAGCTGCTGCAGCCCGACCAGCGAGAGCTGAAGCAGGGCGAGGCATCGCCTCACCTGGGAAGCACAAGGGGGAAGGGAATCCCTTTTCCTAGCCAGGGGAACTGAGACACACAACACCTGGAAAATCCGGTAACTCCCACCCCAATACTGCGCTTTAAGCAAATGGGCACACCAGGAGATTATATCCCACACCTGGCCGGGAGGGTCCCACGCCCACGGAGCCTCCCTCATTGCTAGCACAGCAGTCTGCGATCTAACCGCAAGGCAGCAGCGAGGCTGGGGGAGGGGTGCCCGCCATTGCTGAGGCTTAAGTAGGTAAACAAAGCTGCTGGGAAGCTCGAACTGGGTGGAGCTCACGGCAGCTCAAGGAAGCCTGCCTGTCTCTGTAGACTCCATCTCTGGGGACAGGGCACAGCTAAACAACAACAACAACAACAACAAGAAGCAGCAGAAACCTCTGCAGACGCAAACGACTCTGTCTGACAGCTTTGAAGACAGCAGTGGATCTCCCAACACGGAAGTTGAGATCTGAGAAGGGACAGACTGCCTGCTCAAGTGGGTCCCTGACCCCTGAGTAGCCTAAATGGGAGACATCCCCTACTAGGGGCAGACTGACACCCAACACCTCACACGGTGGAGTACACCCCTGAGAGGAAGCTCCCAAAGTAAGAATCAGACAGGTACACTCACTGTTCAGCAATATTCTATCTTCTGCAACCTCTGCTGCTGATACCCAGGCAAACAGGGTCTGGAGTGGACCTCAAGCAATCTCCAACAGACCTACAGCTGAGGGTCCTGACTGTTAGAAGGAAAACTATCAAACAGGAAGGACACCTACACCAAAACCCCATCAGTACATCACCATCATCAAAGACCAGAGGCAGATAAAACCACAAAGATGGGGAAAAAGCAGGGCAGAAAAGCTGGAAATTCAAAAAAAAGAGCGCATCTCCCCCTGCAAAGGAGCGCAGCTCATCGCCAGCAACGGATCAAAGCTGGACGGAGAATGACTTTGATGAGATGAGAGAAGAAGGCTTCAGTCCATCAAACTTCTCAGAGCTACAGGAGGAATTACGTACCCAGTGCAAAGAAACTAAAAATCTTGAAAAAAGAGTGGAAGAATTGATAGCTAGAATAATTAATGCAGAGAAGGTCATAAACGAAATGACAGAGATGAAAACCATGACACGAGAAATACGTGACAAATGCACAAGCTTCAGTAACCGACTCAATCAACTGGAAGAAAGAGTATCAGCGATTGAGGATCAAATGAATGAAATGAAGTGAGAAGAGAAACCAAAAAAAAGAAGAAAAAGAAATGAACAAAGCCTGCAAGAAGTATGGGATTATGTAAAAAGACCAAATCTACGTCTGATTGGGGTGCCTGAAAGTGGGGGGGAAAATGGAACCAAGTTGGAAAACACTCTTCAGGATATCATCCAGGAGAACTTCCCCCACCTAGTAGGGCAGGCCAACATTCAAATTCAGGAAATACAGAGAGCACCACAAAGATACTCCTCGAGAAGAGCAACTCCAAGACACATAATTGCCAGATTCACCAAAGTTGAAATGAAGGAAAAAATCTTAAGGGCAGCCAGAGAGAAAGGTCGGGTTACCCATAAAGGGAAGCCCATCAGACTAACAGCAGACCTCTCGCAGAAACTCTACAAGCCAGAAGAGAGTGGGGGCCAATATTCAACATTCTTAAAGAGAAGAATTTTAAACCCACAATTTCATATCCAGCCAAACTAAGTTTCATAAGTGAAGGAGAAATAAAATCCTTTACAGATAAGCAAATGCTTAGAGATTTTGTCACCACCAGGCCTGCCTTACAGGAGACCCTGAAGGAAGCACTAAACATGGAAAGGAACAACAGGTAC
>NC_045435.1:107447331-107453913 GCF_002776525.5 Piliocolobus tephrosceles | reverse complement strand
TACCATCATTCTTAGCAAACTATCACAAGAAGAGAAAACCAAACACCGCATGTTCTCACTCATAGGTGGGAACTGAACAATGAGATCACTTGGACTCAGGAAGGGGAACATCACACACCAGGCCTATCATGGGGAGGGGGGAAGGGGGAGGTATTGCATTGGGAGTTATACCTGATGTAAATGACGAGTTGATGGGTGCTGACAAGTTGATGGGTGCAGCACACCCACATGGCACAAGTATACATATGTAACAAACCTGCACGTTATGCACATGTACCCTAGAACTTAAAGTATAATAATAATAAAAAATAAACAAAAAAGTAAAAATAAAAAATAAAATAGCATTTTCTCTAATAGAAAAAAAAAAAAGAAGTTTAGCCGCTGGCATCTTCTCACCACTTCCATTATTACCTCTTTATTCCAAGCACCATCATCTCTTGGTGTGATTATTGCACATGTGCTTATTTAATAGGGATTAAGCCTTCTATTATTATTCTATTTTAGGTCTTTCTGTCATAAATTTCATAACCATTTTGTCATATTTTAAAGAAAAATTCCCATTAGTATACGTCATTGATATTTCAGTCGGAATGATCTGAAGCCTAAGACTGAATTAAAGAGAACTGGTATTGTTACAATTAAGCTTTCTACTGAGGAATATGGTATTGTTTTCATATTATTAAAACCTTCTTTTATCATGAAGAAAACGTATAATTTTCTTTATTTATGTCACATGTTTCTCTTGTAAACTTATTCTGAGCTATTTTTTCTTTTCTTACTTTCTTTTTTTTTTTTTTTTTTGAGAGGGAGTTTTGCTCTGTCACCCAGGCTGGAGTGCAGTGGCACCGTCTTGGCTCACTAGAACCTCCACCTCCTGAGTTCAAGCTATTCTCCTGCCTCAGTCTCCTGATTAACTGGGATTACAGGCACCCGCCACCATGCCTGGCTAATCTTTGTATTTAGTAGAGACAGGGTTTCACCATGTTGACCACACTGGTCTTGAAATCCTGACCTCAAGTGAGCTGCCTGCCTCAGTCTCCCAAAGTGTCGGGATTACAGGCATGAGTCACCACGCCTGTCCTGTTCTGAGGTACTTTTATGTTTTGGTTACCATTGTGAACAACATCATCTTCATCATCATATTTTCTAGTTTGCTATTGCTGCTATGTTTACTTAATGAATAGAGGGGATAATTAAGTAGGCAATGGTAGCCTGTAGTCTATTCTTCTGGTGGTCTTTGAGATTTAAGCTTTTGGAAAAAAATACCCTGAACTTCCGTAAAATCTTCTGATTAGGTGGCATATGCAGCCCTCAGAATAGTCATTTAAATCAGAGATTAAAACTCAGAGTCCCAGATATATGCATTTGTTTTTATTTTCATTTTTAATTTTTTTTTTTTTTTTAGAGACAGAGCCTTGCCTTGTCATCCAGGCTAGAGTGCAGTGGTATGATCATAGCTTACTGTAACCTCAAACTCCTGGGCTCAAGCCATCCTCCCACCTCAGCCTTCCAAGTAGCTAGGACTATAGGCACATGCCAAGATGCTGGTTAATTTCTTCTTATGTACAGATAGGTTGCTCTTTTGCCGAGGCTGGTCTCAAACTCCTGTCCTCAAGTGATCCTCCTACCCAAAGGTTCTGGGATTATGGGGATGAGCCCCCACGCCCAGACTGAATTTATCAAATGGTGCATTTAAGATTTCTACATTCCACTGTATGTGTACTTTTCCTCAAAAAAAAAAAAAAAAAAAAAAAAAACCATCACAATTGAACAAAGAATGTTAAGCATGCTGAAGTATTTAGAACTATAGTGGTAAAATCTACTGATTACTGCAACTTACTCTGAAGTACAAAAAAATAAGATGGATCGATGGATGGACAGAAGGATAAACAGATAAGTAGTATGTAATAATACAGATACAGCAAAATGTTCATAGAATCTAGGTGGTGAATATATGAATAGTCACCAAATTTTATCAACTTTTTAGAATGTTTAAACTTTTCACAATAAAATATTAGAAAAAAATTCTAATTATTAACTACCTCATCCATTAAAGTATGCTGGTCTTCAATAGCTGGTCGCTATGTCCACAGCTTTACCTCCAACAAAGACAGCCTCAGTCATACTCAGACATGGTCTGCCATTTGTTCTCTAGTGGTAAATTAAGAACAGCTTTGATTTTCTGTTCCATTTGTTTCTATTCCAAGACCCTTATAATTAAGACTGTTGGAAGCATGATGTCACAGCTCCCAGTGTTATCTAGTGCCAGCAAGTAGTCCCAAACACAGGCTTCAGCCTTCATGGTGGGTTTGCTCATTATCCAAATACAGGGTTGCAAACCTACATGGTTGCATTCAAAGGATTAAATTAAAGGGCAGTGGCCTTGAATTGTGGAATGAATCACAAGCCAAACTTGTTTGATCTGTTTTTCATTTGCTTAAAGCCAAGATTCAAAATACTACTCCTGAGCCTCTGCATTGCTTTCTTTTGCTTATAAGATGAATAGCAGATAAAGTTAAGTTGAACTAAACAGGGGAAAGGTTCTGAGTCCTGAACTCCCAGATCTTTCCAAGCAGAATTTTTTCTCATGTTGTCATAGTCAATTTCCAGGGATGAGTGGAATAGTCAAGTTTTCCTAACTGCTTTCCTTTAGTATTATAATCTTTTTCATTCTTCTCAAATCAAAATTCTGAATTTTCTAGTATTGCTTGTTTTTCATGTGTCTGTGCTTTTTTTAAAAAAAATGGATTATTTTATGCAACTATCTCAGATAGGAGAGAAAGGTAAAGTTTTATAAAAATAATTATATATCACCTTCTTCCATCTCTCACACCAGCCTGATACTGTGTAAAATATGTCATAAGCAGAAAATATATATTCTGAATATATATGATTTTCTTTTGTCTTACTTTTGGCTGCTTCTCTGAAGTTGTAAACAAAAGGACATGCTGATCCAGTGTTTAGGACCTGCTTAAAGGTTGTGAAACACACTTTGTGACTCTAAGCCCATCTCCCACCTCCAGCCTATAGATGAGATGAGGAATGCTGGGGATAAGAATCACTTTTGGAAATAGTTATTAGAACACCATGCATTGAAATCTTTCTATTCCAACCCCAGCTTTAGTAAGATAAGGAGCTCTAAGAGACTATTTCAGAGAGCTTGCCATACCTCTGCAGGTGTTTGGAGGACCCAGAGACTAACTTGCTCCCAGATAAGACTAAAGATAAAAGCTGCCCCTGATAATAGAGTGAGGAGTGAAGGCTATAGTGGAAAGAGCAAGCATTTTCAGAATTTGGTGGTGGTAAAAGTCTGAGTATTTCTAGTGGACCAGACCAGACACTGCAGTAGATGGCCTGTGCGAGCTTTCTTAAGGCATCTTCATTCTAGAGGTCTGTCTGCCTGACAAGATGACCCTAAGAGAAATTGGCTCTGGAGTGTAAAGCCAGAAGCAGGAGCTGTAGGAACAGTTGGGGGTCAGCTGGAGGACGCTTGCCCACATCAAGGAATTGTGTAGTGTAAGATTCTGGCAGGGAGTCTTCAAACAACTAAAACCATTGCTTCAAACCATTGCTCTTTCCTCTCTAGTAAAAGAATAGTGTGTCCCAGACAGAGGCTGATCCTTCAACCTAGGTCCCAAAGTCAAGAGCACATGAAGCTGATCCTCAGCTAACCTGGAGTAAACAGCAACACTCTAGGAGAGAAGGAGCCAGCACCTGCTATAGACCTATACCAGTACAGTGTTGGTTAAACAGAGCAACTGGAAGAAGATGTAGAACAAGTAGAGAAAAGCAGACCCTCTCACTGCAAAGCTCCAAACGTAGATCCGATTGAGAACTATGGAAGAGAGAAGGAGCTTTAAACTGAATGAGAGATTAAAGCTTGGGTTTTGATGAAATTCAGCTTCTTAAGTCATGAAGATGAAATTGTGTGATACATAGTACCTCGGAATTTAAAGAAAAACTTTTAGATCTGCATCAGATAATATCAGAGTCAGAGAAGGGAAGAAGGGAATAACATTCATGTAGATTTGAAAGAGTGAGAAAAAAAAATCTATTTAATAATTTTACCTTACAGAATTCAGCTGCCTTATAATGAGGATATATAAAGAACATACAAAATATACATATCCACAGGAATTTAGAGCTGAAGTGGATTTTTTTTCCTGCTCTCTATGAGTCAGTGTCTCTCCATGTGAAAGAATTATACTTATTTACCCACTGACATGACAACTTGATTCTGTTACTTGCTTCAGTAGTATGTATCTATATAATGAGTGGAGTGCCGGACAACACTTTCCAGCAAAAGCTTTAAGAGTCGTCACATGATTTCCACCATTGCTCTTTTCTCCCTACCAAAAGAATAGCATGTCCCAGACAGAGGCTGATCCTTCAACCTATGTCCCAAAGTGAAGAGCACATGAGCACATGAAGCCGATCCACAGCTAACCTATAGCCAACATGAAATATGAGTGAGAAGTAAGTCTTTTTTGTTGCTGTCTTTGTAAGTCACTGAGATTTTAAGGGTGTTTGCTACTGCTGAATAGCTAACCTAAACTGATTTATACAAGCAATATTTGGCAAAACTAAGATACAGGTTTATTAAAAAGTTAAATAGCAGTATAGAAATATCGAATGCTGCTAGGCGCGGTGGCTCACACCTGTAATCCCAGCACTTTGGGATTACAGGCAGGCGGATCATGAGGTCAGGAGTTCGAGACCAGATTGGCCAACATGGTGAAATCCTGTTTCTACTAAAAAGACAAAAATTAGTCAAGCATGGTGGCGCATGCCTGTAATCCCAGCTACTTAGAAGGCTGAGGCAGGAGAATCGCTTGAACCCAGGAGGCAGAGGTTGCAGTGAGCTGAGATTGGGCCACTGCACTCCAGCCTGGGATAGAGCAAGACTTCGTCTAAAAAAAAAGAAAGAAATATCATAAGTTGTTTATGATAATAAGTAAAATAAATGTCATTAACAATAGTATTATGAACTTGGTGAAAGGAAAATATGGCATAATGTTGAAATGATTGATCTTATTCTTAACACTAAAAATTGAAAACTACTTCATAGACTAGAGTAGAGTACTATGAGGTCATTAAAAGTGATGTTATAGAGGAATTTTTAAGGGCAGAGGGAGAGATTACATCATACTGTTTAAATTTTAAAAAACAAGTTAAAAATCAGGGTGTACAATAATACTCTTTCTGTAAATTTCTTTGTCTTTCTCCGTTAGAACAAACTATGGAAAATTGATTGGGCCCAGTGGCTCACACTGATAACCCCAGCACTTTGGGAGGCCAAGACAGGAGGATCACTTGAGCTTAGGCATTTGAAAGCAGCCCTAGTAATATGGCAAAACCCTGTCTCAATACAAAAAAATTAGCCAGGCATGGTGGTACATGCCTGTAGTCATAGCTACTTGGGAGGCTGTGGTGGGAGGATCACCTGAGCCCAAGAAGTCAAGGCTGCAATGAGCTGAGATTGTGCCACTGCACTCCAGCCTGGGTGATGAAGTGAGGCCCTGTCTCCAAAAAAAAAGAAGGGCCTCACTTCTTTTTTTTGAAAAGAAAGAAAAAATGGAAAATTACTTTAAAACGTTAGCAGTATTTGTCTTTGAGTGATGGGATTATGAGTGGTGTTTAAAGTGTGTTCTTTTGCCTATCTGATACAAAGAAGGAAAAAATATTTTAAAGTAAAAAATACAAACAAGGAGGAGAAATACACATAAATTAAAGGAATAGGAAGAAAACAAGTTTTGGTGATAGCAATGACAATGAAAAAGAAAGGATGGCATAAGAGGCTTTATAAAAGAAGAATTGGTACAAACTTAGTTCACCAGCCTCTGAAACTTCCTGGGGCTTCAGAATTCATTCACACTGAAGCAATTTTAGGTCAACAAGCTGTTCTCAAATCCTAGCTCCACACTCTCATCCCCATTAATACTCATTCCCTTGCTCTTCTCTCTCTCACTTTTTCCTACATTACCCTCTGCTGTAAATAAGCTCTTGGATTTCCTCCCCCTATTTTACAATCTGTTGCTCATGCCCTCAAGAACATAGCACCTTGTAGTTAATGATGCTGAACAGATATTTGTTGAATGAATACTTCTCCGTAGTGTAACTCCACCTGATTCCATCATCATAGCTCCTCATCCTTCAACCTGTTGCTTCTTCTGTGTTCCCATTCTGAGGAAATAGTACCAGCACCCACCCAGCTGGCCAAACTAAAACTAGACATCTGAGAGTATGGTAGAGTCACCATCCATCTGCCAAGTCTTATCAGTTGTATTTCCTTCATGCATCTTAAATGTTTTCTTCCCTTTATCCTTTCTGCCACTACCCTAGTTCAGGCATTCCTCATTGCTCCCCTAAATTATTGTACTAGTCTTGCTTCTGCTTTTTTCTTCCTTTGGCTCTTCCATTCTTTGACCAATGTCCAGGCTGATCTTTTCAAAGTGAGATTCTGATGATATTATCACACAGTTTTATTAATAAATCCTATGGAGTGTTCCCAGAGGGTTCACTGAAAGAGAGAAATAGGAAGGAAGGAAGGAAGGAAGGAAGGAAGGAAGGAAGGAAGGAAGG
>NC_045435.1:107417227-107447321 GCF_002776525.5 Piliocolobus tephrosceles | reverse complement strand
AGGAAGGAAGGAAGGAAGGAAGGAAGGAAGGAAGGAAGGAAGGAAGGGGAAAAGAAGAGAAGAGAAGAGAAGGGAGAAAAGAGAAGGGAGAAAAGAAAAGAAAGACTTGTAGCATAGCATGGTGAGTAGACAAAATTCATTGTTATCAGGTCTCTGTCTCTTTATCTGCCAAACTGTGACACTCCAAGCATATTGAAAAATCTGTAATTGTTGGAACACATCCTGCTCTCATTTGCCTCCAGCTCCCTCTGCCTGGAGTGTTCTTCTCCCATCTTCATCCTGTTGTTCTTGTCATTAAATCTTATTACCACTCTCCCCAGCCCCAAACTTAGCTCAGACATTACCTCCTATGTGAAGACCCCCTTGATGAGGGTTTTCTCTACTCCCTTTGTTCTCCCAAGCTATCCCTGTTTACTTCAACAGCACTTTATACAATCTTGGGATCATTTAATTATTCTCACATCTTCTCCACTGCAATGTATGTTCCTTGGAATCACAGATCATGTCTTGTTCATCATGTGATTGGCACATAGTTAATGCACAAAAAATGTTGATGTTAACTGAGTGAATAACCACACGTTTTGGTGATTGATAGGCTGTGAGGACTAAACAAAATGGAGAAGTCTAAGTTGACCAATTTTGATGCTGAGAGGTTGGGAGAGTTGAAGCACTGAGAACAGGAACAGGGAAGTTTGGAGGCAGAGTTAGTTCAAGGAGAAGACTGATGCTTTGTCTTTATACATCATGAATTTTAACTGAAAGTATCCAAATGACAAACATGGACATTTTATTTTTTATTAACTTTTTAAAAATAGAGACAGGTTCTCATTATGTTGTGCAGGCTGGTCTCAGACTGCGGGGCTCAAGCAATTTGTCCGTCTCAGTCTCCCAAAGGGCTGGGATTACAGGTGTGAGCCACCATGGCTGGCCGACATTTTCTTGTAGATCCACAGTGCCCCCACCCACACAGATCCATGGCAAACACACCACCATGGATGACACATGGGCACAGCAGACCCCTCACTGGAGAGGCAGCAGTCGGGGCAGTGCAAGGCTCCCATGATCACTCTCTCTCAGCGCTGTACAAGAAGCCAATAGGGTTAAAATGAACAGCTCTCTGCTTACATTCGCAAAAAGAAACTGAAAAGATAAACCAAAACCAATAAAAATGCAAATGGAAGTTATTCTTCTGAGAGTAGACTTTATACAGTTTTAGTATCTTGTTAATATTTCACATATCCAAAAGATAAAATTCAATCAAAAAGGAAAGATAATCCCTAATTTTAAAAAAATTGAAATACATATTTTATTGTTTTTAACTCTATATCGAGTTAGTGATATAAGCACATAGAAAATAATTACTTGAAATCATTAACACAGCATTTTGATATATTTGTTCAATGGAATATATTCTAAGGACAAATAGAGCTGCAATGAAATCATAAAATTCATGCATTAAATACCTGCTGTTAATAGTAATATCAATATTATTTCAAAACTGTTTTATATGTTGCAGAGAAAGCAATAACTATGTTACTATTGTTGGGAATCAAAACCTCTCTCTCAGTGTGTATATATATATATTCCCTGTAATGTTAAATTTGAATTGGAAATATCAGTATGAGCCTGTGATTTTTAAAAAATTTCCAGAAATATTTCCTAGCTGTGTCCACTGAAAAAGTCCTAGAAGTGATGACAGCACAGCTTGTGGCCTTTAAATATCATTTCCCACTCAAGAAACCAAGTTTCCTTGGAGAAATGATGATTCCAGGTCTATGTATATATATATACACACATATATATATATAAATATACGGCACCTTGCCTTTTCCATTGATATTGATAAGATGATCATGCAGAAATTGAATCATCCTTGTCTTAGGTGGTGGAGAGCTGGAGAACATTTAATTTAACCAAAAGAGATTACTTTGTATCAGAACGCCCATTTATTATTTTAGAAAGTGAAATAACACTACCAAATGAACTGGATATTCATACTGGCATTCTCTGTCTGTGGGCAGATCTTAGGAAGCCAAATTATAAGTGGAAGTAGCTTCTGAGCACCAAACCCAAGTGATAGGAGTTAGGTGGTAATCCCAGGGTATATATAGGTGTATGTACATATACATATACACACATACACTGAGAGAGAGGTTTTGATTCCCAACAATATTAACATAGTTATTGCTTTCTTCTGCAACATATAAACAAATGACCGTATTGCCAAGCCATGGTCATCCCAGGCAGTTTCCACATAGACAACTCAATACGCAACTACTCCATGGAGCGGACTGTTGCACTGTCCCACCTGGGCTTGCAGTGTTATAGACCCTTGGCCTCCGTTCACCCTTTGGCCCTCCCTTCCCCTACCTTTTTTTTTTTTCTGGCCACCCTCCTCCCCACTGGCAGCCTCTTTCTTTAGATATAATAAGACTATTAAGCCTTAACAAGCAAAAGATCACATCTGTCCCTGCAGATGTGTTTTTGTACCACTTGGCATACAATATTGGTTGCCCACATTTCACATGCAAATACAGAATTCTGACTTTATTTTGTTAAGAGACAGGGTCTCGCTCTGTCAGCCAGGCTGGAGTACAGTGATGAAATCATGGCTCACTGCAGCCTCAGCTTTGACCTCCTGGGAGAAAGTGATCCTCCCACCTCAGCCTCCCAAGTAGCTTGGACGACAAGTGTGCACAGCCACACCCAGCTAATTTTAAATTTATTTTATTTTTTTTAAGATAGGATCTCACTATGTTGCCCAGGCTGGTCTCAAATGCCTGGGCTCAAGTGATCCTTCTGCTTCGGCCTCCCAAAGTGCTGGGGTTACAGGTGTGAGTCACAGTGCCCAGCCTGCTTTTTTTTTTTTACAAGAAGAGAAAAAAATAGAAAAACAAATTGAGCCACAAGTAGCTGGAGAAGTAGAAGCTGTCCAAAATCCCCAGTTTACCATGGACCCGCCCTGCCCAGCTCACTCATTTCTATCACCTGTCTTGCCACAGTCAGTACTGAATTTGCAATCCTGGCTTTAAGATTCTTCTGTAGGATCAGTCCCTCTTCTGAGCCCACTGCCTTTGTTCAGTAGTGAACTCTCAGAAGAAAATCTTTCTTCTTCTTAATAGTACTCAGGTTCAAGGCTTGACTAGGATATCTCCCTGCTGGTTTCCTGTCTGCGTTGGCACCACTTAGTGATGAACTGGTTAAAGCCATGCCAGAGAAGGACTTTGCCAAACAGAAAGAAAGCAAGGCCTGAGTCTTGAGGAAACCCCACAGTAGAAAAGCAGAGCAGGGGAAAGACGCCTCTCCAGAATGAGCTTCCTATTTGCTCTTAATTTTACATTTCTCATGTACAGACTTGAGAATCAGGCCCCTTTCTGGAGCAAAATCTCTGTAGCCAGAATCCCTGGGGGCAAATCTCCAATGTGAAGTTTCTTGCCTGAATTCACTAGCTGAGTCTTGTACACGTTTGCCTTGTCATAGGCTGACATTCCTGACATAAGCATGTGTGAAGCTATCCCCTTTGTATGAATTATGTACAGGCTGGAACCCAAATTATTTCTGATCCCCATTACAGAAGTTAGCCTGCTTCCTTTTTTAACTCTGACATAGAAGCATATAGTGTTTGCCCAGGAGATATGAATCTGGGCATGCCTGAAGGGTGATGTATTTTGCTTCTCTGTGGTCCTATTCACCAGCAGCCTCCAACATCATTCTCTCACTCCCATCCCCCACCCACACAGATCCACGATAAACCCACAGCCATGGGAGGTGTGTAGGTACGGCTGACTGTCCCTGGGTGGCAGCAGTTGGGATGGTGGAGCTCCCAAGAGCTCCCCTCCTCTTAGTGTTTGCCACATCGCCCTGTTCCACCTGCTCAAAAGAGCCATGGTCGATCTCTCTGGGTCAAATCTCAGTGAACATTTACCGTATCCAGAACCCATCCTTTGCCACACGGCTCCCCATTGCCATTTTCCACGTATTTATGTGTTTGGCTAATGTCTCTTTCTCTCACTAAAAGGGCACCATGTCTGTTTTGTTCATCTATTTATATCCAGCATCTAATATACTCCCTACCCAGAGCAGGCACTCAATAACAACTGTGTAAGAGAATTAATTTCAGCGCATTCATAGTGGAAAGGACCTTAGATGAAATTTGGTTGCTTTCTTTATATGACAGATGAATACAGTGGTGAAGAAACGTTCCCAAATCACGTGGATTTTCAGAGAGCCAGCATTAAGTAGTGGTTAAGACCAAAGACTCTGAAGGCAAAGTGCCTGGGTTCGTATGTCAGCTCTACCACTTGCTGACTTAGTAAGCACTTAACATCTTTGTGCCTCAGTCTCTTATCTAGAAAATGGAAATAATTGTAGCGGCTCCTAAGGTTATTATGAGGATTAAATGATGTTAATAAGCACTTTATAAAGTGCTTAAAATAGTACTATTTTAAATGTTTGTGTTTGTCAAAAAAAAAAAAAGAGGCTAGGATAGGTTCAAATTCTATGTCTCTTAACACCTCGTCTGGTGCTTCTCACAAAACTGCCTAATGTCATTTTGTCGTTGGTATAGAGTAGTGCTGTCCAGTAGAATTTTTCGTGACAATAGAAAGGCTCTACACTGTACAATACGGTAGCCCACTGGCCCCATGTGACTGAGTACTTGAAACGAGGCTAGCATGACTAAAGAAATTAATTTTTAATTGATTTACTTTAATTAACCTTTAATTTGAATTAAACTACCCTAATAGACAGGGTCATTGCAACAGCTAAGTCATCATGGCTGATAGAATACGTGTCCTACTGCCCTAAAACTCTGGGGGATCCTTTTGAGCATAAGCATTACAGTGTTCTGGAAGCCAAGAGACTCCCCACATCCTTATTTTGGCCAGACCTCCCAGGCCAGGCACCTGACATCAAGGTGAGGTTGCTGTTCTATCAGGTTGCTGTACAGGTTGGCATATACCCCAAAACTGTGGTTACATAAACCAATTAAGAGCATCCTCCTTTTTTTCAGGACCATACACGATGAATTTTAAAACAACAACAGTCTATAGATAAACAAGACTTTCAAAGCTCTAGCATGAACATTTTTTTCAACCAGCTTTAGAATTATACATTCTTCAAGAGTGCTTAAAATGCTACATTTAGAGAACACTGTTCCGTATGTATAGCTTTCTACTGCCATTAAAAAAAAAAGTCAATCCAAGAAAAAGGCAAGACCTCAACTGCTTGGTTTCCAAATTAAGCTACAGCTTGCGCTAAAAATAGCTTGCCAGTGTTGAGAATCTGTTCCCTGAATTTAAATGGCTTGCTCCTCTCCCAGAGGACAACATTCGCTGTGTTCCATGGCAGGGGTGGACTCTGGGAAAGCACATTTCATTTTTTCTCTGGATTCATTTCTACTTTGTGCTCAGAGCAGAGTGGAAAAAAACTAACAATCGTTTTAGGCTCCACACATATGCATTGTAAAGTGTAATGAGCATAAATATCTATAGCTTTTAGTAGGAGTGTGTGTGTGCATGTGTGTGTGAATTCAGCTTTGTGTAGATAATCCTAAAGGTATCTATAAAAGCCTGAAGGTATGTTCTGAAATAGATTTACCTTCTTTTTTTCCCAAACATGTTATCATTTACTCTACTAAAATTTATCTTCTCCTAATTGTCCCTGAAAAGTTTTATGCTTTTTAATTTTAAAAACAATCTCTATTTTTTCTTATATCTCATGGAACTCAGGGATGGCTTTCTAACTGGTGGTAAAGACCAGAAGATGAAAATAAGAGATATAAGTTGCATGCTCAATGTGGGGAAAAAGTGAAAAAAGTTGTATATCAAGATGGGTTGTATTACATATACTTAATTTTTTTTTTATACTAAAGAAAGGATAAGGCATTTCTCATGGGCAGCAATTTTTTCTTTTTTGAGACAGGTTCTTGTTCTGTTACCAGGCTGGTGGTGTGATCACTGCTCACTGTAGCCTTGACCTCCTGGGCTTAAGCAAGCCTCCCACCTCAGCCTCCCAAGTAGCCAGGACTACAGGTATGTGCCACCACCCCAGTTAATTTTTGTACTTTTTAGTAGAGGTGAGGTTTCTCCATATTGCCCAGGCTGGTCTCAACCTCCTTGGCTCAAGTGATCCTCTTGCCTTGGCTTCCCAGAATGTTGGGATTACAGGCGTGAGCCACTGCATGTGGCCTACAACAATTTTTTTTAAGTTTTCATTTTTATCAGCTATACATGTACATAGTCTAAGTGGTCAAATAATTCTACAAACCTTATAATTATGTTTTAGGATGAGTGCTTCTGCATATGCAAATACTTCCATAGGTACCTGCAAAGCCCTCCTTTTTTATTTTCTTATTCACATGGACAATACATTTTAAGTATAATAGCCATGCTTCCTAACATCAGTGTTCTCTCTCCCACCTACTTTTTAAAAAATTTTTTTGAAATCTTTGATACTGTTTTTTATTTAAAAAGTTATTGCATTCAACAGGAGTGGGGTAAAAATTAATAAGTTATGGATACATATCATAAAATTAAAATAATTCAGTAATATAGAAAACATAAAATAAAAGCCCTCTGAAATCTCACTTTTCCATGGATAACCACAAAGTTTGATGCTTATCCTTCCTGATCCCTCAACCCCTACCTGGTAGTCATTGGCAGGCAATCAACATTTCATTTACTCATTCAACACGTTTTTTAAGATTGAATGCAGAATGAGACACTGTGCTGCAGAAGGATTACAGTGATAACGAGGATGAATCAAAACTAGTTGATACCTCAGGAACGCATAGCAGGGTTGAGGCATGAGCTGACATAAAATTGAGAAAATGAAACGTGCTAAAAGGAGCACATTGTGCCAGGGAGCTCAGCTGAAAAGAGAGGATTTCCATCAGAGTGGACTAGGACAGGTGTCCCAGGAGAAGCTGGGACAGGTTCTTGTTCTGTTACCACTTAGGCTGGATCAGAGAAACAGGTATGATGTGGACATGGAAAGATGGGGAAAGGCATTCTAGAGTCAAGGAAGAGAATGAGTGCAAGAAAGAATATACCCAAAGCAAACAATGCTTGATGAATTTTGTTTAAGACACAGAAGCAGCCCATGGAAAAGCAAGGTGAGAAGTCACCTTTAGTCATCATAACTTAGGTTGCAACTTCTCTGAGGGCAATGAGGAGACCTTCAAATTTACAGGGCAAGGGTGTGAGGCAGACAGAGTGTTAAGGGCTGAATTATGTCCCCCACCAAATTCATATGTTGAGTCCCTAATTCCCAATGTACCTGTATTTGAAGATAGGGCCTTTCTGGAGGAAATTAAGGTTAAATGAGGTCGTAAGAGTGGTGCAATAATCTAATAGGACTGGGTGTCCTTTAAGAAGAAGAAGAGACAATGGGGTGTGATTATGCAAAGAAAAGCTCACATGGGAACACAGTAAGAAGGCGGCCACCTGCAAGTCAAGGAGAGAGGCTTCACCAGAAACCAACCCTGCCAGCACCTTCATCTTGGAGCTCCAGCCTCCAAAACTGTGAAAAATTATAATATCTGTTGTTTAAGCCACCCAGTCTGTGGCATTTTGTTATAGCATCCCTAGAAGACTAATACACAACTTTCCTTTGGTTTATAACATTTCTCAGTTCTTACTAAAGAATAGACTTTAGAATGGCCACATATTAAAATGATGGAATTACTTTCATCCTTTGTGTTCTTTGCTTCTCCAGTTAAATAAGTGAGATTGACTTTATTGCTGTTTTATCATCATTTAATGTGAGAGCCTCATATCAAAAACCCATTAATATTGACAGTATGCCAACTTCTCTACAAATATCCAAAAGTCACAATCCTAGCATCCTGAGTGACTTCAGTAATACAGCTTAATAAAAATAACAATGAAGTTAACGCAGCTGCTAGCACTGAGTGTTTACAATGTGTCAGATAGTATTCTAAGTGCTTTTTATATATTGATTCATTTAATCCTCACAACAACCCTGTCTGGTAGGTACTATTATTATCCCCATTTTACAGATCAGGAAACTGTCATACATGTCCCTGTGAAGAGACCACCAACAGGCTTTGTGTGAGCAACAAGGCTGTTTATTTCACCTGGGTGCAGGCGGGCTGAGTCCAAAAAGAGAATCAGCAAAGGGAGATGGGATGAGGCCGTTTTATAGGATTTGGTTAGGTAGTGGAAAAGTACAGTCAAAGGGGGTTGTTCTCTGGCGGGCAGGGTCAGGGGTCACAAGGTGCTCAGTGGGGGAGCTTCTGAACCAGGAGAAGGAATTTCACAAGGTAATGTCATCAGTTAAGGCAGGAACTGGCTATTTCCACTTCTTTTGTGATTTTTCACTTGCTTCAGGCCATCTGGATGTATATGTACAGGTCACAGGGGATATATGATGGCTTAGCTTGGGCTCAGAGGCCTGACATTCCTGTCTTCTTATATTAATAAGAAAAATAATGTAAAATAGTGTTGAAGTATTGGGGCAGTGAAAATTTTGGGGGAGTGGTATGGAGAGATAATGGGTGATGTTTCTCAGGGCTGTTTTGAGCAGAATTAGGGTGACTGTGGGAACCTAGAGTGGGAAAGATTAAGCTGAAGGAAGATGTTGTGGTAAGGAGTGATATTGTGGGGTTGTTAGAAGAAACATTTGTCATATAGAATGATTGGTGATGGCCCGGATATGGTTTTGAATGAATTGAGAAACTAAACGAAGACATGAGGTCTGAATAAGAGAAGGAGAAAAACGGGTATTAAAGGACCAAGAATTGGGAGGACCCAGGATATCCAATTAGAGAGTGCCCAAGGGGGTTCAGTGCAATTACTCGATTGGTTGGTGAGTTTTGGGGCTCTATTCTTGACAGAGTCCTCTTTTTTAAGTTGGAGGCTGAGTTTGGTGAGGTGTGTTTTTAAAAGACCATTAGTCTGTTCTACCTTTCCTGAAGATTGAGGACAGTAAGGGGTATGAAGGTTTTACTGAATACCAAGAGCCTGAGAAACTGCTTGGGTGATTTGACTAATAAAGGCCAGTCCGTTACTGGACTGTATAGAGGTGGGAAGGCCAAACCTAAGAATTATGTCTGACAGAAGGGAAGCAATGACCGTGGTGGCCTTTTCAGACTCTGTGGGAAAGGCCTCTACCCATCCATTGAAAGTGTCTATCCAGACCAAGAGGTATTTTAGTTTTCTGACTCAGGGCATGTGAGTAAAGTCAACTTGCCAGTCAAAGTCCTTGGCAGGGGCAAATCCCCGAGCTTGATGTGTAGGGAAGGGAGGGTGCCTGAACAATCCCTGAGGAGTAGTAGAATAGCAGATGGAACACTGAGAAGTGATTTCCTGGAGGATATATTGGCATGATGGAAAGGAAATGAGAGGTTTTAAGAGATGGGCTAGTGGCTTGTAACCTACATGGAAGAGGTTATGAAATGATAACAGAGTAGAAATGGGCCTGTGAGGCTGGAAGGAGATATTTTTCTTGGTCTAAGAACAATTTGCCTTGTGTAGAAAGAGATTGATAGGTGGAAGCTTCAGTTGGGGAGTAGGTGGGAGTGACTGATTGGAAGGAGAAAAACTGGCTATGAGGGACAGAAGTTGGAATGCTAGCTGCTTCTTTAGCAACCTTATCAGCATAACCATTGCCCTGAGCAATGGGATCTGATGCCTTTTGATGGCCCTTGCAGTGAATGACTCCAGCTTCCTTTGGAAGTAAAGTGGCCTTGAGAAGAGTTTTTGTTAAAGAGGCATTAATGATAGAGGACCCTTGCATAGTGAGGAAATCTTTTTCAGCCTACATAACAGCGTGGTGGTGCAGGATATGGAAGGCATATTTAGAGTCAGTATAAATATTGACACGTAGTCCTTTTGCAGGAGTGAGGGACTGAGTTATGGTAATGAGTTTGGCTTGCTGAGAGGTAGTGGAGAGGGGCAGAGCAGTAGCCTCAATGATAGATGTGGAGGATACTGTAGCCTGCCTTTGCTGGTGAGTGGCGATTAGGCCTGGTGGAACTGCCATCAATAAACCAAGTGTGATCAGAGTGAGGAACAGAAAAGAAGGAAATGTGGGGAAATGGAGTGAATGTCAGGTGGATCAGAGATACAATCATGGGGGTCAGGTGTGGTATCAGGAATAATGTGGGGGCCAGCCTAAAACAATAAGGTCAAGTTGGACCAAAAGACTACAGGGCACAGTCCCGGCTCTTGTGTAAGAATTTTGACCACACAGCCCTATACTTTAGCTGTGTGTAATGAAAAGGGTTGGGATGAGTTAGGGAGAGCTAGTGTGGGAGCAGCTTCTAGGGCTGTTTTTAAGGAAGGGAAAGAGGAGTAGCGAAAGGATTAGGATCTATGGGGTCAGTTAGGTTTGCTTTTGTGAGTTTATATAATGGTTTAATCAGGATGGTAAAACTAGGTATCCAAAGGCAGAAGTATCTAACCATGCCTAGGAAGGAAAGGAGTTGTTTTGTAGAAGGGGTTGGGGTTTGGGAGATTAGCCAGACACAATCAGCAGGGAAAGCATGTGTGCTTTCATGAAGAATTATGCTGAGATAGGTAAGGGATGAGGAAGAAATTTGGGCTTGACTGAAGTAATGGGGGCTGTCCGTGAAATCTTGCAGCAGTACAGCCCAGGTAATTTGCTGAGCCTGATGGGTGTCAGGGTCAGTCCAAGTGAAAGCAAAGAGAGGCTGGGATGAAGGATGCAAAGGAATAGTAAAGAAAGCATGCTTAAGATCCAGAACAGAATAATGGGTTGTGGAGGGATTGTGGAGGGAGGTATTGAGGATAGGAGAGTATATGGATTTGGCACCATGGGGTAGGTAGGCAAAAAAATTTGGTTGATAAGGTGTAGATCCTGAACTAACTTGTAAGACTTGTCCGGTTTTTGGACAGGTAAAATGGGGAATGGTTAGAAGAGTTTATGGGCTTTAAAAGGCCATGCTGTAACAGGTGAGTAATAACGGGCTTTAATCCTTTGAAAGTGTGCTGTGGGATGGAATATTGGTGTTGAGCAGGGTAAGGGTGATTAGGTTTTAATGGGATAGTAATAGGCATGTGACTGGTTGCCAGGGAGGGAGTAGAGGTGTCCCATACTTGTGGGTTAAGGTCGGGGGAAACGAGAGGAGGATGTGAAGGAGGCTTTGAACTGGGGAAAAGGGTGGCAATGAGGTGTGGCTGTAGCCTAGGAATAGTCAGGGAAGCAGATAATTTAGTTAAAATGTCTCAACCTAATTAGGGAGCTGGGCAGGTGGGGATAAGTAAAAAGGAGTGCATAAAAGAATGTTGTCCAAGTTGGCATCAGAGTTGGGGAGTTTTAAGAGGTTTAGAAGCCTGGCCGTCAATACCCACAACAGTTATGGAGGCAAGGCCCTTGAAAAGAAGGTAATGTGGAGTGGGTAGTCTCCATATTAATTAAGAAGGGGACTGACTTAGCCTCCACTGTAAGAGTTACCCAAAGTATCTGTGATGGTCCACGAGGCTTCCAAGGCAATCGGGCAGCATCAGTCTAAGCCAAAAAGATCTGGGAAGAAGTCAGTCAGAGGGGCTTGGGCCAGATTTCCAGGAGCTCTAGGAGTGACTGCCGGGTGAGTTGGACAGTCCAGTTTCCAGTGGGGTCCCGCACAGATGGGACACAGCTTGGGAGGAATCCCGGGCTGTGGGCATTCCTTGGCCCAGTGGCCAGATTTCTGGCACTTGAAGCAAGATCCTGATGGAGGAAGTCCTGTAGGAATGCTTGACCACTGCAGCTTAGGCATTTTGAAGTTTTTGTGTGCTGGAGATGTGGCTGGGTTTTGTCTCATAGCAGAGGCAAGTACTTTACACCTTGAAGGTGATGTTAATTAAGTCGTGTTGTGGGGTTTGAGAGCCAGAATCTAATTTTTGGAGCTTTTTTTAAAAAATGTTGGGAGCTGATTGGGTAATAAAATGCATATTGAGAACAAGATGGCCTTCTGATCTTTCAGGATCTAGGGCTGTAAAGTGTCTCAGGGTTGCTGCCAAATGATCCACGAACTGGGCTGGGTTTTTATATTTGATGAAAAAGGGCCTAAACACTAACGGATTTGCGAGAGGTCAGATAAACCTTGGCTACGCCTTCAGCTCCAGTCATCTCTTTAAGAGGAAATTACTGGGCAGGTCAGGGAGGGCTAGTCTCAGAATGAAACTGTAAGCCAGACCAGGTGTGAGGAGGGGAGGTGGTAGATGGATTATAGGGTAGGGGAGCAGAGGCTGAGGAAGAATTGGGACCTGGCTTGGCCTGGCGAGGAACAGCCTGGGGAGGAGGGGAGAGGTCAGATGGGTCCATAGTAAAGGAGGATTCAAAGGACTCAGAGCTTGGGGTGGAGACTGAAGGAAGAGACAGGAGAGAAAGAAGAAAGATTTCAGATGAGTTGTGTTGGGAGCAGTGACTAGGGAGGGACCAATGTGTAAAAGAATGCCTGGACATCAGGCACCTCAGACCATTTGCCCATTTTTTGACAAAAATCATCCAGGTCTTATAAAATGGAGAAATCAGAAGTGCCATTTTCTGGCTATTTAGAACCATTATTGAGTTTGCATTGGGGCCAAGCGGTGTTGCAGAAGAAAATAAGATGCTAAGATTTAAGGTCAGGCGAGAGTTGAAGAGGTTTTAAGTTTTTGAGAGCACGGGCTAAGGGAGAAGAAGGGGGAATAGAGGATGGAAGGTTGCCCATAGTGAAGGAGGCAAGCCCAGAGAAAAGAGAGGGTAGAAACACGGAGAATGGGGGTGGTGAGCAGCCCTGGGCTGCAATGTGGGTGAGCAGCCAAAGCAGGCATCCCCGCCATTGACTTGCCACCAAGGGAATGTGGGTGAATGACCAAGGCAGGCATCCCCGCAGTGATCAGACACCAATGAAATGTGGGTGAATAATCAGGCAGGCGTCCCTGCAGTGATTAACCACCAAGGGAAGACTGTCTTCCTGAGTCCGTGACCGGCGCTGGATTTTGGGTCCACGGATAAAAATGTGTCTCCTTTGTCTCTACTAGAGAGGAAAAAGAACTGGAATTGGAAGGACAGGGAGATTGAAGGGTAGCGTGAGAGGCTGGAGAAGAGAGTGAAAAGACCACTTAACCTGATTTGAGATTGGTGAGATGTTCCTTGGGCTGTTTGGTCTGAGGACCAGAGGTCATAGGTGGATCGCCTCATGGAGTGAGGGCGAGGACAGGGGACCTGTCTCCCAAAGGAGTCCTCCTGTCCCGGGCTTCGGCACCAAATGTCACATGTGCCTGTGTGAAGAGACCACCCACAGGATTTGTGTCAGCAACAAGGCTGTTTATTTCACCTGGGTGCAGGCGGGCTGAGTCCAAAAAGAGAGTCAGCAAAGGGAGATAGGGGTGGGGCCATTTTATAGGATTTGGATAGGTAGTGGAAAATTACAGTCAAAGGGGGTTGTTCTCTGGCGGGCAGGGTCAGGGGTCACCAGGTGCTCAGTGGAGGAACTTCTGAGCCAGGAGAAGGAATTTCATAAGGTAATGTCATCAGTTAAGGCAGGCAGGAATCAGTCATTTCCACATCTTTTGTGATTCTTCACTTGCTTCAGGCCATCTGGATGCATATGTGCAGGTCACAGGGGATATGATGGCTTAACTTGAGCTCAGAGGCCTGACAGAAACCAGGCACAAGAATGTAAAATCATTTGCCCTAGATTTTATAGCTAGAAAATGCAGAACTGAGACTGTTGCCTTTCTCTACTCCACTGTCACTGAAGATAAAACATATTGCACTTCAATTTGCAGAAATATGATCAAATATCCCTCAGAAGATTCTGAGGTCTAAATGAAAATTGAAGTTTCTGGGCCAATAAAGCTGAAGGCCACCCTTTGGACCCTGGAAGGCCACCCTGAGTGGTCTGCTTACCTCTCTCTTGGACGTCTCTATTTTATTCTCTAACTCAACACTGTCTTTGCTATCTTTATTGCAAATATCTGAACTGTGCTTCCATGCCAAGGCTCTGTCAAGTTATAATCTAGATTGAGTTTTCTTAGTCTGGTTGTACAAACTCTGCAAAACAGAACAAAATTTTCCTCTCTCTTTTTCTCATCAGCTAGCTCCTTAGATGAGAAGTAAATTTCAGTGTTACACACCTACAAGATCCTCAGTAAACAGTTCTGAGTTCAGGAAAATTCTTTTTGGCACCATTCCCCAAATTAACAGCAACAAAAATTAATTTTATATATGAATGGCATAAATGGACATTATAGAATGCATGAGGAGGCTAAAGAGAATGGAGAGAACATTCTGTGAACTGTTCCCTAACCCCAGGATAAGACTGTGCATTGTTCTGGGAAAATGGTCTTTAGCAATTAAATAGTTAAACCTCCAGTGAAAGCAGGCCACAGCTGGAGAGAGTGTTTATAGTGCAAGGCAGGAAGTATGGAGTCAATGACTTCTGCTGGCAGGAAAGGGTGGAGGGGAAAGGGGAGGGAGAGAAAAGCAGGGTGCCGGGAAGGAGGATTCTTAGTTGTTCTCAGCCTGGAAGACTTTCTCTCTCAATTTGAAGCCAGATATTGGCCAGAAAACTTCTCCCATTGCTACAGAAAGGATGAAAAAGGTGCTGAGTGCAGACAGAGTGAAGCCAAAGTTGGGAGATGCAGGCATTGTGCCCAGAATACAGTTGGAACTTCCAGCATTTGAATGGAGCTACACAAAAGTAGGAATTGAGATGCTTAGACATCCAGAAATACAGTTGAGAAAGCTTTCTTAAATAATAATGATATTTATTTAGCAATTTTACATGCCAAGAGCTGCACTAAATGTTTTATATTCATTACCCCATTTAATTCTCAAGAACCCAATGAGAAAAGTCTCTGTTTTAGAAACTATTCCTCACTTTACAAATGAGCAAACTGAGGCTTTACAAAGTTGAGTAGGTTTCCCAAAGTATAAATTCAAATAATTTGCTCCTTATCAAAATACAAATTTCAAAAAGTTAGAACATGATTTTCATACAAATATATAGTCCAAGACTTACTTACTTCATTTGTGACAGAACCAGCTGGTTTAAAGAGGAGGATAGAAGATCGCTGATAAGTGTGTGTGTGTGTGTGTGTGTGTGTGTGTGTGTGTATACATGTCACCAGTAGAAGAAAAGAATGCTAGATAAAATTGCAGAGTTATATAGAGAATAGAGAACTGACTAAGGTCCCACAGAGCAATACAATCAAAATCATGGCCGGGCGCAGTGGTTCACGTCTGTAATCCCAGCACTTTGGGAGGCTGAGGTAGGTGGATCACGAGGTCAGAAGATTGAGACCATCCTGGCTAATATGGTGAAACCCTGTCTCTATTAAAAATACAAAAAATTAGCCAGGCGTGGTGACATGCACCTGTAGTCCCAGCTACTGGGGAGGCTGAGGCAGGAGAATGCCTGGGCGACACAGTGAGACTCCATCTCAAAAAAAATAAAAATAAAAATAAATAAATAAATAAAAACCTTTAGGGTTATTTTTTATTGGACATAAATCATTTGACTCTCTATATGACAAAAAACCAATTGTGACTGATTTTCTAAATGTTCCCATCTAATTTTAAAGACAATCAACCCTAATCAATAAAGCATAGTAGATCAAACAAAATCACATCCCTAGGTGATAAGTGGCTTCAGGTGGCCTTAGACAATGTTTGCTATGGCCTGAATGTCGTCCCCTCAAAATTCTTGTTTTGGAAGCACCAATGTGATGGTATTACAAGGTAAAGTCTTTGGGAGGTGATTAGGTCATGAGGGGAGAGCCTTCATGAATGGGATTAGTACCCTTATAAAACAGGGTCCCAGGGAGCTGCTTTTCCCCTTCCACCCTGTGAGGATACTCTGAGCAGGTGTCTTCTAGGTACTGAATCTGCTAGTGCCTTGATCTTGGACTTTCCTGCCTCTAGAACTGTGAGAAATACATTTTTGTTGTTTATAAAGTTACTCAGTCTAAGGTATTTTGTGATGGCAGCCATCAAGGACTAAGACAATGTTGTGTACAGCACTATCGAATGAAGCTTTTTGAGATGATGCAAATGTTCTACTGCACTGTGCAGTGACGTATCCACAGTACACGTGTAGCTGTTGAGCACTTGAAATGTGACTAGTGTGCTGAGGAGTTGAATGTGAATTAATTTAAACTGAAGTAGTCACATGTGACTAGTGACTCCTTTGTTGAATGACGCACTCTAAGACTTTGAAAGAGCACAGTCTGCAGAATACCCAGGTGATTCATACCCACAGTAAATGTTGGGAAGAACTGTTGTACATAATACTGACAAAGGTAGTTGTAGACCAATTTTTGAGAAATACTGCTCCAATCTCTGCTCTTACAGAATCCACTTTCAAAAAACGCAAATATGGTATTATCAATCCTACTTAACAGGGGACAGAAGGTCAACTGCTGAAAGGCAGTATAATTAGTCAGTGGTCATGCAGTTTGGTTATAAAACAAACTGAAGGCAGCTTGTGTAGATCCCGTTGATTGTAGCCCAGAATTGCCAGATCTTGCAATTTTTCAGAAAACTCCACAAATCTGAATTTTTATATGAGATATTCTTGGATTTTCAAAATCCTCTGTAGACCAAACAAAATGAGTTTGGAATCCTGATATAGTCCGTAGGCTACCAGTTTCCAACTCTGGCTAGCTCAGTACAAACATTACTCTGCTTCTAGGCCAGACGCAGTGACTCACACCTATAATCCCAGCACTTTGGGAGGCTGAGGTGGGCAAATCACATGAGGTCGGGAGTTCGAGACCAGCCTGACCAACATGGAGAAACCCCATCTCTACTAAAAATACCAAATTAGCCGGGTGTGGCAGCACGTGCCTGTAATCCCAGCTACTCAGGAGGCTGAGGCAGGAGAATCATTTGAACCCGGAAGCGGAAGTTGTAGTGAGCTGAGATTGTGCCATTGCACTCTAGCCTGGGCAATGAGGGCAAAACTCTGTCTCAAAAAGAAAAAAAAAAAAAAAAGAGAAAAGATTGCCCTGTTGTCTCTACAAGGAACTGAGGACAGGGGTTTGGCCCTTCCAGATCTTTCCAGGCAGAATCAAAGGCTTCTCACAGCACTTGTTAGTATGGCCCTTTCAATGTTCAATGCTTTGAGAAAAAAATATCTGTTATTTATAAATTACCCAATCTAAGGTATTTTATTACAGCAGCCCAAATGGACTGCTTGTCACATATCCCTAAAAAGTTATTTACATGCCATCTTTCCAACTAGATTGCAAGTCCCTGGAGGAGAGGCACATACTCAGCTATCTATTGTCAGCATAACACCTGAAAAACAGAAAGCATTTAATATATCTTAGTTAAAAGTGTGTATGTGAAAATTAGAAGCTTAAACCAGACATAGTGGCTACACCTGTAATTTCAGTTCCTTGAGAGGCTGAGGCAGGAGGATTCCTTGAGCCCAAGAGTTCAGATCAGCCTGAGCAACATCGTGAGATTTCTCCCCAAAATAAACTAAGTTTTTTAAAAAAATCAGAAACTGGCTGGCCACAGTGGCTCCCACCTTTAATTCCAGCACTTTGGGAAGCTAATGGGGGAGGATTGCTTGAGCCAGGAGTTAAAGACCAGCCTGGGAAACATAGCAAGATCTTGTTTCTACTAAAAGTAAAAAAAAAAAAACAAAATTAGCTGGGCAAGGTGGTGCATACCTGTAGTCCCAAATACTTGGAAGGCAGAAGCAAGAGGATTGCTTAAACCCAGAAGTTTGAGGTTGCAGTGAGCTATGATACACCACTGCACTCCAATCTTGTCTCTTAAAAAAAAAAAAAAATCAGAAGCTTAAATGGGATGGCTATGAGCCAAATGAATTTATTTCCTTGTTGTCATGTTGTTTTTAAACAAGATAGCAGACCCCATTTCTCAAATAAATAAATAAACAGAAAAGTACAGAGTCTTGCTATGTTGCCCAGGCTGGCCTGCAACTCCTGGGCTCAAGCGATCCTCCCACCTCGGCCTCCCAAGTAACTGGGACTATAAGCACCATATTGGAGAACCTGGCTTGAGTGTAGGTTTAAAAACTGTGATGGGGTTCCTCCTTAATCCATAATGGTTTATTTATTGCTGCCACAAATAAAAACATACATGTTAAATGTGTACAGTTATAAAACTTACCCTTATTTATTTATTTATTTATTTATCTTTAAGACAGAGTCTTACTCTGTTGCCCAGGCTGGAGTGCAGTGACACAATCATGGCTCACTGCTGCTTTGAACTCCCTGAATTCAGGTGACCCTCCCACTTCAGTAGCTGGGACTACAGGTATGCACCACCAGGCCTGGCTAATTTTTTTATCTTTAATTTTTTTGGTAGAGATGGGGGTCTCCCTATGTTGCCCAGGCTGGTCTTGAACTCATGGGCTCAAACCATCCTCCTGCCTTGGCCTCCCAAAGTGTTAGGATTACAGGCACGGGCCACCACAGCTAGCCAAACTTATGTTTTATTTATATAAAATATAGAACTGATAAAATGCAACATCTGTCCAGGTAGAAATATATCAATTAACCATGCTGATTGATAGCCCTAAGTATTATGTCTTAGTTGATTTTTTTAAATCACATACTTTCCAAGGAACTTGATATATTCCTGTTTTGAACAGATCCAATTTTTCCCATGCCGACGTTTGAGGTAAACTAGGTCTTTCTACTGATTTTACCAAAATTATTTTTAAAATATACCTAGCATCTTCTCACATTTTTTTCCTCGGGGGCGGGTGGGACGGGGGAAACTGTGGTGCAAAGAGAAGTCTACATACAGTTTTTTTTTTTAAAGCAAATCCAGTCATTAAAAGCAGAGCTGCAGAGACAAGAGTAGGGAGCTCTTTTCTGTACTGTGAAGTCTGATTCTCTCTGAAGTAGAATTTCATCAGACTGAATGTGTTATGAATTTTAAATATATTTGAGGCTAAAAGGGAAAAAATAAGTATGTTGTTCTTTCTTATAGGTTTGCCTTTAGATGTGTCTGGTCACTACCTTGGAAACCCTTACAAATGGCAACTGACGTCAAGAAAAGAGAAAAAACACTGCTGAGAGCACACACTGCATGCATTATAGATGATTCTGAGGACTGAGGCTTATGCCGGTACTAAGTGGCTTGAAGATGAGCATAAGCAATCTTCCGTTTCACATTCTTCATAAACTTTTTAAGGACTTGGAGGTCTGAAAAAACATCTTTGTGTTTTTAATTTAAGCAAAGTGACAATTCAGTTATTAGCTTAAGTGTTCTGTCCCACCATAACTGCCAAGGTCATTAAAATGTTTGGCACTAATAAATCTCAAAAACAAGGGGAAGCTGCACCCTTGTTTTGAATATAGTTTATCCCAACATTTTATTATGAAAAAATTCAGACATACAGCAAGTTGAAAGAATTTTACAATGAACAACCAAATACTCATCACCCAGATTCTTCTATTTTCAATATACAAAACTGGCCTTATCATATGTCTGTCTGTCTACCATGCATCCATCGATCCATCCATTTATTCTTTTACCTATACCTTAATCCATCCAATTTTGATGCATTTCAAATAAATTGCAGACATGAGTGCACTTCCCCCATAAATATTTCAGCATGCATATCACAACTAGAATTCAATATTTGTTTATAGGTTTTCTTTTGATATAACATTTACATACAATGAAATGCACACATGTTAAGTGTATATTTGCTGTTTTGACAAAAGATTAGTTTCAGAGTGTAGTGGGCTAGTTTTTCTGGATTTATGGTTCTCTTTTTCCCTCTAGGATCTCCACACATATTATTCTTTTTCTTTTTTAAAAGTAAACTTTCTAGAGGTGTTTGAGGTTCATAGCAAAACTGAACAGAAAGCACATAGAATTCCCATATGCCCCCTGCACCAATACCATGTACAGCCTCCCAAACTGTCAACGTCCCACACCAGAGTGGTATATTTGTTACAACCAATGAACCTACATTGATACAGTCCATAGCTTACATGAGTGTTCAGTCTTGGTGTTTTACATGCTATGGGTTTGAACAAATATATAATAATATATATCCACCATTGTAGAGTCCAACAGAAGTTTCATTGCCTTAAAATCCTCAGTGCTTTGCTATTCATCCCTCCTTCCCCTGGTAACCACCGATCTTTACTGTCTCAATAGTTTTACCTTTTCTAGAGATCACATAGATGAAATCGTACCTTCCCCTGGGAACCACTGATCTTTTTATTGTCTCAACAGTTTTACCTTTTCCAGAGATTGCATAGTTGAACTCATAGTTGAATTTGCATTTAACAAGTTCAGAACACTCTTTTTGTAGAATCTAAGAAGTGATGTTTCCGAACCTATTGACCTTTTATAAGAAAATATGAATATCCAGTCCTAAAAACTAGATACAAGCTATCTGTAAAACTGCTTTGTGATGTGTTGTTTTATATCGCAGACCTGAACCTGTGATATAGGTTTTCAGATTGGCTTTTTTCACTTAGCAATATGCATTTAAAGTTTTTCCATGTTTTTCATGGTTTGTTAGCTCATTTCTTTGTAGCACTTTTTAGCATTTCTTTTTAGCATCCTCTTATCTCGATGTCCTACAGTTTATTTATTCAGCTACTGAAGGACATCTTGATTGCTTCCAATTTTTGGCAATTGTGAATAAAGCTGCTATAAACATTCATGTGCAGGTTTTTATGTGGACATAAGGTTTCAACTCATTTGAGTAAATACCAAGGAACATGATTGCTGGATTACATGGTAAGAGTAGGTTTAGTTTTGTAAGAAGCTGCCAAACTGTCTTCCAAAGTAGCTGTACCATTTTGCATTCCCACCAGCAATGAATGAGAGCTCCTGTTGTTCCATATCCTTGTTAGCCTTTGGTGATGTCAGTGTTTTGGATTTTGGCCATTCCAATAGCTGTGTGGTAGAATCTCATTGTTGTTGTTTTAATTTGCATTTCTCTAATGACATATGATATTGAGCTCCTTTCCATATGCTTATTTGCCTCTGTGTATCTTCTTTGGTGAGGTATCTGTTCAGGTCTCTTGCCATTTTTTCATCAGGTTATTTGTTTTCTTATTATTGAGTTTTACGAGTTCTTTGTATTTTGGGTAATAGTCCTTTATCAGATATATCTATTGCAAATATTTTCTACCAGTCTGTAGCTTGTCTTCTCATCCTCTTGACAGTGTGTTTTGAAAAGTTATATTCATTTTCCATTAAACATTAGCCTATTCAACGGAGGGGAAAACTTGGTAGATAAGAAGATTCCTGCCATCATGGAACCCAAATTTTAATGAAAGAGACAACAATAAACAAATAAATGAATAAACATATAATTATTTACGTGGAGTTACTTGCTGGAAAGAAAATTAAAACAAGGTAAAGGGTTAAAGAGTAGCTGGAGAAGGATCACTCTGGCTGCTGTGTAGATCTCATGGGGCCAAGGTAGAACAGACCATACTGGGGGCAAGGGTAGACATGGGGGTTAGGAAGTTACTGCCCTCATACAAGCAAGAGACAATCTGGGCATGGACTAGGGTGGAAGCAGTGGGTGTGGTGAGAAATATCCAGATTCTGGACATTTCTTAAAAGTGGCACTGGCATAACCTGCTCATGGGTTGGTTATAAGAGAAAGGATTCAGGGATGAAAGCTAGGTTTGGCCTAAACAACTGTGTGAATGGTGGTGAAATTGGGAGGAGAGTATAGAAGGAAGGGGATGCAGACCAGGCTGGGACATGGGACAGTCAAGTGAATATTCAGGAGGAGATGACCAAGAAGGCCATTGGGATTTGACAGGAAAGGTTAGGGCTGGAAATACACAAATGTGGGAGTTTTCAGCATATATATTGTGTGCTGCATATCTTTGTAGCCTTCCTTATTCTCACTCCATGCCTCTCCACTCTGCTCTTTACCTTCACACAGCCTGACCTGTATGGATTACGTCAATGGACTTCAACCCCTGGTTTCCAGCTGGAGTCAGCCAGTCCTGTGGCAGATCAGAAAAAAAGAGCAAGTGAGGTGGTGTATTCCCCCAGCTCCTTTCCTGAAGATTGCCTGAGTCCCTTGATCAAAGCCACAGCTCCCGTCACACAGGCCTCCCCACAGCTGTTCCTCTCTAGGTGCAGTCACTGCTCCTGATTGAATGAGGTTGGATGAGATCATTTAGGGAGTGTGAATAGATAGAAGAGAAGAGCTTTGAGGACTGCCTCTTAGGACACTCTAATATTTAGAGGCCAGAAAGAAGAGGTGGGCTCTGCCAAGGAGGAGTCTGTGTGGCAGAAGAAAAACAGGAACACGTGGTCTCTGATGTCTAGGTAGAGGCTCAGTGAAGGTAGAGTTCTTCAAGAGACAGGTCTCCTGGCCGTGCACAGTGGCTCATACCTGTAATCCCATCACTTTGGGAGGCTGAGGTGGTTGGATCACTTGAGGTCAGGAGTTTGAGACCAGCCTAGCCAACATGAGGAAACGCTGTCTCTACTAAAAATATAAAAATTAGCTGAGCGTGGTGGCACACACCTGTAATCCCAGCTACTTGGGAGGCTGAGGCAGGAGAATCACTTGAACCCATGAGGCAAAGGTTGCAGTGAGCCGAGATGGCACCACTGTATTCCAGCCTGGGCAACAGAGGGAAACTGTCTCAACAAACAAACAAACAAGGACAGTTCTCCTAAAGTGTCCTAAGCTACCATTTTCCTTAAACTCTCAGGACCCTTTCTTGTTCCCCCTCATCATTCTTGACCTTTTCTTTTCTCAGGGTTGTTGAACTTGCTTTGCAATTAAGCTTTAGACACTCCGGATATGCTGATATGTTGTGTCGGACCCCAAGGGAGGTGATGGTTTGAGCTCTGGTCAGAGGCTCTCAGCAGCTGTGCACATCTACAGATGCATCAGGTATGGGAAGAAGAGGGAAAAGGAAACAGGGAGAAACTACCAAGAAATATACACAATTTTTTTTTTTTTTTTTTTGCAATGGAGTCTCACTCTGTCACCCAACTGGAGTGCAGTGGCATGATCTTGGCTCACTGCAACCTCCGCCTCCCGGGTTCAAGCAATTCTCCTGCCTCAGCCTCCCGAGTAGCTGGGACTACAGGTACATGCCACCACGCCCAGCTAATTTTTGTATTTTTAATAGAGACGGGGTTTCACCATGTTGACCAGGCTGGTCTCGAACTTCTGACCTCAGGTGATCCACCCACCTAGACCTCCCAAAGTGCTGGGATTACAGGTGTGAGCCACCGCGCCCGGTCAGACAATTATTTTTAAATATCTCTTGGATACTACCCTGTGAATATGGTCAAAGCAGGAATTATTTCATATTCACCATCGATGTTCAGAACCTAACACCCACTTGACCGTTGCAGCTCGATAAGATTTTTTACAATAAATAAACACTTTAAAAAATTGACATACCCCGTCTCTACTAAAAATACAAAAAATTAGCCGGGCGCGGTGGCGGGCACCTGTAGTCCCAGCTACTCAGGAGGTTGAGGCAGAAGAATGGCGTGAACCTGGGAGGTGGAGCTTGCAGTGAGCCGAGATCACGCCACTGCACTCCAGCCTGGGGGACACAGCGAGACTCTATCTCAAAAAAAAAAAATTGACATGTTGTAATATAAGTATACTATGCTTTCAGTGCTTGAAGTCACCCTTACAGACTTGACAACTAGTTCCTTAAATTGCCCTAGTATTATACATCTCTGAGTATGCTTTCAAATGTTACAAATTACTTTGGTGTGAATGCACTTTTTTTAAAAAAAAAAAAAAACAGAATTGTATTGAGAAGATGGCAACATAAACTCTGCAGAAACAAAGGCTGTGGATTTAGGTCATTTGGACTATGGGGCCATCAGATAAGTATATTAGTACTGCACTAGCAGTTTTTGTTTTAAAATGTGACACTGTTATTCCCTAATATCTTGGTGCCATTCCCAGAAAGCATGCTTTGTGTAATTGGCAAGCTTTTTCAAAGACTGTTCTTTATTTGCAGGCTCCATGTTAATGTGTTTGACGGATTTCCTCAACTCTCTGGATCTTTTCCTGACTTAGTTTAACTGACAAAAATCTGTCTCTTCTACAGGATTCCTAGAAAATATATATATTGATTTATTCATTTATAAAATGAAATTTCACATTCAGCACAACACTGTTGGGTTTTGGGGGTTTTGTTTGTTTTAGGGGGAAGAAGGAAGATGGAGGCGTAACCATTCCATTCAAGTAGCTGTGGCATTCCTCATTTAACCGGTGGACCATGGATAAATATGGGTCTCAGCATCTGAGCTTTGGCTGTATTGGGCTCTGGGTGAGGGGACAAAGTGGTTGCTGAACTTCCCCGTAGACAGGAAGTGTTGTACTAAGCAGGACTCTTTTGGTTGCAGATGACAGAAATAAAGCCAAAATAGAATAAGCAAAAGGGAATTTTTGGCTCTGATAAACTGAGGAAAGGGCAGGGCACAAAGGGGCTTCCAGGGATGCCTGGAAGCAGGAAGTCAAATGCCGTCAGGATTCCCTGTCCCTGCCCCTTTCTCAGACTGCACAGTGATGGAGAGGCCTGAAGCTCCTTCCAGGCTCACCATTCCAGCTTCGTCACACATGAGACAGTCCCTGATGTTTTTATTCCAATTTTTAAACTCCCGAATGAGGACTTTGAAGATCCATGCTTGGGTCACTTGCCTAGCCCTGAGATCAGTATTTGCTACAACCAACTAGTTGGAGTAAGGACAGGAGCTGTTCTTCAGGAGGAGAGGAGGGAAGTGCTGGGCAGACAGTAGCAGGTGACCTCCACAAAGCTCAAACTCGTGACTTGGAAACAGCCAGCCTCCCTGAATTGCCCTGATTTATAAGTTGTCTTGGCTGAGAACTGACCCCTATTCTCAGTTGCTCAAAAATACCTTCCCTACTCACAATTCTCTCAAATGGATTATTATTGGCATTTGAGGGGTTTTGAGGGAGGGGAAAAGAGATGCCAAGAGAGTTTACTGAGGCATTTGCTTTTCGGTGTTTGAGTTGTTAAACTTTTCTAAAACACCATGGGCATTTTTCAATGATTTTCATCAAAATAGAGAATGTGGACACATGACTAGAAAAGCAGAAGGAAGTCTGTAGGAAAATTATTTATAATTAAAATGCTGCTGCCAGGCTACAGAGAAAGACTCCAACTTAAGTTCAAGGCAGAGGCAGGGTAGGGGTGCTGGGGAGGGAAAAGTACCTAAACTTTCCCTTCCCGAGGAAATGTGTTTTTGGTCAAGATAAGCAGATCTATCCCAGTCCACCTCTCCTTGTCTGTTGTTTTTAGAGCACTGAGCAAATGCAAAGCCCATACCAAAAGAGCCCCAGAAAATTTTTTTCCTGCTCCTGGGGCTCTGACACTGTGACCTCTGCTCTTGCCTGCCTTTGTGATACTGTACCAAAGGCCAATGCTGGGTTACAAATGGGATTGTAGGCTGCTAACCTAGCTGTCTTGGTAGGAAAGAGCTGGATGGAAGAAGGGAGGAAATGGAAAGGCTCCCTGCAGTCATGGGAAACTGGAAAAATGCATGAGAAAGTGCTGAAGGGTGCAAACAGGATGGGTAACATGGGTTTGGGAGGTGTCATGAGTTGAGTGATATCACTTCCAAATAGATACAGTAAGGTTGTAACCCCTACTGCCTGTGTCTGTTAGGCACAGCAATATTCTTGCACTGCAATAAAGAAATACTTGAGACTGGGTAATTTATAAGGAAAGAGGTTTAACTGGTTCACAGTTCTGTAGGCTGTCCAGGAAGCATAGCAGCATCTGCTTCTTGGGAGGCCTCAGGAAACTACCAGTCATGGCAGAAGGCAAAGGGGGAGCAGGCTTATCACAGGGTAAGAATGGGAGCAAGAGCAAGAGAATGGGTGGGCAAGGTGCCACACACTTTTAAATGACCAGATCTTGTGAGATCTTACTCACTGTCTTGAAGATAGCTCCAAGCTATGAGGGATCCGCCATCATCCAAATACTTCCCATCAGGCCTCACTTCCAGCATTGGGGATTAGAATTCAATATGAGATTTGGGCGGGGACAAATATCTAAATTATATCACTGTGAATGTGTCCTTATTTGGAAATAGGGTGTTTGCAGATGTATTCGAGTTAAGATGAGGTCATTACAGTGAACCCTAATTCAATTAATTCAACATGATCGGTATCCTTATTAGAGAGCAACATTTGGACATAGAGACAGACTCTCACAGAGGGAAAGCAGTGTAGACACGGAAGAATACAGCCGTATGAGGGGCCACGTGGTGACGGGATGGAGGCAGAGATTGGAGTTGTATTGTCACAAGCCAGGGAACATCTGAGGCTGCCAGAAGCTGGAAGAGGAAAGGAAAGATCTTCCTCTGAGGCTTCCGAGGGAGCATGGTCCTGCCAACACCTTGATCTTGAACTTCTAGCCTCCAGAACTGTGAGACAACAAATTTCTCACAGTTGTTTGAAGCCACTCCCTTTGTGATATTTTGTTGTGACAGCCCTAGGAAATGGATACAGGGGGTGATGTGGGGTTTAGGGAACCAATACCAAAAAAAAAAAGAAAAACATTAAAAGACTTCATTGGAAAACCCAGTATGTATAATGTGATAGCATTTATTCATCTATGTAAAATTATAACATATATATAAAGAAATTCAAATTAAAAATAAAAAATGAAGAAGAAAAATATCTTCCCCATGTTTTCAGCCAAGTAGAGATTCATTCATTTGGATTCACAGGCATCTATTTTAAAACACAAACATCCCTTGAGATTGTTAACTGGAAGAGTTCATTACATTTCATGTAAAGTTTTGTAATTAGCTAATCAAAATACTTTGCTCTTAATGCTCAGCAGAAACCAGTATAGAGGGCCTTCAAATTTTTGCTTAGGAGGAATGGAAGGAAGCAATGGAAGGACTGGTAGTATGTCAGTATGATTAACTTAACCAGGAGTTCAATATTTTTTTTAGGACTAATTCTATTTTGAAACTTTCCCTCACTATTTGACTTGTTAACGTGACCTGATTTTTGTTTGAAGCATGTAAAGTTTGGAGAACTCTGGGTAGAATGAAAACCTGGCCAGGCACAGCGGCTCATGCCTGTAATCCCAGCGCTTTGGGAGAATTGCTTGAGGCCAGGAGTTCAAGACCAACCTGGGCAACATAATGAGACCCCATCTCTACCTACCCCCAATTTTTTTTAATCAGTCAGGCATGGTGACTCACACGTATAGTCCTAGCTATTTGAGAGGCTGAAGCTGGAGGATCACTTGGTCCTACACATCTGAAGCTGCAGTGAGCTATGATCATGCCACGGCATTCTACCTGAGATGACAGAGTGAAAGTCTATCTCTGAAAAGAGAAAAGAAAGGAAGAAAGAAAGAGAGAGAGAGAGAGAGAGGGAGGGAGGGAGGGAGGGAGGGAAAGAGAGAGAAAACCTAAATAGTGTTCCTCAGTAAGAGTGCTTTAGACAACAAAGGGACAGGCGAAGGCCAAGTGTCCTCTATGGGAGGGTGGCAGTGGTTACTGCTGTGGGAAAAGAGAAAATAAAGTGAGAGAAAAATTTTGCTGAGTTTCATCATTATGAAAACTGCTTCTTGATAACCTTTAATGTCATTTGGCTATTACCTTTTTGACTTGCCAGTATCTGTATTGCTAGTCAACAAACTGTTGCAAAAATGCAACTGCTGATGTAACGGATCCTGCATCCTAATTCTCTGACCCCAAATTTAGTTTGGTCCCATGCTTGGGTAGGTTGTACTCTCTTTTTTGGTTTATTCGACTAGTAACAATTTTGGAATCTTTACGCCAAAGCACCTTCCTTTCACTTCTCCTCAAACTAGAGATGTGCATGGATGTGTGTCCAGCATGAGGGGTGAGGCAATGGTCACTGAGGAGAAAGTTTGAAGTGGCCTGCAGCAAGTAAAAAGTTTAGGTTTTTTCCAAAAATTATTTAAATTTTACATTCTACTCAGTGCTTTATCAGTGTTTGTTTTAACGTTAAAATGTTTTGGCCGGGTGCGGTGGCTCACACCTGTAAGACCAGCACTTTGGGATGCTGAGGCGGGCAGATCACCTGAGGTTGGGAGTTCGAGACCAGCCTGACCAACATGGAGAAACCCCGTCTCTACTAAAAAATACAAAATTAGCCAGGTGTGGTGGCACATTCCTATAATCCCAGCTACTTGGGAGGCTGAGGCAGGAGAATCACTTGAACCGGGGAGGTGGAGGTTGTGGTGAGCCGAGATCGCACCATTGCACTCCAGCCTGGGCAACAGGAACAAAACTCCATCTCAAAAAAAAAAAAGGGTTCTCATATTTTAACCCACATGTGGGTTAAATAATGTTTTCATTGACTTTCCTATTAGGTTAATTCCCTTTCTCCATATGCCCCCTCTTCTGTCTTTGAGCAAAAAAGAGGCTACAGAGCCTCTTACCACATCTTAACAAGATGTGCCATGTTACGTGCTGTAACACGTAAAAAGAGGACCTCCTCTCTTTGGCCACCTCCTTTATTGTATTCCAGGAGTACATACACTCCAGCTTGAGGGGCATAAAGCTGGCACTGGACACAGGAGCTCAAACCCCAGGAGTGACTTAAGGAACACAGGCAATGGGAGTGAGGAAGTCAGTACAGAGCACATTCCAGCCATCTGCTGCTGATGGTCAGCTCTCTTAAGGCCTCTTAAGGAACTCTCAGAAGTGCTGCAAGCTCATAAGGCCTGTGCTCACAGCTGAGGTCATCTCAGCTTCTAGCCTAATCGAGATGTAGGATTGGTCTTTGGCAAAACTTTGAAGGAGGCGAAGTGTAGCTTCCTCTTGTTGATTCTGCTTTTCAATTGTTGTATAAGATTGCTCTTCCTCAAAGTGCTCATTCTTCAGATATTTGTCCTTGTCTCAGTGTCTTAGTCTATTTTGTGCTGCTATAAAGGAATAGCTAAACCTAGGTAATTTATTTTAAAAAAAAAAAAAGGTTCACGGTTTTTTGTTTGTTTGTTTGTTTGAGACACAGTCTTGCTCACCACCCAGGCTGGAGAGCAGTGGCGCGATCTCGGCTCACTTCAAGCTCCATCTCCCGGGTTCACGCCATTCTCCTGCCTCAGCCTCCTGAGTAGCTGGGACTACAGGTGCCCACCACTATGCCCAGCTAATTTTTTGTATTTTTAGTAGAGATGGGGTTTCACCGTGTTAGCCAGGATGGTCTCGATCTCCTGACCTCGTGATCCGCCCACCTCGGCCTCCCAAAGTGCTGGGATTACAGGCGTGAAGGTTCACGGTTTCACAGGCTTACAAAAAGCATGGCACCAGCAACCGCTTGGCTTCTGGTGAGGGTATCAGGCTGTTTCCACTCGTGGCAGAAGGTGAAGGATAGTCTGTGCAGAGATCATATGGAAAGAGAGTAGGAAAGGTGCGGGGTTTGGGAGTGGGAGGTGTCAGGCTCTTTTTAACAACGATCTGCTGTGGGAACTAAGAAAGTGAGAACTCACTCACAGCCTCCCAGTCCCAAGGAGGGCATTAATCTATTCATGAAGGATCTGCCACCATAACCCAACCACTTCCCATTAGGCCCCAACTGCAACATTGGGAATCCAATCTCAACATGAGGTTTGGAGGGGACAAATACCCAAACCATAGTGACTAGTTCCTAATACCACTCAACTCTTACCATAGACATTTGCCTCTCCTCTTTACCATTTCCAGGCAATGCCTGCTGAGATAGGCTTTTAAATAGTAGGATTTTAGAAGAGATTTCATTTAAGCATTATGTAGATGGATGAATGTGTTATCCTGTTTGTGTTGCTATAATGGAATACATGGCTGGGTGCGGTAGCTCACACCTGCAATTCTAGTACTTTGGGAGGCTGAGGTAGGAGGATCTTTTGAGCCCAAGAGTTTGAGACCAGCCCTGGCAACATAGCAAGACTTTGTCTCTACAAAAAAATTAAAAATTAGCTGGGTGTGGTGGTATGCACCTGTTGTCCCAGCTACTCAGGAGGCTGAGATGGGAGGATCTCTTCAGCCTAGAAGGTTGAGGCTGCTGTGAGCCATGGTCACGCCACTGCACTCCAGCCAAGGCAATAGAGTGAGATCCTGTTGAAGGAAAGAAAGAAGGAAGGAAGGAAGGAAGGAAGGAAGGAAGGGAGGGAGGGAGGGAGGGAGG
>NC_045435.1:107416571-107417127 GCF_002776525.5 Piliocolobus tephrosceles | reverse complement strand
GGAGGGAGGGAGGGAGGGAGGGAGGGAAAGCAAAGCAAAGAAAGGAAAGGAAAAGAAAAGAAAGAGAGGAAGGAAGGAAGGAGAGAGAGGGAGGGAGGAAGGAAGGAGAAAGAGAAAAGAAAGAAAGAAAGAGAGAGAGAGAGAAAGAAAGAAAGAAAAAGAAAGAAAGAGAAAAAGAAAGAAAGAAAGAAAGGAAAGAAAGAAAGAGGGAGGAGGGGAGGGGAAGGAGGAAAAGAAAGGAAAAGGAAGGAAGGAAAGGAAGGAAGGAAAGGGAAGGTAAGGGAAGGTAAGGTAGGGAAGGTAAGGGAAGGGAAGGTAGGAAAGGAAGGAACCTGAGGTTGGGTAATTTATAAATAAAATATATTTAATTAGCTCACGGCTCTGCAGGCTGTAAGGAAGCATGGCACCAGCATCCCTTGTGAGGCCTTAAGAACCTTACAATTATGGAAGAAGGTAGCAGGAGCATCACATGGCAAGAGCAAGTAATGTGGGAGATGGCACATTCCTAAAAATAAATAAATAAATAAATAAATAAATAAATAAATAAATAAATAAA
>NC_045435.1:107382761-107416561 GCF_002776525.5 Piliocolobus tephrosceles | reverse complement strand
AAATAAATAAATAAATAAATAAATAAATAAATAAATAAATAAATAAATAAAAAACAGATCTTGCATGAACACAGAATGAGAATTCTCACCACTGAGAGGGTAGCGCTAAGCCATTCATGAGGGACCAGTCTTCATGATCCAAACACTTCCTGCCAGGCCCCACCTCCAAAACAGGAATCACATTTCCATATGAGATTTGGAGGACACAAATATCCAAATCATATTAATAAAGGACACATTTAGAGACAAGCAAGCTTTCAGAATCCTTCAAATTGTACTGGGAAAGCAGTTTCTCTTCATTACCTCCCCTCTACCCTTCCCAACCTCTGGTAACCATCATCTACTCTCTACCTCCATGAGATCAACTTTTTAAGCTCCCACATATGAGTGAGAACATGTGATATTTGTCTTTCTATGCCTGGCTTATTGCACTCAACATAATGACCTCCAGTTCCATCTATGTTGTTATAAATGACAGAATTTCATCTTTTTTTTTTTTGAGACGGAGTTTCGCCCTTGTTGCCCAGGCGAGAGTGCAATGGCGCGATCTCAGCTCACTGCAACCTCTGCCTCCCAGGTTCAAGCAATTCTCCTGCCTCAGCCTTCCCGAGTAGCTGGGATTACAGGCATGTGCCACTACGCCTAGCTGATTTTGTATTTTTAGTAGAGACAGGGTTTCTCCATGTTGGTCAGGCTGGTCTCAAACTCCCGACCTCAGGTGATCTGCGCGCCTCGGCCTCCCAAAGTACTAGGATTACAGGCATGAACCACTGCACCCGGCCTAGAATTTCATCTTTTTAATATCTGAATAGTATTCCATTGTGTATATATATCACATTTTCTGTATCCATTTATCCGTTGATGGACACTTAGTTTGATTCTATCATCTGACTCTTGTGAATAGTGCTGCAAAAGAAATGGAAGTGCAGATAAGTGTTAGATAAACTTTGTTCAGGCATGAGGTATAGTGCTGTCAGGTATGAGTTCAATGTTAATGAATCAACAATACTTATGCTATGATTGTTCTGCTATGGTTTGAATGTTTGTCCCCTCCAAAACTCATGTTGAAACTTAATCCCCAATGTGATAGTATTGAGAGGTAGGACCTTAAGAGGTGAATGAGGCTGGGCGTAATGGCTCATGTCTGTAATCTCAGAACTTTGGGAGGCCAAGGTGGGAAGATTGCTTCAGGCCAGGAGTTTGACACCAGCCTGGGCAACACAGTGAGAACCTGTCTCTACCGAAAATACAAAAATTAGCTGGGCATGGTGGCATATGTAGTCCTAGCTACTTGGGAGGCTGAGCTGGATCTCTTGAGGCCCAGAGCTTGAGGGTGCAGTGAGCCAAGATCACATCACTGTACTGCAGTCTGGGTGATGGAGCAAGACCTTGTCTTGAAAAGCAAAAAAAAAAAAAAAAAAAAAAAATGACATAATTGGGACATGAAGGCTCTGTCCTTATGAATTAATCCATTTATGGATTAATGGGTTAATGGATTAATTAGTTGTCACAGAGTGGGACTGGTGGATTTAAAGGAAGAAGAAGGGAAGTCTGAACTAGCCCACTCAGTCCCCTCGCCATGTGATGCCCTGTGCCACCTTGGTACTCTATAGAGAGTCCCCACCAGGAAGAAGGCCCTCACCATATGTGGCCTCTTGACCTTGGACTTGTCAGTCTCCATCAATTATAAGAAATAAACTCCTGGTGCGGTGGTTCATGCCTGTAATCCCAGCACTTTGGGAGGCCAAGGCGGGTGGATCACCTGAGGTCAGGAGTTCAAGATCAGCCTGACCAGTATGGTGAAACCGTGTCTCTACTAAAAATACAAAAATTAGCTGGGCGTGGTAGTGTGCACCTGTAGTCCCAGCTACTGGGAGGCTGAGACAGGAGAATCTCTTGAACCCGGGAGATGGAGGTTGCAGTGAGCTGAGACTGCGCCACTGCACTCCAGCCTGGGTGATAGAGCGACACTCTGTCTTAAAAAAAAAAAAAAAAAAAAAAAATTTAAAAATAAGTTATCCAATTTTAGAATTCTGTTATAAGCAACAGAAAATGAACTAAGACAATGTCATTAAACAAAAACAAACATAAAACAATATTATGTACTGATCGGTTGATGAACATATTGTGACCAGAGGCTTACAGGAACCTAACTAACCCTTTGTTGTCCCTAGGTTCAGTGTTTTGAACTAAACAATACTGAACAATGATTCAGTACTCACTGAGTCAGTGTTCATGGTGATTTTCTAGTTACCATGAATAATGAGAATCAACTGTGCCTCTTTTTCAAGGGCTCTGTGAAGATTCAATGTGAGCATTTAATGTGAGGATTCAGATTTTCTTTTTCTCCCACACTCCTGTGAGTCAGACACATCCATAATGATGAGAGCCTTTTGTAATGTGACTTAAGACTGGGAAGAATATAAACACTCTCTTTTAGTATTAACAAAGAGAGTATTGACTGTTAAAATATAAAAAGTCTGATTGCCTGCAGATGTGCCAACCTGTGACCAGACCGCCACAAAGACTTACTGATACTTGTCTCCTCCCCCATCTTCCTTCTAGCAGTGGAACCAGAAAGAATGCCTGGCTCCTAGGCTGGTGGCTGGACAGCAGGGCAGGTGAGTGAAGAACTCAGGAGTGAAGAGATAAAAGGAGTGGACACGGCCCAAATGTGGACAGCACCCTGGGAGCTACTCTTAGCCAGCCATGGAGGTGACCGTATAATGTGATCCCACTGTCCAGGATAAAAGGTCCCATGAACAGAACTAGAGATAAGTTGAAAGGACTAGAGAAGCTACTTCCAAGTTTCTGATACCACTGCACTCATTTCTTATTTCTATGGACTCTGTGAGAGTTAGAATATAATACTTGAACTTAAGTAAAAGTCCTAAATTAGTATTTCTCAGAATTTCATGGGTGTGGTTTATAGGCTAAAAGTAAAATCATCTGTAATCCCAGCACTTTGGGAGGCCGAGACGGGCGGATCACGAGGTCAGGAGATTGAGACCATCCTGGCTAACACGGTGAAACCCCGTCTCTACTAAAAAATACAAAAAAACTAGCCGGGCGAGGTGGCGGGCGCCTGTAGTCCCAGCTACTTGGGAGGCTGAGGCAGGAGAATAACGTAAACCCGGGAGGCGGAGCTTGCAGTGAGCTGAGATCCGGTCACTGCACTCCAGCCCGGGCGACAGAGTGAGACTCCGTCTCAAAAAAAAAAAAAAAAAAGTAAAATCATTTTGAAATGGACTTATTCCTCCACAGTAAGTGTCTTAATACTGGAGTTACATATATAGAACACAGAATAGTATACCTGGCATATAACAAGTTTTCAGAATATGAAAAACTATTGAGAAAGGTAGAGAGCAAAATGGACAAACAGAACCCTTCACTGATTATCCTCCCTGCAGGAACACCAAATTGAACAATTATCTACACAAAAAAAGCACCTTCACAAGAATCAAAAATCATGTGAGCGGCCGGGCGCGGTGGCTCAAGCCTGTAATCCCAGCACTTTGGGAGGCCGAGACGGGTGGATCACGAGGTCAGGAGATCGAGACCATCCTGGCTAACACGGTGAAACCCCGTCTCTACTAAAAATACAAAAAAAAAACTAGCCGGGCGAGGTGGCGGGCGCCTGTAGTCCCAGCTACTCCGGAGGCTGAGGCAGGAGAATGGCATAAACCCGGGAGGCAGAGCTTGCAGTGAGCTGAGATCCGGCCACTGCACTCCAGTCCGGGCGACAGAGCGAGACTCCGCCTCAAAAAAAAAAAAAAAAATCATGTGAGCAATCACAGTACCTGGTTTTAACTTCATATCACTGAAAGAGTTACTGAAGAGGGTAGGAAAGAGTCTTGAATTGCTGACACCATGCCTCCCTCATCCTAGCCCCTGGATAACATTTCTAGACACATGTTGGGCCAGAAGGGAACACACTGTCTTGAAGGGAAGGACTCACTCCTGGCAGGATTTATCACCTGCAGACTAAAGAGTCTCTGGGCCCCAAATAATTAGCAGCATTAACCAGGTAGTACACACTATGGGCCTTGGGTGAGACTCTGAGATGTACTGGCTTCAGTTGTGAGCCAACATATTCACAGCTATGGTGGCAACGAGGATAGACTCCTTCTGTTTGAGAAAAGAAGAAGGAAGAAAAAGGGGACTTTGTCTTGAAGCTTAGGAACCAACTTGGCCACATTGAGGAAAAGCACCAAACAGGCTCTCATGGTCCCCAGTTCCAGCCCTTGGCTTTTGGGTGGCATTTCTGTACCTACTCTGGGCCAAAGGAGAGCCCACTGTCCAGAACGGTGAGTCCCAAGCCTGGCAGCATCCACCACAAGCTAACTGAAGAGCTCTTGGGCCTTAAGTGAATATCAGCTACACCCTGGAAGTACTTACTGTGGGCCTGTGGTGGTGTTGGACATGGGGAGAAATTCCTCCACCTGGGGAAAGAGGAGGGAAGAATAGGAAGGACCTTGTCTTGTGGTTTCTGTACCAGCTCAGCTGCAGTAGAAGAGAGCACCAGGTAGAGTTCTAAGATTTCTGGCTCTAGGCCCTGGCTCCTGGACAATATCTCTGGACCTGCCCAGGGCCCAGGGGAACTTGCTGCCCTTAAGGGATGGACACAAGTCTGGCTGGCTTTGCCATCTGCTGATTGCAGAGACTTAGGGCCTTGAGCAAACAGGGTAGACAGGTAGTGGTTACAGCAGGCCTCGGGTGAAGCCTGTGCTTGTCAGCTTCAGGTCTGACTCAGCATAGTCCCAGTGCTGGTGGCCACAGGTGTCCTTGTGTCACCCCTCCCCCAGCTCCAGGCAGCTCTGCACAGACAGCAGCTCCACTTGTTGGGAGAAAGTAAGGGAAGAGAACAAGTCTCTGTCTGGTAATCCAGACGATTCTTGCAGGTCTTATCAAAGATCATGAAGGCAGTACCTCTACTCTTTAAGAACCACAGCATTAATGGTCTTGGAGCCCCCGAATGCAGATATAGCTGCAGTAACCAAAAACTTAGATCACAACACCCAAGTCTCTTTGAATACCTGGAATACCTTCCCAAGAAGGAGGAATACAAACAAGCCCAGACTGCAAAGACTACCATAAATATCTAACTCTTCAATGCCCAGACACCAGTGAACATCCACAAGCATTTGGACTATCCAGGAAAACATGACCTCACCAAACAAACTAAATAAGGCACCAGGGGCCAAGCTTGAAGAGACAAAGACATGTGACCTTTCAGACAGAGAATTCAAAATAGCTGTTTTGAGGAAACTCAAAGAAATTCCAGATAACACATAGAAGGAATTCAGAATCCTGTCAGATAAATTTAACAGAGATTGAAATAATTAAAAAGAATCAAAGCCAGGCATGCTGGCTCACATCTGTAATCCCAGCACTTTGGGAGGCCAAGATGAGTGGATCTCGCTTGAGCTCAGGAGTTCAAGACCAGCCCGGGCAACATGGTGAAACCCCATCTTCACAAAAAATACAAAAATTAGCTGGGCATAGTGGTGCACTACAGTGACCTGTAGTCCCAGCTACTTGGGAGGCTGAGGTGGGAGGATTGCCTGAGCCCAGGAGGTCAAGGCTGCAATGAGCCATGATCATACCACTGTACTCCAGAGTGAGATCCTGTCACACACACACACAAAAAGAATCAAGCAGAAGATCTGAGGTTGAAAAAATGCAATTGACATACTGAAGAATGCATCAGATTCTCTTAGTAGCAGAATCAATCAAGCAGAGGAAATAATTAGTGAGCTTGAAGACAGGCTATTTGAACATATATAGTCAGAGAAGACAAAAGAAAAAAGAATAAAAAGAGTGAAGCATGCCTACAACAGCTAGAAAATAACCTCAAAAGGGCAACTGTAAGAGTTATTGGCCTTAAAGAGAAAATATAGAGAGAGATAGGGGTAGAAAGTTTATTCAAAGGGATAATAGCAGAGGATATCCCAAACCTAGAGAAAGATATCAGTATTTAAGTACAAGAAGATTGTAGAACACCAAGAAGATTTAACACAAAGAAGACTACATCAAGGCATTTAATAATCAAACTCCCAAAGGTCAAGGATAAAGAAAGGATCCTAAAAGCAGCAAGTGAAAAGAAACAAGTAGCATACAATGGAGCTCCAATACGTCTGACTTTTCAGTGGAAACCTTATAGGCCAGGAAGAGTGACATGACATATTTAACATGCTGAAGGAAAAAAACTTTTATCCTAGAATAGTAGATCAGGTGAAAATAGCTTTCAGACATGAAAGAGAAATAAAGACTCTTTCAGACAAACAAAAGCTGAGGGATTTCATCAACACCAGACCTGTCCTATAAGAAATGCTAAAGGGAGTTCTTCAATCTGAAAGAAAATGATGTTAATGAACAATAAGAAATCATCTGAAGATACAAAACTCATTGATAATTGTAAGTACACAGAAAAAACACAGAATATAACACTGTAATTGTGATGTGTAAACTACTCATATCTTAAGTAGAAAGACTAAAAGGTGAAATCACCAAAAATAACTGCAACAACTTTACAAGACATAGATAGTATAATAAAATATAAACAGAAACAACAAAATGTTAAAAAGTGGGGAGATAAACTACAGAGTTTTTATTAATTTTATTTTTGCTCATTAGTTAATTTGTTTATGGCATCAGTGTTAAGTTGTCATGAGTTTAAAGCAATGGGTTGTAAGATACTATTTACAAGCCTAATGGCAACCTCAATGAACGTATAAAAATAAAAAGCAAAAAAAATTAAAATATGTCATCAGAGAAAATCACTTTCACTAAAAGGAAAACAGGAAGAAAAAAAAGAAGGAAGAGTAGCTACAAAACAACCAGAAAACAAATAAAAAATTATAGGAGTAAGTCCTTACTTATCAGTAATAACTGAATGTAAATGGAATAAGCTCTCCAATCAAAAGACATAGAGTGACTGAATGGATTTTTCTAAAAAAAGCAAGACCCCATGATCTGTTGCTTATAAGAAACACACTTCACCTATAAAGATGCACATAGACTGGAAATAAAGGGATGGAAAAAAATATTTCATGAAAATGGAAACCAAAAGAAGAGCAAGAATCACTGTATCAGACAAAATAGATTTCAAGACAAAAACTATAAAAAGAGACAAAGAAAGTCATCATATAACTATAAAGGAGTTAATTAAGCGAGGAGATAACAGATGTAAATATATATGCACCCAACAGTGGAGCACCCAGATTATATAAAGCAAATATTATTAGAGCAAAAGAGATAGATCCCAACAGAATAATAGCTGGAGACTTCAGAACCTCTCTTGCATCATTGGACAGAGTATCCAGACAGAAAATCAACAAAGAAACATTGGACAAGAGAAAGAAATTAAAGGCATCCAAATGGGAATGAAAGAAGTCAAATTATCCTTGTTTACAGATGATATAATCTTATATTTGGAAAAATCTAAAGACTCCACCAAAAAACTATGTAAACTGATAACCAAATTCAGTAAAGTTTCAGGATACAAAATCAACATATAAAAATCATAGCATTTCTATATGCCAACAGCAAATGATCTGAAAAAGAAATTAAAAAGTAATCCCATCTACAATAGCTACAAATAAAATTAAATACCTAGGAGTTAACCAAAATGAAAGATTTCTACCATGAAAACTATAAAACGTTTATGCAAGAAATTGAAGAGGACACAAAATATAGAAAGATATTCCATGTTCATGAATTGGAAGAATTAATATTGCTGAAATTCCATTCTACCCAAAGCGATCTACAGAATCAATGCAATCCCTATCAAAATACAAATAATATTCTTCACAGACATAGAAAAGACAATCCGGGTTGGGCATGGTGGCTCATGCCTGTAATCCCAGCACTTTGGGAGGCCGAGGCAGGCAGATAACCTGAGGTCAGGAGTTCAAGACCAGCCTGACTAACATGGAGAAACCCCATCTCTACTAAAAATACAAAATGAGGCAGGCATGGTGGTCCATGCCTGTAATCCCAGCTACTCAGGAGGCTGAGGCAGTAGAATTGCTTGAACCCAGGAGGCAGAGATGGCGGTGAGCCGAGATCGTGCCATTGCATTCCAGCCTGGGCAACAAAAGTGAAACTCCATCTCGAAAAAAGAAAAGACAATCTTAAAATTTATATGAACCACAAAAGACCAAAAAGAGCCAAATCTATCCTGAGCAAAAACAACAAAACTAGAGGAGTCACATTAGCTGGCTTCGAATTATACCTCAGAGCTTCCTGTAACCCAAACAACATGGTACTGGCATAAAATAGACACATAGATCAATGGAACAGAATAGAGAATCCAGAAATAAATCCATACAGCTATGGTGAACTCATTTTCAACAAAGGTGCCAAGAACATATATTGAGGAAAAGATAGTTTCTTCAATAAATGGTGCTAGAAAAACTGGATATCCATATATAGAAGAATGAAACTAGACCCATATCCTCGCCATATACAAAAATCAAATCCATATAAGGCAGGGACACAGGTAGAGCCGTGGGTAGGCTGTGTGGGGAGAGCCAGGCCAGGCAGGACCCCAGGCAGGGTCCTCTAGTGTGCTAGTCAGCATGAGGAGATGGCAGGGCACGGTAGTTGATGCCTGTAATCCTAGCACTTTGGGAAGCCAAGGGAGGAGGATGGCTTGAGCCCAGGAGTTTGAGACCAACCCAGGCAATATATAGAGATCCTGTCTCTACAACAACAACAATAACAAATTAGCAGGGCATGGTGGTGGTGGTGGTGCATGCCTATAGTTCCAGCTACTGAGGTGGGAGGATGGATTGAACCCCAGGGTTTGAGGCTGCAGTGAGCTGTGACAGCGTTCAAGGCCCCAGTGCTGCAGGGAGCTGCGATCATGCCACTGCACTCCAGTCTAGGTGAAAGAGCGAGACCCTGTCTCAGTTAAAAATAAATAAATAAATAAATAAATAAATAAATAAATAAATAAAATAAATAAATAAATAAAGAAGAAGAATGTGAAACAAATAAGGAGATAAAAGAATTCAACCCAGAGCCTGAGAAGATCAACTCAGTCCCAGGCAGCTGGAGCACACCAGAGTAAGGGGACCAAGTCCCAGGCAGCAGCTACCTGCCACTGTACTTTGGTTTTGAGCAGTTTTCCTGATATAGATGGAAAAAGAACAAGCAGGCCCATCCAAGGACTAGAGAAGTCAGAAGAAGATTAGGTTTTCTGGAAAGAAAAAAACAAAAAACAAAAAAACAGTTCCTATGAGTTCTGGGGTTGACTGTTTTAACAAAAGTGAGCCATTCCTTTTTTTTTTTTTTTTTTTTTTTTGAGATGGAGCCTCTCTCTGTTGCCCAGGCTGCAGTACAAAAGTTGAATTACTTGATATGTACCGGAGATTGAGGCTTGCAGCTGCAGTTATCCGCTATTTCAGGCATACAATTCATCTTGTAAACAGATGACATAAATCAATAGTGCCTATAAATACATTTACAGTACTGTAAACGTATTTTCTCTTCCTTAAGATTTTCTTAATTACATTTTCTTTTCTCTAGCTTACTTTATTGTAAGAATACAGTACAAGCATACAAAGTATGTCAATCAACTATTTACATTATCCATAAATAGTCATCAGAAAGCTATTAGTAGTTAACTTAGGCTAACCCTAACCCCTGCATCGTTCGAGGGTCAGCTGTAGTTCTTACAGATATTAAAAGCATCAGAGTCGTTCCCATTGTGCCAATTGGGCCGTAGTAAGAAACAGAGAGTAGCAATGCTCCTGGAATTTTTTGGTGTCTGTCTCCTGGGACATGTGAACAAAGATATTCTGAAAGATCCCATGCAATAGCCCATCTGAAAGGTTCTTGAGTAACACTTGAGAGTAACATTTTGAGTGTGTTGGTTTTCCCCAAGAAGGCTTATTTTTAGAAATTTTACCTAAACTTGTTCTATTTCACATTATTACCACTATGATTATAATCACAACTTTTATTTAATTCTTTTTTTTGTTTGTTTGAGATGGAGTCTTGCTCTGTCACCCAGGCTGGAGTGCAATGGTGCAATCTCAGCTCACTGCAACCTCTGCCTCCCAGGTTCAAGAGATTCTCCTACCTCAGCTTCCCGAGTAGCTGGAATTACAGGCGCCCGCCACCCCGCAAGGCTGATTTTTGTATTCTTAGTAGAGACAGGGTTTCACCATGTTGGTCAGGCTGCTCTCGAACTCCTAACCTCAGGCGATCACCCACCCACCTCAGCCTCTGAAAGTGCTGGTATTACAGGCGTTAGCCACTGCGCCTGGCCTAATATTTTTTAAACTGTGGTTTATTGCAAGCTGCTGACCCTGAGCACACAATAGGAATAAAGCAAAGAAAACTAGGAAAATATGTAAACTTTGACAAGCATAAAGTGCAGACAAGCATTGAAAAGAAAGAGACAAAAGTGACTGTACATAACTAGTAATGTGTACATTTTAAAATGTTTCGGTTGGGCACGGTGGCTCAAGCCTGTAATCCCAGCACTTTGGGAGGCCGAGACGGGCGGATCACAAGGTCAGGAGATCGAGACCATCCTGGCTAACACGGTGAAACCCCGTCTCTACTAAAAACTACAAAAAACTAGCTGGGCGAGGTGGCGGCGCCTGTAGTCCCAGCTACCCGGGAGGCTGAGGCAGGAGAATGGCGTGAACCCGGGAGGCGGAGCTTGCAGTGAGCTGAGATCCGGCCACAGCACTACAGCCTGGGTGACAGAGCGAGACTCTGTCTCAAATAAACTAAACTAAAATAAAATAAAATAAAAGTTTCATTTTGTGTCATAAATTTGTTTTAAGATTATTGTTTTTTAAAAAACATTTAGGCCAGGCACGGGGGCCCACGCCTGTAATCTCAGCACTTTGGGAGGCTGAGGTGAGCAGATACCTGAGGTCAGGAGTTCAAGACCAGCCTGGCCAACATGGTGAAATGCTCTCTGTACTAAAAATACAAAAATGAGCCAGGAATGGTGGCGGGCGCCTGTAGTCCCAGCTACTCAGGAGGCTAAGGCAGAAGAATCGCTTGAACCCAGGAGGCAGAGGTTGCAGTGAGCCGGGATCGCGCCACTGCACTCCAGCCTGGGTGACAGGGCGAGACTCTGTCTGAAAAAAAAATTTAAACTTTTATACTAAGAAAAGCTTTCTACAATCCCAAATTGAGGTTTTAGTCACCAGGTTAACATTTTGGTGCATATTACATCAGGCTTTTTTTCCTTTGCTTATATTACCTGCTTATCTATATAAAGATATAATTTTATATATAGACATATATAACTATATTTTAATATATAATTACATGTAGTTACACACATAATATATAATAATTATATATAATTACGTAGTTAGTTTTATTTATATAATTTTTATGTATAACTTTTAATAAAATAACAACATACTCTATAAATATACAATCTGTTTTTTTTTTTTTTTTTTTGAGACAGTCTTGTTCTATCACCCAGACTGGAGTTCAGTGGTACGATCTCAGCTCAGTGCAACCTCCACCTCACGGATTCAAGTGATTCTCCCGCCTCAGCCTCCCGAGTAGCTGGGACTACAGGTGCCCGCCACCATGCTCGGCTTATTTTTTTTTGTTTTTTGTATTTTTAGTAGAGACAGGGTTTCACTATGTTGGCCAGGCTGATCTCGAACTCCTGACCTCGTGATCCACTTGCCTTGGCCTCCCAAAGTGCCGGGATTACAGGTGTGAGCCACCGCACCCACCCTACACAATCTATTTTGAAACATACATTTTTTAAAAATATAATTTGAAAAGTTTTCACATTATTTATGGATTTACCTAATTTTTTAAAAAAATGTTTAGAAGAGGGGTCAGTAAACTACAACCTGCGGGCCAGCAATCTTATTTTTGTAAAGAAAGTCTTGTTTCTTGTAACATCATGACTTTTCTCTGCTTCTTGGGAGCACTTAAAGCACGACCAGTGGCATTTCATATGAGTCCCGTTGTGTTATTCAAGGTTTATGGTTTGCACTAAACAACATAAAAAATATTTAAGAACCATGAGAGATCACTTTTACTGCAATACGCAATTTAATGGAGAGACGACCTGCTCACACGAAGACGAATAGTACCATGCCGTGTTTCAATCAAATACTTGCAACACTTGAGCTCACAGATATAGAAACAGGAGATGATCACAGAATTATTACAGTAGTGCAGTATATACTACATTTAATTTTATGCAGCCATGTTTTAATAATGCTTTTTTTTTTTTTTTTTGAGATGAAGTCTCACTCTGTCATGTGCAATCTCGGTTCACTGCAACCTCCACCTCCCAGGTTCAAGCAATTCTTCTGCCTCAGCCTCCGGAGTAGCTGGGACTACAGGAACAAGCCTCCATGCCAGCTAACTTTTTGTATTTTAGTAGAGATGGTTTCACCTTGTTACCCAGGCCGGTCGCCAACTCCTGAGCTCAGGCAATCTGTCCGCCTCAGCCTCCCAAAGTGCTGGGATTATAGGCATGAGACACTTTGCCCAGCCTAATACTACATTTTTACATTTATTTCTCTTGACTGTGGACGGGGCTCATTTAATATCTGTGTTTATGTGTATAGTAAGTTCTTATAAATTTTAACCTTTTATAATAGATTTGTGTATTATGTTAGTGAATGATAAAATAGCTGGTATCTGCTATATCTTATGCATTGATGACATGCCTTTTTCTTAACTTTTTGGATATGTCTAGGCTATGCAGTTCATTCGTCAGTCTTTTGTAACTGTCACAGATCTCCAAAAAATTTTCCAATATATTTATTGAAAAAAATTCGTGGTCAGGTGTGGTGGCTCATGCCTGTAATCTCAGCACATTGGAAGGCGGAGGCAGGTGGATCACTTCAGGCCAGGAGTTCAAGACCAGCCTGGTCAACATAGCAAAAACCTGTCCCTACTAAAAATACAAAAAAGAAAAAAAAAAAAAAAAAAGCATTAGCTGCATGTGAGGGCACAAGCCTGTAATCCCAGCTACTTGGGAGGCTGAGGTAGGAGAATCACTTGAACTCGGGAGGCAGAGGTTGTAGTGAGCGGAGACTGCGCCACTGCACTCCAGCCTAGACAACAGAGTGAGACCCTATCTCAAAAATTAAAAAATAAAAAATAAAAAATATCACGTATTTTGAACCTGCACAGTTCAAACCCATGTTGTTCAAGGGTCAAGTGTATATGGAATGATCACAGGTTCTATTTGCAAATCATTCTGCTTGCTTTTGTCATCCAGAGTCTAGAGTCCCCATGTGCTTCTGGATCTGGTGTACCACAGACAGTGCAAACAGAGGCTTTTAAATCCCTGTGGGAGTTTAGCAGAGTCTGATGATTGATAACCAAGGTGAGTGATCCTAGAGTATCATAATGTGATTCTCTAGGTTATATGAGGTAAGGGGAGGAGTGGCAAGGAGAATGTGTACTCAACAATGCTAACCTCATAATATCAGGTAGGCACAGTAGGCTGATTATGGCCTAATTTAATGCTCAAATTCTTCAATAATTTAGTTTTTCCTTCTGGTTATGACCATTTGGGGAGCAGGTTTTACTAGAAATTAACAAACACAATGGTAAGCTTACATATAGGATTTCTTCCAGTCAGTTTAGGTAGAGCTGGTAACTGGCAGTTATTTGAATAATTTTACAAAGACCAATGATTTTGGTAACTAATAATCCCTTCTCATTTGTATAGTGGTTAGTAAGAGGGGGAAAATAAAAATAATAGTTTCCCTGCTTCTCATAGATTTTTCCTAAAAAGAAAAAAGCAAATTTTCCCACCTCCCTCCACACTCCTCCCCCTGCAAAAAAAAAACAAAAAACAAAAGAACAAAAGAAATGCCTTTTTCCTTCATTCCAACAAAATAAAACAAACTCTATAACCAATCCCTGGTTAGAAATGTAGTGCACACTACAATTAAAATGTGAATACTGGCCGGGCGCGGTGGCTCAAGCCTGTAATCCCAGCACTTTGGGAGGCCGAGACGGGCGGATCACGAGGTCAGGAGATCGAGACCATCCTGGCTAACCCGGTGAAACCCCGTCTCTACTAAAAAATACAAAAAACTAGCCGGGCGACGTAGCTACTCGGGAGGCTGAGGCAGGAGAATGGCGTAAACCCGGGAGGCAGAGCTTGCAGTGAGCTGAGATCTGGCCACTGCACTCCAGCCTGGGCAACAGAGCAAGACCCCGTCTCAAAAAAAAAAAAAAGAAAATGTGAATACTACATATGACGTGTGGCAAACGCCTTTTCTTTTGTTTACAATTGTTTTAATCATGTGCCAGGGTGGAAGAGAAACAATTTTAAATGGAGAAAGGAACTGTGCAGTCACCACCCACATCTTCTCAAGCATTGGTGGAAACCTCAGCCTAAGTGGATATTTGGGATCCACTCTCCAAGTAGCAACTGGAATGTGCTATCAGACACTTTCACATTAATGGGAGAACTGTTACAGCCCTTGAGTGAAAAGAAAGAATGGCTCATTTCTCCTAGTATCCCTGGGGCCAGGCTTAGAGCAGGAGTTCAAAAAGTTAGCAGATCAGAAGTTTTGCTTGTAAATTATTCCGCTTCTTTTTTCATTGGAAGTCTTAGAGCCCCCAAAATGCACTCTTGGATCTGGTGCACTGTTGTTGGTACAAACAGTAAATCACAGGCTCTACCTAAACAACTAATGAATGAACAAAACATCTTATATAAAAGCTCCATCTTAACAGAAGTTTTAAAAAGTCCTGTGTTGGTGAGGGTTGGAGGAAAAAAGTGTACTCCCAAACATATCATTGGGGAAATGTAAATTGTTTAAGTCCTGTGTAATTTGGCAACGACCATTACAATTAAAAATGTATATACCCTGTGACCCAGCAATGTCACTTCTGCTATTTCATCCTGCACAAAAACTCTCATATATGCACAAAGAAAAGAATAGTCATTACAGCATTCTTTGTAATAGTAAAAGACTAGAAACAAATATCTCTTCAACAGAGAACTGGTGAAATAAATTATGGCATATACATGTAATGGAATTCTGTACTGATGTTAAAAAGGAATAAGAATTATACATGTTGACATGGGCTGACCTCCAAGATAATACTGTTAAGTAAACAAAGTCAAGTACAAAATCACCTGTTCAGTATGTTACAGCTTGTGTAAATAACAACAATGGGGGGAAGGAATATAAATATATGTTTCTATTTGAAAAGACTATCTCTGGAAGGTTACATAAGAAACTGGCAACAGTTGTTCAATTTGGGGAAAGGAACTGAGGAATTGGGAGGATTGAAAGAGAAGGAAGGGAGCTTTGTTTTTCACTGTTGTGTCATTTCAGTTTCTAGCCACGGGTAGACCATTTAAAATTATTAAAATAAATGTCCAAAGTAAATATTTTAAAATTGATTTCTAAAGAGAATAATGCTTTGTTTTGTTTTGTTTTGTTTGTTTTTTGAGACAGCATTTCTTTCTGTATCCCACGCTGGAGTGCAGTAATGTAATCATGGCTTACTGCACCCTGGACCTCCCAGGTTCAAGTGATCCTCACACCTCAGCCTCCTGAATAGCTGGGACTACATGCACACACCACCAGCCTGCCTAATTTTTTAAATTACTTTTTGTAGAGAAGTGGGTCTCACTGTGCTGCCCAGGCTGGCTTTGAACTCCTGGGCTCAAGCCGTTATCCCACCAGAGCCTTCCAAAGTGCTGGGATTACAGGTGTGAGTCATTGTGCCCAGCCAAGAATGCTTCTTAAAGATCACTAGTGTATTGTGAGTTACATTTGGATCAGAAAAAATAGAGAAGGGGGAATATATCTACATAATCAGTTGTATAAGCATAGAACCACCCTAAAGAGGAGATAGCTAGGGATACAGGTAAAAGGGAAGACTTAGTTCTCTGTATCTTTTTGTACCTTTAGATTTACATACATATCTGTGTATATACATACATAATATGTGTAGATTATATTATTATATATTATATATAATTGAAATTATTGTTTTTAACATTTACTGGAAGCATGGAAGTGGAAAGAGAAAAATAATCTTGAAGTAGAATCAGCATACTCAGTAGGTTCAGACAACCCTAGTTTCAAATCCTGAATCTCAACAGCTTTGAGATGTTGGGCAAGCTGGTAAATCTCCGGGCCTCTTCTGCCAAAACCCTCAGAAGGATAAGTCGATTAAATGGAAAATATTATATATAAAGCATCTTTCCTATGATAGCACATAAAGTTCAGTAATTTGTAGTCATTATTATCATATGGCCAATGAAATCCTTTCTATTCCAAAACAGTTTCAAGTGTTCCAAAGAAGCCATCCATAGCAAGAACCTTGGACTCAGGAGAGTGTTGCTCCTTGAGCCGTGTTAACAGTAGCCTTACAACATGGTGTTGCTACTGACCTAGATCAATGAGAAGTCCCGATTTGCCCAAAAGTGGCCCCAAGTGACACAGTGTCACTTTACAGCACCAATTGATTAAATGTTGGCATTGCTTACGCACATTGTGATTTTCCCCAAAAGCTCTATCAAATGAACAAAAAAGAGGTTTTTTTTTTTTTTTTAAGATAATAAAATAACAATACAGATTCGTAAAATTCACTGAGCATTTAGCACTTCATCTTTTTTTCTTTCCTTTCTTGTCTCTTCAGGACCATTGTTAATACTATAGCAAACCTATTAGTCTGTTATAAAGTTACTAGCTGTGACCAAACCTACTTTTATTTGCTTCTTTGTATATCTAGGTTATATTATTGAAATGGATAGATCTTTTACTATTCCGATGGCAAACATGTATGAATCTGACCAATCATATTTCTATTGTTGAAAAACCCTATATATCATACCAGGTATTTATCTTTTATCTCAGTAGTGCTTGGATGAGTGTTACACATTTGGAACTTCAGTACACAAAGGATGGTGCTTACAATGCCTCCTCATACACATACAAAATGTCTATATTGAAAATTGCTTTTGACTATTGCCAACTTTATATATTTTGCAGCATGAAACAAAATAATTCTAAATGTACATAAGTTTCTGTGTCATTCCTTCCCGACAGACGGATGATAATTTTCTGAATTTGTTTCCTAGCTTGCATCAATAGCAGTTGCATTTTTTTCAATGCTGAACTTAATAAAAGCTCAGACAGAGGACAAGATATGTAACATTTCATAGTAACTGCTGAAATTCTATAACTTGAGTGCAGACAGGGCTGGTGAAGAAAGGAGAGAGGATCCAGCATCACAAGTCCTGGTGCAGCATTCCAAGAATGGAGGACCAGCGACCCAGTGTGGCAAAGCCAATTGTTGCACCCGGGGCCACAGAGGAAATTCTGGATGCTTGGCTATTACAAAGGATTTTTGAAAGGCTCTTTATTTTTGTAAACTGGATTCAGAATCAACCACTGAGCACCTACTGTGGTCTAGATAAATGTATATACCTGTTACTTCAACATCTTTTGTTTTTAGGTTGACATATCTGATATATTGGTTCAGGGGAAAATTTGCAAGCATTGATAGTTTTGATATGCTGTGCCCTTGAGAACTGAAATAACAGACAATAACCTTGAGTTGTTGTTGCTGTTTAATCTGACTAGTTATTGATAACATTAATATAGGCTGAGCCAACACTTTAAACATTTTAGACAACGGGAGAAATATCACTACTCAAAAAACCCCAACCTTCATATATTTTATATTTCATAAAGCAGATTTTGCTGGGTTAGTACTTTTGTTTTAATGTACTTTCAACTAGTTTTCCTAAGAATGGAAGATTGGGAGGCCGAGGCAGGCAGATCTTTTAAGGCCAGGAGTTCGAGACCAGCCTGGCCAACATGGTGAAACTCCTTCTCTACTAAAAATACAAAAATTAGCTGGGTGTGGTGGCACATGCCTGTAATCCCAACTACTGGGGAGACTGAGGCAGGAGAATCATTTGAACCTGGAAGATGGAGGTTGCAGTGAGCCGAGACCATGCCACTGCACTCTAGCCTGGGCGACAGAGCAAAGACTCTGTTTCACAAAAAAAAAAAAAAAAAAAAGAAGAAGAATCAAAGAAAACAAACTGCTATGCTGTAAGCCAAAGGAAATAACATCATTAATGTGGAGGATGCCCGTCCCGTCCCCCCGACATAGTTCTCTTAGAAGCCTGAATAGATTTTCTTTCTGAACAATCCCATCCTCCAGCAATTCAATACTTCAGGGCTAATAATCTTAGTGTCCTATTAACATTTTTTATTGATTAAAATTTATTAAAGGCTTCACAAGTGTGCACTTCTATCTGTGTCAACATGTGATTTGTCCTGAAACATCACATGTACTGTGAAGTTTATTTCCTTTGAAATTCATTTCAATGGCTTATTATTAAATGAAGCCGTGGTTCCAATGGGACATCAAGAGACCAAGCCAACCTGAAATTACAAATGAACGAACACACGAATGACCTGTCTAGTATTTTTCCAAATTATCAAATGGCGCAAAACCTGATTTTAAGCAAAATCATCTAAGTGTGACTTTCATCTTCTTTGTGCTTACGATTCTCCTGCACAGTGTGGTTACTCCGCACACACAGTTCAGGACAGTCTTAAATCTGGGGAGGAGACAGTCCCATCTCAGGCTTTCCAGAGGCTAGGGGGTGAGGTTCTCATCAACCCTCTTGAACTGTTTTGTTTTCTGATAAACGCTGAACAAGTGGAACAAATATTTTACTCTCTCTTAGCCTAGATAGGTATTTTACTTCTAGGACATATTATCTTCAAACATGAGAGATGTTGGAGATAGCATTGAAGAGAGATATCAATGTTCAGCGATATCAAAATCTAGTTAATTTGCTGTATATAAATTACTTGGCATTTAAATGCTACATTGATTTAAATGGATAACTGTGTATCATAAACTCACAAATAGCATCTCTTCAATATTTAATTATTAGAAAGCATCTTAATATTTTATAACTCTAGTCAAACACATCATAAAAACAGATTGGAAGAAGGAATATTTGGGGATTTGATATACGTCTACAGTGACAGCTATAATAATGGGGACAACAGTTAACATAGGGTACTTATGCATGCTATGCTGTTTATATCACATGTGTTAGCTCAGATTTGCAAACTTTTCTTGTAAAGGGTCCAGGAATAAATGTATTCTCCAGTTTAGTGGGACACATAGTATCTGTCTCCCAACTACTCAACTCTACCCTTACAGAGCAAAAGTAGTCATAAATGGATAAGCATGGGCTGTGTCCTAATAAAACTTAGTTTAAGGTCACTGAAGTGTGAATTTCATATAGTTTTTTTTCTCTCTCTCTCTTTCTCTCTTTCTTGGACTTGCTTTGTCACCCAGGCTGGAGTGCATTGGGGAGATCACGGCTTACTGCAGCTTTACACTCCCGGGCTCAAGTCATCCTCTCACCCTAGTCTCCAGAGTAGCTAGGGGGCATGTACCACCATACCCAGATAATTTTTAAATTTTTTTGTAAAGACGGAGAGGAGTGGGTGGTCTCCCTGTGTTGCCCAGGCTGGTCTTCAACTCCTAGCCTCAAGATCCTCTCGCTTGGACCTCCCAAAGTGCTGGGATTACAGGTGTGAGCCACCATGCCCAATCTGTCACATATTATTCTTTAAAATTTTTTAAAAAATAATTTAAAAACAGAAATAATCATTCTTAGCTCAAGGTCGTAAAAAAAAAAAAAAAAGGCAGTCTTCCCACCCACTTCCCCTTTTCCCCACCTCCTCTCCCCGCCACACACACAAAAGATGATTTGGCCCTAGTGCCTTAGTTTGCTGACATCTGCACTATCTCACTGGGTTAATAGGGCTTTTCTAAATGATCAGATATACTGTGATTATATTGTCAAGTGAATGGGAAAGAGTTTTCCCGCTAGCCTTGATCCACCCTACTGCCTCATCACTTTCTGCCACCCTGCTGCTACTGAGACTGATGGGTTTTTAGTCAATTGTTTCTAATGTTAAAAGCAGGCTCTGCATGTCTAGACTCTAGACATACCAACTTAAGAACTGCTATCAATTACAAGGATAGGCAACAATCTTACGGGTTTGAGCGGTGGAGTGTCCTGATTGGGTTTAGTCGTTTTTACAGATGAAGCTCCGTTGATCAAGAGTGGCAAAGAGACAGAGCAACAAGTTGCTGCAGTAATCCGGGGATAAAGGAAGGTGATCTGGACTAGGCTGGTAGAAACAGGGGACTAAGACAGGCTGTTTATAGGATGCATATTTAGGATTGGGTGCTTGCTTGAATGAAGATTGATTACCTGTTTTAAATACCTCTCGCAGGATAAAATAAATTTATTTATTTTTATTTATTTATTTATTTATTGAGACAGAGTCTCGCTCTGTTGCCCAGGCTGGAGTGCAGCGGTGCAATCTCGACTCAATGCAACCTCCAGCTCCTGAGTTCAAGCGATTCTCCTGCCTTAGCCTCCCAAGTAGCTGGGACTACAGGCGCGTGCCACCACGCCCAGCTAATTTTTGTATTTTTAGTAGAGACGGGGTTTCACTGTGTTGACCAGGCTGGTCTCGAACTCCTGACGTCGTGATCTACCCGCCTCGGCCTCCCAAAGTGCTGGGATTACACACGTGAGCCACCACATCCGGCCTGAAAAAATTTTTTTTAATTGATTTTTTAAATCGTTTTTAAAGCGCTACCTAGGTTTAGCTGGGATAATGCATCATTTCATTCTTCTTTTACTTATTAATAACCATTTTAAAAATTGCAAGATCCTATCAATTTGTCTGATTTACTGAGTCCCCTATCCCACAGTGGAGCGCAAAATTTTTATATCTTCAACCTAAAAGTTAGTTTAAAATACTTTTTCTGAAGAAAAAAAGAAAGAAATCCGCATTCCCCACACTCACTGGACAGGAATCTCAGCGTGGAGACACACGTTCAATTTCCACAGGTCTACCTTCCCCTATCCAGGTTCCCGCCGCTCCTCAGCGCCCCGCAGCACCTCCGAGGCCCGCCCCCACGCCTCCCTCTAGCCTTCCTCCTCCTTTTCCCACTGCCTCCGCCCACTCTCTCGCCCACCCGGGAAGCTCCGCCCGCTTCAGCTCCGCAACCCAACTCCTTCTGTCCTGCTGTCGCTTTCCTCTTTCCCCGCCCCCATGGCTGCCTTCGATTGGCTAAACCTGCTGGGCCGCGGCGGAGATGCGCCGCAGCCGCATTCTGATTGGCTGAACATAGGCCTGGACCCTCGTGATTGGCTGGTAAGAGGAGCCAGCAAGTGTAGCTGAGCTCCGGGTGTGTGGACGCCGCTTTGTTGCCTGAGGGGGGTGGCGGTGGAAGTTAAGGGAGTCAGGGGCTATCGCTTCTCGGGACTCGCAGTCGCGGCCACTGCAGTCACTTCTCCAGTTATCCCTTAGGGTAGGGGTCGCGCCGGCAGCAGCCATGAGCGGCGGCGTGTACGGGGGAGGTGAGTGAGTGCGGCCGGAGGAGAGAGCGCGCGTTTTCGGCGTGTGGGGTTTGTAACCGCCGCTCCCAGCCCTCCCCTCCCCGGCGTTCCCTTCCGGTCTCCCCCTCTCGGGACCCCGGCCTCCCCGCCCCGTCCCCGCCCCACTCTCTGCCCGCCCCCGGAGCCCACCAGGCTCGGCCAGCGCCTCGCGCGCCCTAGAGTGGCGGCTCTCTGTGGCCGGTTCCTGCCTCTGCCCCCAGAGAAGCAGGGTTTTGGGATGCACGCTCGTTTCTCTAGAGAGCCTCGGGGCTGGGCGGGAAGCTCAGTCCAGCTGGCCGCCGGGCCCCGGCTTGGGTTACCGCCCCAGGGTCGCATCTCCACGAGTGCCTCCTGGACTCGGCTGTGTCGGGGCGCGTGTGCGCGCGCCTAAACTTGGAAGGTCCCGGCGGTTTGCAAGCGTGGACGGAGGGTTCCCAGAGCGTCTCATAGGTGGCAAAGCGAGCCTCAAGCCGTAGAACTGACTAGGGAAGCGGCGGCCACTTAGGGTACTGCCTCCTCCCTGTCTGTGCCCCATGCGCGAGCTGCCTCACCTTTCAGTAACTCCTGCCTGTAGGCTGCGGAGTCTCCAGAGTGACTCGTGGGCGGGTCTGTTTGAGATTAATTCAGGAGCACGTGTAATTTAAGGATGCCCAGAAAGTTTGCCGGGGGTCCTAGGCGTCTTGTTTTTTCACTTATCCTTGATGAGACTGTGGTGTAGCAGAAAGATTACCAGGTGCAGGGGGTTACAGACCTGGGTTGAAATATCCGCCTCACTCACTGTTGAGCGCTTTGGTCTTGGGCAATTTACATAACTTTCCAACTTCAGGCCTCATTTATGGAATAATTCCTAGCCGATGGAGGTGGGCGTGAAGGTTAAATGAAATAATGCTACATTTGCCACTTAAAGTCTAGTCCATGGACCAGCAGTGTCAGCATCACCTGCAAGCCTGTTAGAAATGCAGAATCTCACGCGTCATTCAAAATCTACTGATTTAGAGCCTCCATTTTTGCAAGATATGCAGGTGAATCAAAACACTGATACATATAATTAATGTTTTGGGTTGTGTTTGATGAGTTAGAGACCCAGAAAACAAATCCAGACTATTGCTATTGTTGCTGTGTCTAGTAGTGAAGCTGTTTCTATAAAGGATGTCATTTTACAGGTAAGATACAACAAAAATAAGATTTTTCCTTCATGTTCCCCAAGAAAATCACATCATCCCTAAATTTGGAAGGAGAAAAACATTTAAATCCTCAAAGAAGAAAAAAGGCCTTTTTAGTAGAATAGAGGTTCAATTCTTTTTTTTTTTTTTTTGGGACGGAGTCTTCCTCTGTCGCCGGGGCTGGAGTGCAGTGGCCGGATCTCAGCTCACTGCAAGCTCCGCCTCCCGGGTTTACGCCATTCTCCTGCCTCAGCCTCCCGAGTAGCTGGGACTACAGGCGCCCGCCACCTCGCCCGGCTAGTTTTTTTGTATTTTTTAGTAGAGACGGGGTTTCACTGTGTTAGCCAGGATGGTGTCGATCTCTTGACCTCGTGATCCGCCCGTCTGGGCCTCCCAAAGTGCTGGGATTACAGGCTTGAGCCACCGCGCCCGGCTGAGGTTCAATTCTTGAGGATTTTTATACACTAGAAATTGCATCCTAGGTTTTAAACATCCGGAACTCAGTGGTTCTTTCTACTAAGCCTCCTGCCTCCCATTGCCACTCTCCTACTTAGGGTTCATGGGGCTTGATTTTTAATGAAGCAGGGTACAGGAATTAGATGTATCTCCCATCCTGAAAAAGGAACAGATGTAAAATTCTAAGAATTTAGAGTCTTAAACTTCCACCATATCCGGTTTACTATTAGGACAGGAAAATGAGCTGATATGTTGGATTTTTTCTATTTCACAAAAATGTTTTTTGAGCACTATGTGGCAGGTATAGGCTCTTGTCATCAAGAAGTTCAGTCTTGTAGATGAGTCCGTTAGGTAAATAGACACCATATTTCACTGATTCTTAGTTGTACCATTTTTCCCACATTTAAACAGCTGAAGTTGGAATATGTCTTTTTTTTTTTTTTTTTTTTTTTTAATAGAGACGGGTCTTGAACTCCTGAGCTCAGGCAGTCCTCCCGCCTCAGCCTCCCAAAGTGCTAGGATTACAGGTTTGAGCCACTGCCCCCAGCCAGAATATGTCTTAGTAGTGCTGGCCTGGCAGAGTTTTAATTGCCATATTATTTTCTTAGTGATGCCGGAAATAGTGGTGCATCATGTAGTTAATAGCATCTTATATTGATCAGAAATGGTAACTGTAATTCAATGAGAGCTGTTCATTGATAACAATATGTAGAAGGGGCCAGGTGCAGTGGCTCACACCTGTAATCCCAACAACTTGGGAGGCCGAGGCAGGCGGATCACTTGAGGCCAGGAGTTCAAGATCAGCCTGGCCAACATGATAAAACCCTGTCTCTACTAGAAATACAAAAATTAGCCAGGCATGGTGGCGCATGCCTGGAGTCCCAGCTACTGGGGAGGCTGAGGCACAAGAATCACTTGAACCCGGAACTGCACTCCAGCCTGGGTGACAGAGCAGGACTGTATCCTAAAAAACAAAACCAAACATATATATATTTACATATGTTATATATATTTATATATAATTTTATATATTTATAATTTATATGTTATATATATTTATGTTATATATTATATGTTATATGTTATATATTTTTATATGTTATATATATTTACATATGTTATATATATGTAGTGCAAAGGTAGTTCAGAGAATAGAGTTATTGATTCCATGTGGTGGAGTCAAGGGACTTTACTATAGAGGTAATGGGGATGATGGAGGAGGAGTGGAAAGGGACAGCATATGCAAAGGTTAGCTGAGTGAGACAGTATGTGGTGTGTTCAGGAGATGACGTATTACCCAGTTAGTTAGTGTATGAGGCAGGAAGTGAGACTGCTACCAGATATTGCTACACCTTGAATTTCAACTGGCTAGAGTGATTTAAATTTTATCAAATTCAGTGATGAGAAACCACGGAATGATTCACCCCCTTATTTTTGTTGAAGGATTTATGTACCAAAATAATGACAGTTACAATATTGAAAGATCACGGTGCAGCAGTTGGAAGGGTAGATTTAAGAGGCAAAGAGGTGGAGGCACAATACCTGTAGGGAATTGTAGTTTCCCTGTTGAGATAAGAGCTTGATTGAAGGCAGTGGCAATGGTATTTAAAAGGAGGGGATTTGAGAAATACTTAGCAGAAATATTTGGCAGAACTTAAAAGATGGAGGTGTTCACAACAACTCTCAGGTTTTTGCCAGCGTGTACTGTGGTCAGCAATGTGTTAGGCAGTGCTGAGATTAGCAGTGCTTCAGATATGTTGAATTTGAGATACCCATGAGACATTAGATACAATTATGTTGATGTACAGTAAAAAGTTCAGGATATGGATCTAGACATTGGTTACAGCTGAGAGAGAGAGAGAGAGAGAGAGTGTGTGTGTTTTGAGATTGGAATTACCAGTATTTAGGTAGAAGTTGAAGCTATAGGAATACAGTATATTACCCAGGAAAGGGTAAATTAGGGAAGGGGCTCCTAACATGGGGTTTGTGGCCTTCCCAAAGTTTCCATGGTAGAACTATATTTTATTATAATTGGTTTCTTTTATAAACATTTAAAAACATTCTAAGAAGGGATTCATAATTTCCTAAACTGTGTGTATTAGTTTGTAGGTTGCCATAATAAAGTACCACAGTCTGTGTGGCTTAAACAACAGAAATTAGTTTTCTCACAGTTGTGGAGGCTAGAGGTAGATCTTAGTGTCAGCAGAGTTGGTTTCTTCTGAGGTCTCTCTCTGTGCGTAGATGGCTATCTCCTCCCTCTGTCTTCACATGGCCTTCCCTCTGTACAAGTCCAAGTCTGAATTTTCTGTTTTTGTTGTTGTTGTTTGTTTTTTGAGATGGAGACTTGCTCTGTCACCCAGGCTGGAGTGCAGTGGCACAATTTCAGCTCATTGCAGCCTCTGCCTCCTGGGTTCAAGCAATTCTCCTGCCTCAGCCTCCCGAGTAGCTGGGACTACAGGTGCACACTGCCACGCCCGGCTAATTTTTTGTATTTTGGGTAGAGTTGGGGTTTCACCATGTTGGCTAGGATGGTCTTGATCTCCTGACCTCATGTTCCGCTCGCCTCTGCCTCCCAAAGTGCTGGGATTACAGGTGTAAGCCACCACACCTGGCCCGAATTTTCTCTTAAAAACATCAGTTATACTGGATTAGGACCCAATCTAATGATTTCATTTTAACTTAATTACTTCTTCAGAGATTCTGGTTTCACTGGGCATGGTAGCTCACATCTATAATCCCAGCATTTTGGGAGGCCAAGGTGAGTGGATCACCTGAGGTGTGGAGTTTGAGGCCAGCCTGGCCAACATGGTGAAACCCAGTGTCTGCTAAAAGTATAAAACCTAGCCAGGCTTGGTGGCCAGCAGATGTAATCCCAGCTACTCAGGAGGCTGAGGCAGAAGAATCGCTTGAACCCAGGAGGCGGAGGTTGCAGTTAGCTGAGATTGTACCATTGCACTCCAGCCTGGGCAGCAGGAACGAAACTCTCTCTCAAAACATTAAAAAAAAAAAAAAAAAAATACAGAATAAAGACTCTGGTTTCAAGTACAGTCACATTCTGAGGTACTAGGGGTTAGGATTTGACATAGGAATTTTAGAGACACAATTCAGTCCACAACACTGTCACAAGGGTCCATAACACAGAACAGGTTAAGGGTTCCTAGTGCAGGGCAAAAGATAAATCCTGGAGGAACAGAAGTTGAAATTTTTGGTTAACTATACAATTAATTCATTTAATTAGGATATCTCTTTACCCAGCATTCTGGTTAATAAAAGTATTAAATGTTATCAACTCCTGTTCATTGCTATACTTACCATTTGTACTCAAGTTTAGGTGCTGTGGTGAAAACCAATACAGCGTTCTCCTTTTAAGGATCCCCGAGTTTCTGACAAAATAATTTGGACCAGAGAATTTTACAGGGTTGTGTTAATTATCTTGAGAAATGTAACAAACACATAAACTTTCTTTTATATTAGCAATTTAAATATGTCTTTGTTTTATTTGAGTAAAAACGAAAGGCTGGGTGCAGTGGCTCACACCTATAATCCCAGCACTTTGAGAGGCCAAGGCAGGTGGATCACGAGGTCAGGAGTTTGAGACCAGCCTGGCCAATATGGTGAAACCCCATCTCTACTAAAAATACAAAGATTAGCTGGGCGTGGTGGTGTGCATCTGTAGTCCCAGCTGCTTGGGAGGCTGAGGCAGGAGAATCAGTTGAACCCAGGAGGTAGGGGTTGCAGTGAGCCGAGATCATACCACTGCACTCCAGTCTGGGTGATATATCAAGACTGCAAGTCCAAAAAAAAAAAAAATCATTCTGAAAAGATACTATCTCTTAACTGATATTTGCAAAGTAATGGGTTTACTTTTAAAATTTTAAAGAAGTTTTTGAAATATTTTAAGCATACTAAAAATATATAAATATAAAAAATATATAAATATATGTTTGTATGTGATATTACAGTAATATTACTGTAAGTTTGTATGTAATACAATACTATATTCACCAGTGAGATTACATAGATGTCATATTTTGCCATATTAATACCTCAGATATTTTAGGAATAAAAATGTTAATTGATACAGATTTCCTCTCTCACTTCTTCAGTTCAGGTAACCACTGAACTGAAGTTATGTAACATTCCCAGACCCCATGCGTATTTTCTTTTCTTATTCTTTTTTTTTTTTTTTTTTTGAGGGGAGTGTGTGTGTGTGTATACATATATAGTTTTTTGGTAACTAGCTTTTAAAACTAAGCGTTCTTTTAGATTTATTGATGCTGACATACGTAGATCTAGAGTGTTCATTTGAACTGCTGTACACGATTCCATTGTATGAATATACTATTGCTTATCTATTTCACTACTGAGAGACCGTTAGATTATTTCTGCCTTTTCCTATGGCAAGCAGTGTGTCAATTATAATAGCAGCTTACATTTAGTGTGTGAGTTTTCTAAGACTTCATATACATGAAAACATTTAATATGTTTAATCATTAGAGCATCTTGTGAGGTAAGAGCTATTATGTATATTTTACGTGTTAGGAAACTGAAGCAGAGAGGTTAATAAATTGCTCAGTTCTTGTAGCTGTTGAACATTCTTGTACATGTCTCCTTGCAACCTGTATGAGAGAGTGTCTCCAGAATAAATAAGTGTAATTCTATGTGTGCACAATTTCAACTTTAGTAGATATAACTAAATTGCCCATAGTGGTTTTCCCACTTTGGATAATAAATTATAGAATCACCCTAGTTGATGGTGGAGGGAGGTTACTGGTATATTTATTAGCCTGGTTCATTCACCTCAGGGTGATCTATGGCTAACTGCATCCTCTGTACTAAAAGTCACAGCTCCTATCAGGTAGCCCTCCCCATACAACTTTCTCTCCAGATTCTGAATAACAGTTATTTCTTCTTGTTTCTTCAGTTTGAAGAATGGCAATGGATCCATTATTATTAGTTATCATTATAGTACTGGGGTACTGTACTGTTCCTTCTGGTTGTCCGTATTTCACCTTTATCTTTGCAAATAATTCCCTTTAATAAGTAAACTCAAATTACCCAGTTTTAGTGTACCATTTCTTAACTGATTGAACCTCTACTGAAATACGGTATATGACTTGTTATATTTTAATTAAATGATTCTTTAAGGTGTATTTGAAACTAGGTTCAAGTGAGTAATAATATGAATATAATTGGGTTGAGTGCAGTGGCTCATGCCTGCAGCACTTGGGGATGCTGAGGCAGAGGATTGCCTAAGCCCTGGAGTTTGAGTCCAGCCTGGGCAACATAGTGAGACCTTATCTCTACAAAAAATTTTTAAAAATTTGCTGGGTGTGCTGGCATGCATTTGTAGCCCCAGCTACTTGGAAGACTGAGGCAGGAGGATTGCTTGAGCCTAGGAGATTGAGGCTGCAGTGAGCTGTGATTTTCATGTGATACTTCTGCAAGCTGTTAATGCTAATTATCTTTTAATCTTTTCAGATGAAGTTGGAGCCCTTGTTTTTGACATTGGATCCTATACTGTGAGAGCTGGTTATGCTGGTGAGGACTGCCCCAAGGTAAGTGTAAAGTTAGAGTTAATTGGATATGTAGAACTATTCATGTAAATTAAATTCATGCAGAAATTCTAATTTAAAACAAAATATAATAAAATACATTAGTTGGGGGAAAAATGCCTCCTTGATAAAAGGTGAAACTTGTATATCATATTTCTGACTCTTACAGGTGGATTTTCCTACAGCTATTGGTATGGTGGTAGAAAGAGACGACGGAAGCACATTAATGGAAATAGATGGCGATAAAGGCAAACAAGGCGGTCCCACCTACTACATAGATACTAATGCTCTGCGTGTTCCCAGGGAGAATATGGAGGCCATTTCACCTCTAAAAAATGGGATGGGTAAGATGTTTTCCCCATGGAATTGATTATAGAGTGTACATGTTACAGTTTAGATATAAAGTAGTAGCTTCTTATAAGTTGAACATCAGCCATGGTTTTTTTTTTGTTTTTTGTTTTGTTTTTATTCCACAAACTGATTTCAGACACTGAGAATATAAAGATACATAAGAAATGTTCCTTTTCCTTAAAAGCTTAGTTAGAGGAAATAGATATATGTATATATACAAATAATGGTACACTGTGATAAGTGCTACAATATAGGTATATGCAATGAGCAATGGGATTAGAGAGGAGAGGTATTTTACTCTAGTGTTGGGAGTCAATGATGGTTTTCACAAAGGAGGTAACTTGTGATGAATCTTGATCAATGAATAAGAATTAGTCTGGCTGACTAAGCTGGGTAAAGCAGAGGGACCAGCATGTGTGAAGGGATGGAATTGTGAAAGAAGCTTATGTGCTTAAAAATGTAATACAATTAAGTATGGTTGCAGCATTGGGCTCATTAGGGTCAGTAGCAGGAAAGGTAGGCAGGGAGCAGTCATAAAAGGGCTTGTAAACTATCCCAGGGTTGTATTAAGCTAGTTACTGAAGGATAACCCCAAAAGAAAATAAACATGTGATATGCTCGTATTTGCCAGCTGGAAAGATTAATAGTAATATGTAGTCTAGATTGGAAGGAGACACTAGCGATGGAGATCAATAAGGGAGGTAAGAGTCCAGATGAGAAATGAAAAAGATTTAAACTCTTACATAATGCTGGTAGAGATTCTGAAGGGACTTTCAGGGTAACCAGGAAACAAATGGTACTAAACGATCGAGGGAGTGAAAGCAAGAGAGAAGTTGAGAAAGTTTCCTAGATTTTTGGTTGGAGTAACTCTGAACAGAGAGTACCACGTATTGAGATAGGAATAGACAGGGAAGAAGCAAGTTTTATGGTTTTAAAAGGCATGGTTGGCCATGCGCGGTGGCTTGCGTCTGTATAATCCCAGCACTTTGGGAGGCTGAGACTGCAGGTGGATTGCTTGAGTCTAGGAGTTCGAGACCAGCCTGGGCAACATGGTGAAACCCCATCTCTACTAAAAATACAAAAATTTGCCAGGTGTGGTGATGCATAACACCTGTAATCCCAGCTACTCAGGAGGCTGAGGCATGAGAATCACTTGAACCTAGCTAGGATGCAGAGGTTGCAACTGAGAGCCCATGACTGCACTCCAACCTGGGTGACAGAGCAAAATTCTGTCTCAAAAAAAAAAGAAAAAAGAAAAAAGCGAGTTTATCAGGGATACTCCAAATCACTCTCAGGTTCAGTTACTCACCAGCAAGACTCCCTCACAGGACTCAGCATATGGTTGTATTCACAGCTAAGATTTATTGTACTGAAGATTCAGATTCAAAACAAAATCGACAAAGGGAAAAGGGACAGGGGATGATAAAGTCCAGATGCAAGCTTCGGAGAGTTTTCTCACAGTGGAGTCACACAGGATCTGCTTAATCCCTCCATCAACAAGTTACAACCTGTGTTATCTTCCAGGAGAACTCTGAAACTCAGTACCCAAGGATTTTACAGAGGGCTGGTTATGTAGGTACCATCTACCTGGCATGTAACAAAATTTTAGATTCTCAGAAGGAAAGCAAGTGTTCAGAACCAACCACATTGTACAAACAGTGTAGGTATAGCGAGCTACTCTTACCATTTAGGGACAAGTTTTATATGAACATAGGGAACTGTTTGCCAGTTGTGTTTCCAGACACCAGCTAAGAGTGAGCCTTACAAACAGGCCTTTCTCAGGCTTGCAGTGTTAACTCTTTCATGTATAGTAAGTAAATGGGTTCACTGAGTTAAAAATGCTTAGAACATCCAGGTGACAATTCTGTAAACAGGGGAATAAAAGGTTATAAGAAAGATTTTAAGACATGGAGTTGCGTTTTATTACTCTGAAAAAATTTGGAATATGAGAAGAGATTTGAAGATGGAGTTCTTAGCAAAAAACTTGTATATTTTAACCAATAGAGAATAAAAGGTACCCTTGAAGGAGAAAGAAAGGGAACAATTAGGGATTTAGGAAAAAATTCGGGGGAAGAATAAGAAAAGAAAAAGTTTCTGGAAGCATAGAATTCCATTTATTCTCAGTGTTTTCCGCAGTGACATTGAAAGCTTTACACTGAGAAAGAAGTTAAAAAAATCCAGGTGGGCCTGTGGAAATATATAATTAATGACATTTTTTCTTTGGGCTGCAACAGGAAAGTTTGTAAACTCTTGTGAAGGCAATACTGTCATAATTTAGAGAAGACAGATGAGATTAAAAATGTTAAGTATTTGAATTTGACTAGTAGAAGGTCATTCGTGACTGGGGGCAGTGGCTCACATCTGTAATCCCAGCACTTTGGAGGCCGAGGTGGGCGGATCACCTGAGGTCAGGAGATGGAGACCAGCCTAGTCAACATGGTGAAACCCTGTCTCTACTAAAAATGTAAAAATTAGTTGGGCATGGTGGCGGGCACCTGTAATCCCAGCTACTTGGGAGCCTGAGACAGGAGAATTGCTTGACCCCAGGAAGCAGAGGTTGCAGTGAACCGAGATTGTGCCATTGTACTCCAGTCTGGGCAACAGAGTGAGATTCCATCTCAAAAAAAAGAAGGTCATTAATGACTTATGTCAGTAGTTTTAATGGAATGTTTAGGTGGAAGCCAAATTGAAGACAGATGTTCTTCTTTGAATTTTTAACATGTCTTTTGGTCTGTTTCCAAATAGATTGTAAGTTTTTTTGAGTGTTGGGTCTAGACCATACAAATCTTTGTTTTTTTTTTTTTTAAACCCAGCCGTAGTATCATTTAGAAGGCCATATAATTCTTCTGTACTTCCTGTTACCATTCTGATCACATTCTAGGTCTCTAATAAGTATTTATTGAATTGAATAACATTTACTTGGTATTTTAGATCTGTTAGATTAATTACATTTGGGACAGGTCTGGGGCTGGAGGGACCAAAAAGAAGTTCTATATATCTAGAAGACAAAGGTAATCTTTATATATATATAAAGTACTGTGGTATGAAGTTGATCTGTAAAAATAGTAGGTTCTGTATAATAAGGTATTAATTGTTAAGTCACAGAAACAATTTCTCAAAATATGTTGTATTCATCTTCAACTATGCATTGTTTCCAAGTTACTAATCTTATATTCTAGTTGAAGACTGGGATAGTTTCCAGGCTATTTTGGATCATACCTACAAAATGCATGTCAAATCAGAAGCCAGCCTCCATCCTGTTCTCATGTCAGAGGCACCGGTGAGATAAAGATTTTCTTTTTCATGTTTCTGTAGTTGTTTTTTTTTTTTTTCTTTTTTCCTTTAGTTTTCTACTCATTTGATGAATATTTTTCTTTAAAGAGGCATAGAAATTCATATTTTGAATTTGAAAATTAGGGAAAAGGATTAATTTTTTAATACTATTGTAACTTTCATTTTACTATTCTGATAAAATATGCAGAGAACAACAAAACACACTAATGAATTCTTGTGGTTATTTATGTATTTCTAGGGATTTAACATTTTATTTCCTAGGACTGCTTCCCATTTTGAATTACGAATCATTTCTTGTGCCCCAAGGGCAGCGTATATCTACTTTATTCAAGTTTCCAAGAGAGAATTGAGATGTTGAACAAGGGCTGGAAATTTCTGGACCAAAGTCTCTTGTGAAATACATTTGGTACATAGACAGAAAGGTCCCAGAAAGCAAGCATAATGGTCATAAATTATCGGTATCTTATTGTTGCTAACTTATAGTTTCTTTTATGAATACCATCTATAAGTGGGAGAATTTGGTGGTCTAAAATTCATACTTAGGATTTGGATGACCATATTTACTCTTTAGATTTAATAATATGTTTATAAGAATCCTGATTTCCTCATATGTGGAAAAGTCTGTAATTTCTAGAATTTATAGAAGCAATTTTTTTATTAAAGAATTTTAATTCTTATCTGATTTATTAAATTTAGTCTACATCTAAAGAAATATAGAGGTTTTGTTTTATTTTTGTGAGATATTATTATGAAAGATTATTTCCCATGGTATTTTTTGCTGTTCTTAATGTTTTATTTCTTTGTTATTATAGTGCTAGATTTTATCTGGAGATAAATCAACTTTTTAATTCTTAATAACTTGCATTTCTTTTTCCCCTCTTCTCAAGTGGAATACTAGAGCAAAGAGAGAGAAACTGACAGAGTTAATGTTTGAACACTACAACATCCCTGCATTCTTCCTTTGCAAAACTGCAGTTTTGACAGCGTATCCTTGAAAGAGTAATACCTTTCCTCTTGAAGTATATACCATACTACTGAATGTGATAATTCTGGCAGAAGACATAAGCCAATTATTGCTTGTTCAGAAGTTTTTTTTTTTTTTCTTTTCTCTTGCTTTTTAGCTATTCATCTTTTGGTGTTTCTCATTAGACCTGATGATACACTAGAAAGTATGAGGGAAATAAAGTAACACTCAAATTCTGAGTGTTAGGACATGTTTGTTTTTAAGAAGGTGCATGTGGATAGAAGGCAATATTTTAACCAGTTGGCTTAGATGAAATGAAAGATTGCCATTTTCTCCCTCCCTTCCAATATCACAGAAAACTGGAAATTGGCTGTAAATTCATTCCCCTTCAAATTTAGTCAGTCATCAAGTCCCACCTATTCTTCCCTGCTATTTGCTTCTCTCTGTCCCACTGCCACAGCATTAGGTGGAAGCTATTTCCAGGATTACTGAAGTACATCCTCTTGTCTGCCCATTCTTTACACTGTTGCTCTAATAATCTTCCTTCCTTCCTTCCTTCCTTCCTTCCTTCCTTCCTTCCT
>NC_045435.1:107366700-107382751 GCF_002776525.5 Piliocolobus tephrosceles | reverse complement strand
TCTTGACTCCTGGACTCAAGCGATCTGCTTGCCTTGGTCTCCCAAAGTGCTGGGATTACAGGCATGAGCCACCATGCCCAGCCTCTAATAATCTTTCTAAAGTGCTAGTCTGCTTTAAGCCAGAGTCATCTTCTACATTTCTTCCTTTTACTTTCAGACCGTACTGAGGTGCTTGCAGTTCTCTGACCTCGCTGTGTTCTCTTGCCTCCTGGTCTTCCCACATGCTCCTACTCTTGCCCATATTCCCTTCCCCAGAATTTACAATTGGATATCCCAGGAATAGGTTTCTCTTTTACACCACCACCTTCCCTGGGACATCTCGTGAGCTTTTCTTTTTACAGCTTTATTGATCATCTACTTCATTAAACAGGATAACCTTCAGGGAAAAGGCAGTTTTGGTGCACCATTATGTGTCTACTGTGTTAAAGGAATTTTAGTGCCAGGTGAGCAGCCTCCCTCTTTCCTCCCTCCCTCCTTGTTAAGCACCAGACTTAGTAGACACCTAATAGATGCTCAGTAAATATTTGATGAATGAGTGAATGCCCCTACTCCTAAACTTCAGTTTAGTGTATTCAGGTAGTATAGGCCTTCTGCAGCACAGAAGTGTGGAAAATGGGATCTGCCAATATTCACCAACTGTGGAATTCACCTGGCATAGTTTTCCCGCCCATTGAGTTAGAGGAGATAGGAACTGCCATATGGCTTTGCCAAACTGCTGAAACAGCTCTTCAATGCTGTGTGAGAATGGTTATAGTCCCTAGCTCAGTTGTCACAACCTCCCACTGTTCTTACCAAGTTTCTGTACATTTTGTTAAATAAATGCATCTCAGTTTGTTGTTAAGCGCTTTGATCAGTCTCCAGAGACTTTCAATTATTATGTTAATTTTGACCAGCTTAATAGTAGCTGTTTCTAGAGTAAAGGTTTCCCTGAGTTCCTGATACCTCCATTCTGGAATTCCTGCCTCTTGCTATTTGTTCTTAAGCCATAAATATTATTTTATACCAATTTTTATCCCTAGATTCACTGTAATACATTTTTAACTATGAGGTACATGTTTAAGAAATAGTTTCTGAAATATAAGAGCCTGCCCTTTACAATAAACATTATTTTAGCAGCCTTGATACTTTCTTTTCCTTAATGTTTTAAACTAGATTTGCTAATGGTCGTTCTACTGGGCTGATTTTGGACAGTGGAGCCACTCATACCACTGCAATTCCAGTCCACGATGGCTATGTCCTTCAACAAGGTAAATGTATTTAACCAGGATACACTGAGATGATTTTAGATGTTATGAGGACACACACAATGAAATAAAATGATGAGTAGCACTTTTAAAGCATATCAGTTTCTGAATAAGATCTTTTTTTAAATATGTTAAAAATCTTTAGTATATAATGTGTATTTAAAACTGATGCATTGCTTTATTTATGTGTTGAAGGATAGTTCATTTACCTGAAAAAGTTATTCATATAAATACACCCGTAGGGGAAATTCATTCTAGGAAGTTTGGACTTAACTGCTCTCTTAGCCTTGTCTCATCTGTTTCATAGGCATTGTGAAATCCCCTCTTGCTGGAGACTTTATTACTATGCAATGCAGAGAACTCTTCCAAGAAATGAATATTGAATTGGTTCCTCCATATATGATTGCATCAAAAGTAAGTATTGAATTTTCTTTCTAGAACTTACCTTTAGCTCCCCCACCCCTATGAAATGAACTCCATTAACCTAGCATCTCTTGGTACTCTCAGGAAGCTGTTCGTGAAGGATCTCCAGCAAACTGGAAAAGAAAAGAGAAGTTGCCTCAGGTTACGAGGTCTTGGCACAATTATATGTGTAATGTAAGTAACCCTCATTCTCTTTACAAAAATGTTACAGGCTTTTTGCATGAGTATTTAAAAAAAAAAGTTATATATAGGCTGTAAATCCTTGAGTAAAATATGAGCACTTTATATTTTCAAGCTCTTTTTTTAAATTACTAAATATATTTTGAAGATTAAATAGAGCATGATCTCAGGATTACACTCTATATTTTTAATGATACTTTACTAACAAAAGAGCTTTGCTGTGAGAGGCATGCTTTTCATATTTGCCAAACAAATATCTCTGCAAATCACTACATATTCACTTGGATTACTATGGTGAGACCTGGAAGGAATTTTGGTTTTATGCTATTCTGAACATTTTTGACTGAGAAAATGGTTTTAGGTTTTGGAGAGGCCTACTAGTATGTCTCAGTTATGTTCTGTTTCCCAGCATTAGTCAGCCATATCAAAAATGTGTTTTTGTTCAGAACAAGGAACCCATGAGAGATTCTCTACTAAAAACCCATCTCTGAACATATGGCTTACTGATGGGGAAGAGGTTAGTAAAACAACCTGACACCACAGATACACCTTAATTTCTTTTTGTTTTGTTTAAAAAAACTGTTATTTTAAGTTCAGGGGTACATGTGCAGGTTTGTGATATAGGTAAACTCGTATCACGGAAGTTTGTCGTACAGATTATTGTCCCCCAGGTACTAAGCCTAGTACCCAGTAGTTATTTTTTCTGCTCCATTCCCTCGTCCCTCAGGGAGGCCCCACTGTCTGTTGTTCCCTTCTTTGTGTCCATGTGTTCTCATCATCTAGCTCCCAGTTGTGAGAACGTGCTGTGTTTGGTTTTCTGCTCCTGCATTAGTTTGCTAAGGATAATGGCCTCCAGCTCCATCTCGGCCTCCAGCTCCATCCCAGTTCCTTCAAAAGACATGATCTCATTCTTTGTTTTTTTTTTTTCACTGCATAATATTCCGTGGTCTGTATACCACATTTTCTTAAGCCAGTCTTCCACTGATGGGCATTTAAGTTGATTCCATGTCTCTGCTATTGTGAATAGTGGTGTAGTAAACATACGCATACATGTGTCTTTATGATATAGTGATTTATATTCCTTTGGGTATATACCCAGTAATGAAATTGCCAGGTCAAATGGTAGTACTGGGCCAGGCATGGTGGCTCACGCTTGTAATTTGAGAGGCTGAGGTGGATGGATCCCTTGAACCCAGGAGTTAGAGATCAGTCTGGGAATCATGGCAAAACCCTGTCTCTACAAAAACAGAAAAATTATCTAAGTGGGGCCAGGTGCGGTGGCTCGCTCCTGTAATTCCAGCACTTTGGGAGGCCGAGGCGGGCAGATCACCTGGGGTCAGGAGTTCGAGACCAGCCTGGCCAACATGGTGAAATCTCGTCTCTAAAAATATTAAAAAATTAGCTGAGTGTGGAGGTGGGCACCTGTAATCCCAGCTACTTGGGAAGCTGAGGCAGGAGAATTGCTTAAACCCAGGAGATGGATGTTGCAGTGAGCTAACATGGTGCCACTGCACTCCTGCCTGGGTGACAGAGTGAGACTCCATCTCAAAAAAAAAAAAAAAGAAAAAGAAAAATTAGCTAAGTGTAGGAGTGTGCACCTTTAGTCCCAGCTACGTGGGAGACTGAGGTGGGAAAATCACCTGAGCCCTGGGTAAGTCAAGTCTGCAGTGACCCTTAAGTGTACGAGTGCCCTCTAGCCTGCGTAACAGAGTGAGAACCCACCTCAAAAAAGAAAAAAAAAACAAATGGTAGTTCTGTTTTTAGCTCTTTGAAGAATTGCCACACGGCTTTCAACAATAGTTGAACTAATTTACATTCTCACCAAAAGTGAATAAACGTTCACTTTTCTCTGCAGCCTTGTTAGCAGCATCTGTTATTTGTTTTTTTCGAGACAGAGTCTTGCTTTGTTGCCCAGGCTGGAGCGCGGTGGTGGAATCTCGGCTCACTGCAACCTCCGTCTCCCGGGTTCAAGTGATTCTCCTACCTCAGCCTCCCGAGTAGCTGCAACTACAGGCGCGTGCCACCAGGCCCAGCTAATTTTTGTATTCTTAGTTGGCCAGGGTGGTCTCGAACCCTTGACCTCATGATCCACCTGCCCCAGCCTCCCAAAGTGCTAGGATTACAGGTGTAAGCCACCGTGCCCAGCCCTATTTTTTTACTTGTTTATAATAAATAATAGCCATTCTGACTGGTGTGAGATGGTGTATCATTGTGGTTTTGATTTTCATTTATCTGATGGTCAGTGATAGTGATCTTTTTTTCATATGCTGTTGGCCACATGTATGTTTTCTTTTGAAGTGTCTGTTAATGTCCTTTGCCCACTTTTTAATGAGGTGGGTTTTTTTGTTTAAGTTCCTTATAGAAGCTGGATATTAGACCTTTGTTAGATACATAGTTCGCAAATATTTTCTTATTCTGTAGGTTGTTTGCTTACTGTGTTGATAGAAATTAATGTGTATCCAGCAAAAGAAACTAAGAGTAAATTTATATGTCATAATTACTATGAGAAGGATCATATCTAACAGGTTTTAAAAAGTTATATCATATATATTTATATCATGTATATCATATATATACACACACGATATATAGATATATATATATTTTTTAAAGACAGGGTTGGCCGGGCACAGTGGCTCACGCCTGTAATCCCAGCACTTTGGGAGGCTGAGGTGGTGGATCACTTGAGGCAAGGAGTTCAAGACAGTTCAAGTCCTGGCCAACATGGTGAAACCCCGTCTTTACTAAAAATACAAAAATTAGCTGGGTGTGGTGCTGAGTGCCTGTAATCCCAGCTACTTGGGAGGCTGAGGCAGGAGAATTGCTTGAATACGGGAGATGGAGGTTGCATTGAGCTGAGATTGTGCCACTGCATTCCGGCCTGGACAACAGAGCAAGACTCTGTCTAAATAAATAGAGCAAGACTCTGTCTAAATAAATAAATAAATAAATGAATAAATGAATGAATGAATGAATGAATAAATAAATGAATAAATAAATAAATTACAATACATACATACATGGTCTCTCTGTCACCCATACATACATACATACATACATACATACATACATGGTCTCTCTGTCACCCAGGCTGGAGTGCAGTGGTGCAATTGTAATTCACTGCAGCGTCAAACACCTGGGCTCCCCCTGCCTCAGCCTCCTAAGTAGGGAGGACTACAGGTGCACGCCACCATGCCCGGCTAATTTTTTATTTTGTATTTTTATAGAGACAGGGTCTCACTAGGTCTCACCAGGCTGGTCTTGAACTCCTGGCATCAAGCGATCCTCCTGTCTTGGCCTCTCAAAGTGCTGAGATTACAGGCATGAGCCACTGCACCCAGCTCTGACAGTTTTTGCACCTAAAGATAAAGATTTCGTGTGTGTGTACATGTAATATATGAGGAAAAATTAGGATTACTCATTTTTTCTAGATATTAGACAAGATTTTTCTAGAGGTCGTGTTAGTTCACAGCATTTTGTTAAACTGTTTTATACTATGTACAGTCATTAAAAGTTGCCTAAAATGTGATGTATATGCACATGTGTATATGTAGGTAATGAAATCTTGCTTCTAATCTAGCTTATTTTTAAGAAGAAAGTGGTGTTCTGAAATTGGTTTTGTTATGCAGGACTGTGGTGCAGGGGTTCCTGCACCTGCAGTTGTTTATCTCTCATCGTTTCATAACTGTTGTAACTTAAATGTGTGTAATTTACTGCTAATGCAAATGTTTAGAATTAGGTTTCTTGATACCCAGAATCTTTGTTAGGTAGATTAATACTGTTGAAATGATTTACACATCTAGAAAAATGGTCCAATTTCATTCTGAAAAGTATTTAAAATATATTATAAAAGTATAGATTACAAAGATAAATCTCAACCTTGTTTGTTAAACTTTTTTCTTTTACTCATAGTGTGTTATCCAGGATTTTCAAGCTTCGGTACTTCAAGTGTCGGATTCAACTTATGATGAACAGTATGTTTTCTTATTTAAATTGTATACTTTATAAATGAGGACAGGATTTGTTTAGAAAACATAGAAAGTACTTAATTGAATAATGTTTAAAATATTCTCACTCCCATTTTTTTACAAGTTGATAATTCCCTAGTAGTTTATAATTTTGAAGAGAATTATTTTTGTATTTTGTGTAATACTGTTTAACATGTTTTCAGAGTGGCTGCACAGATGCCAACTGTTCATTATGAATTCCCCAATGGCTACAATTGTGATTTTGGTGCAGAGCGGCTAAAAATTCCAGAAGGATTATTTGACCCTTCCAATGTAAAGGTATAAAAGCTTTTCATAATTAGCCTGGCTTTTCCTATATAGGTAAAGAGCTTTTGTGGCTAAAATGTTTTGGATATGCTTTACTGTATGAAGAGCCTCCATGTGACTACTTGTTTTCTTTTGTTGTAGGGGTTATCAGGAAACACAATGTTAGGAGTCAGTCATGTTGTCACCACAAGTGTTGGGATGTGTGATATTGATATCAGACCAGTAAGTGCCAGTCTCCTGTTACGGTTTAAAGGTACCTTTTAGGGGACTGAAATGCCCCCAAATCATTGTTAGGTTGACAGTGACCTAATGGTTGTCAATGTCATTGACTTTGAAGTTCATTTTATAACAGTATCTATAAAAAGATGAAGTACTAGAAAAAGAAAAATGTGCAACTCTAGAGCTATGGTGTCCAGTTTTGTAGCTACCCTCCACATGTGGCAATTTAAATTAAAATAAGTAAAAACATAAAACTCAATTCTTCAGTTGTAATAGCCTCATTATAAATGTGGCTAGTGGCTGCTGCATCAGATAGCGCAGATACAGAACATTTGCACCATCACAGAAAGTTCTGTAGACAATGCTGCACTAGAGATTTCCTGAAATGTGGCAAACCAAAATATGTATTGTTGGTGATTTTCTTACAGATAGTACAACTTCTACTTTTATTTTTCAGGAAGGTGTGGTTTAAATGGTATGAGTAACTTTCACATGAAGATTATTTTAAATGATCTTCATATTTTTTGTGCTTTGTCAGATTTTAAATACTAACTCCATATTATATACCTCACTCATTATCAGTGATAGGTTCTTGGAGACTGCAACTTGAAGTGAAACAATGTACAGTAAGTCCTTGAAGGACATTGTTTCACGAAAAAAATTGGTTTTGTTACATGTCATTTTGTTGAAAGTCAGTTTCCAAGGTCATATTGATAACATTGAGAACTGACTTTATCTTATTTAAACCTAATTCAGCTTCTCACCCACATACTGCCTAGATTTTGAATAAATTAATTTGCTTAAAGCATAGGGCTAATAGCTACTATGTTGTTCAAAAAAGGCTTTGAGTGGCTACGAAAATCATACTTTATTTTACCTTTATTTCACCTGGTAACCTGGTAGGCATGTGATGTTTCTAGGACAATAGTAATATAAGTTTGGGATTTTTTTAGTGCAAATACAATTCCACCTTTCGGGGAAGGTAACTGAATTGAAGTATATTTATTGCAACAGTGATAACTTTGTTTTTAGTGAAATTTCTCCTTTTAACTAATGAGATACTTTTACATTCCATTTTCTACTTCAAAACTTAGATGATTTAGACATTTGAAATATGTTTTAAAAATAGGAACTTATCCACTAAAACAGGTTGACATTTAACTTTCTGATGCATACATGCAAATTCAAAGTAAATATACTTATAAGTAGTAATTTATTTTTATTTGGGGAGGCCTTAGCATGTGTGTTTTGGAAAAGCTCCCATGTGCTTCTGATGTATGCCTCTGCAAAAGAGAAAGGTAGCAATCATTTTTGCCAGGAATATGTTCAGTTTATCATTGTCTGTCACAATCATAAAATAATCTAATTTTGAATATCCTAACTTCCAGATGAGCATTCTTTTTCAAAATATTTGTGATTTTAATTTTTGACTGGTGGTTGCTATTAATATTTCCAGATGACCATTCTAAGATAAAGTCATTATAAAATGTACTTCTAATTAAATATTGGCAGCTATCTGCCAAAAAAATTACGATTTTTAGAATGATTCCTTTAAGTTAGTGGTTCTTAAAACTTCATGCACATTAAAATAATTTTGGGAGTTAAAAACCATGCTTGCCAGGCACAGTGGCATGTAGTCCCAGCTACTTGGGAGCCTGAGGCAAGAGGAATGTTTGAACCCAGGAGTTTGAGGCTGTGGTACACTATGACTGTGCCTGTGAATAGCCACTGCATTCCAATGTAGGCAATATAACAAGACCCTGTCTCTAAAAGTAATCTTGCCTGGATCCCATCCCCAGACATTTTTATGTAATTGCCCCTAGGAATTTGTGTTTTAAAAGCTCCTTAGATGAGTTGAATGTACAGCTAGGATGGAGAATCGATGAATTAAGCTATTAGGTCTATATAATAGTAAAACATTTCCAAAAAATGAAAGGGAAAATTGTAGTAGAGCACATTTGTAGTTGTATTTAAAACTTTTGGGAACATGTGGAACTGATTTTTCTTGTATTTTTATCCTAGGGTCTCTATGGCAGTGTAATAGTGGCAGGAGGAAACACACTAATACAGAGTTTTACTGACAGGTTGAATAGAGAGCTGTCTCAGAAAACTCCTCCAGTAAGTTCTGTTTGTTCTTTAATGGTATTCTTCAGTCATATATTTCCTCACTGATGGTGTCATTTTGTAGATAAGCATTCATTTTTCAATAGATACATGATATTTTATATGTGCCTGGTATAGTATCACTAAAGTTAATATCCTTTAACCATGTTTTTCTAGTTGACATCTATTAGTTTCTCTTAAATTATTTGAATCTCATTTATTAACTTAATATTTAAATACGGATAGTTTGCTAGGCACCAGTCCCTGCACATCAAGGGCTCAGTCTACTAGGATGGTTAGACATGCAGAAAATGATGACTGTAGCGTGCTAAACAATTCAGTATGTCATGGACCAGGTGCTGTCGGGAACACCAAGAAGCCACTACTTAACTCGCTAGGGGTATCAGAGAATAGCCTCATGAAGAAGCTATAGTTTGAATGAATAGTTCAACTCATTACTAATTTATGAGAGGATATCTAGATGGAGGGAATAAAACCATTTACACAAATATTAAGAGAAGATGGCTGTGTTCCAGTAATTCAAAGTAGTTGGCTTCTAGTCTTTACATAAGTGGGGAAAGCAATATGGCTAGAAAGATGGATTAGTTTCCTAGAGCTGCCATAACAAAGTACATGTTGGTGGCTTAAAACAGAAATTTATTGTCTTATAGTTCTTGAGGCTAGAAGCCTCAAGGTGTCAGTGGGGCTATGCTGAATCTCTAGGGGAAAATACTTCCTTCTTCACAGGATAAAATCTAGCAGTGGACTGATGAGCTCTTATGTTTGTTTTAGAAAGATCAGTGGGTATATTGTAATAACTTTTAAGAGAATAGAAAAACTCGGTTTGAGAAGGTAATTTATATAGTACTTCAGTAACAGAATGGCAGTTATAATCTTTTAACTTTAAATTTAAAATTTTTATTGGCTGGACGTGGTGGCTCATGCCTATAATCCCAGCACTTTGGAAGGCCGAGGCAGATGGATTACGAGGTCAGGAGACCAGCCTGGCCAACATGGTGAAACGCTCTCTCTACTAAAAATACAAAAATTAGCTGGGCCTGGTGGCGGGCGTCTCTAATTCCAGCTACTCGGGAGGCTGAGGCAGGAGAATTGCTTGAACCCGGGAGGCAGAGGTTGCAGTGAGCTGAGATTGCGCCACTACACTCCAGCCTGGGCGACAGCGCGAGACTCCATCTCAAAAAAAAAAAAAAAAAACAAAAATTAGCCGGACATGGTGGCATGTGCTTGTAATCCCAGCTACTTGGGAGGCTGAGGCAGGAGAATTGCTTGAACCTAGGAGGCCGAGGTGGCAGTGAGCCAAGATCATGCAACTGTACTCCAGTCTGGGTGACAAAGCAAGACTCTGGCTCAGGGAAAAAAAAAAAAAAAAAAACAACAACAAAACTTCAAGTGGTTTTTTTTGTAAGGTGTTCTGCACTAAATATTAAATTTTAAAACCCTTATTAGTGGTTACATATGCCCTAAAAATGTCTATAAATCTGTATATTTAATAGTCTTTTAGCTTCCCATATAAAAGAATGTTTTACATATGCCACATTTCTATTATTAAAAGTGATATCTAAATATATAGACACACAGTTGACATCTGCCTTGTATTTTCTAAATTCTTGGAGATCTAGAGCATACCTGAATTATAATACTAATCATTAGATTGATTGATTGTTTGATTTGAGATTTGTTATCCTATTTCAAAATTACCGTTATTTTAATCAGTGTTTGAACCACAGGGAGCCATTAAGAAGTGTGTCAAAATTGAATTTCCTGGCAGGGTGCAGTGGCTCATGCATGTAATCCCAGCACTTTGGGAGGCTGAGATGGATGGATTGCTTGAGTGCAAAAGTTGGAGACCAGCCTGGACAATATGGCGAGCAAGACCCTGTCTCTGTTTAAAAAAAAAAAAAAGAAAAAAAAAATTCCTAAGTTGAGTCACAAGATTTGATTGTACTAATGCATATTCTTCTATTTCAGAGTATGCGGCTGAAATTGATTGCAAATAATACAACAGTGGAACGGAGGTTTAGCTCATGGATTGGCGGCTCCATTCTAGCCTCTTTGGTTAGTAGATGAGCTACTTTGCAAAAATGTTCTTACTGAATTATACTAAATTTAGTAAAAATACAAAAAACAACTCCAGTGCTTCATTTGTCTTTGCATTTTATAACTGTCAAATGAGCGGAGGACCTAATAGAATAACCAGTTTTATGTGTTCTGATATAACAAAATGCCTCTTTGCCTAATTAAGTGGACATTTGTCAGCCTAATTTCAATGTCCCCTCTCAAACAGAGGTGGAAATATGTTAACGTATGCACGCCTCTTCTAATAATACCCCCATTGACACTGGTCAGGGCTTGTCTGGAATGCATTTAAAATCGAAACATTCCTTCTCAAGTTCAGGTCATTCCCCAGTTTACAGTGAGGTCTAGGAAGTCAGGAATTGGTTCTTGAAGCAAATGGTGAAGTCATGGTGCTGGGTGTAAGATGTTTCTTGGACTACCCTCTGCCTTGAATAAGGAGGAAAAGTCCTTATACTTTTCTGCATCCTGGACTTACAGCATCCTCCCCCTTTATATACTGTATATATACACACCATATATACTGTTCTGGAATATGGTTCTGGAGGAGGACAGAAATAATCGAGTACTATTTTGGGAGGCGGGACTCTTAAAAGAATTATTCAAAGTTTTGGAGTTACGAAAATAAGATATTAAAAGAAAAAAAGGCTGGTGCAGTGGCTCACACCTATAATTCCAGCACTTTGGGAGGCTGAGGCAGGAGGATCACATGTGCCCAGTAGTACAATACCAGCCTGAGCAACATAGTGTGAGGCTCCATCTCTACAACAATTACAAATTAGGCAAGGTGGCATGCCCCTGGAGTCCCAGGCTGATGTGGGAGGATCCCTTGAACCGAGGAGTTCGAGGTTGTTATGAGCTATGATCACGCCATTGCACTCCAGCCTGGCTGACAGAGCAAGACCCTCTCTCAAAAAAATAAATTAAGAAAAGCCATTTCTAGTAAAAAGTAAGGCATAATTATATAAATTTCTTTCCATTTTACAGGGTACCTTTCAACAGATGTGGATTTCCAAGCAAGAATATGAAGAAGGAGGGAAGCAGTGTGTAGAAAGAAAATGCCCTTGAGAAAGAGTTCCCAAGCTTCTATCTTCCTTTGTCACCTTACGTTTCATAGCTTTAGTATACTCAGGAAAAGAATGACCATCTTTTGTAGAATGTTTATACATTTTTGCATATTTCAATTTCCACTTAAATTTTTTAAAGCTTTAACTGGCTCTATAAATTAAGATAAGTTTGTGCTTTCCTTGAAATGCACTTATTCTTATTACAAGCATTTTATAATTTTGTATAAATGTCTATTTTCTCTAAATATTTTGCTTTCAGTAAAATGCTTTCCAACTCTGTTTAGTATATTAATTACCAGTGGATTGGTAGAATTGCTTTTTATTGACTAGTAAAAGTTACTGCCTATGCTTTTTACCTTAGGCTTATAGAATTAAATAAAAATTAGCCATTCCAGAAATATATTTTGGACTGTTGTGCACTGTGACTTACTACTTTAAGGACTGAATGTATTTATCATTATTTTGAATCAGAGTACTCACTGTTTATTAACAGCAGTACCCACATCCTCTTCATATCCTATTAACAACAGAGGTAAAATTATTACTCAAATTCAATTATTGCCTTTGCTGTGGCAGTTACCATCACCTTCACCCTCTAAGATAGCAGGTGACATTTAAAGCCTGCTTAAATGTCAGAATTTATAAAGTGGGAATTTAATCCGAACTTTATACCTGATTTTTAGAAGTAAATTAGCTTCTACCAAATTAGCTAATTAATTAGCATGCCATATTCACACGTAGAACAACTGATTAAAGTCACTTGACTAAAAACAGAATTTCTTTATAAACCACTTAATTATTTACTCTTGTACACAGACTATTCAAGAAAAACAAAATGGTAAATTTAAGAGTTCAGACATCTTAGCCAAGACTTGACTTCTGGGCTTCAGCAAGATGTGGAAACTTTTTTAGAAGAATTTTTGCTTTCTTTCTCTCTAAATTTTCCTTCCGTGCTTTGATGCGGGCTCGTTTCTCACGTTCCAGTCTAGAATAAAAAAAGCATAAAGCAATTTATACAAAAATATTTCCTTGTTATTCAATACTATCAAAATATGCATAAATCAATTACATCAAAGCTTCAAACATGCCAGTCTCTGTATTTGGTGTGTTATATATATTATTAAACTTGAATAGTAATCACTGTAAACCTACACAAGTCAAGAGCATCTGAAACCCTATACCAACTATCCCTATTTCTTGACTAGAAAGAATGTCCAGATCTTACGAACCTGTAACAAACTGGGACTTAATAAGCATCATCTCTTAGCAGGGTTTTACTCTGTGTATAGGGGAAATGATAAGCTAAAGTGAGTACTATTTGAAAGTAAGGAATTCCCACAAGTCTCAGGATATATCTCATGATGTCAAAAATAAATTCTTAGGCTCTGGCTAGACTTACTATTCCTTAAATGAGTTTGTTCCCACACATCAGTATCCTAGGGCATGACACACGTGCTGCATAAATTACAACATAAATTACTTGACCTGTAGGGTCAACTTGGGAGTTGTAAAAATTGAAAATGAAAAAAAATCCTTGGATACCAAACCTCCATTTAAATTGATATCTTACAGGATATTGATCAATAGAAATAAGCTTATATAAAATATAGCAATAAAGAGATGTACTGCTGAAGTTACTACAAATGAGTTTTTTGGGGAAAAAAGGCTGAATACAATATGCCAGTGCTGTGGGAGAGGTCATAGAAAATTGGGTGAAGTAAAAAATATGCACATATATAGGAAAAGTATAAAGGCTAAAGTCAAAATGAGATTACCCATTCTATTCATCAGTCTTTGCTCCAACTAAATTTTGACCATTCACAAAAACAAAGACCCATCTGAAGGAATAAAGGTTTGCTATTCTTAAGAATATTAAGATGATGATGCTACATTCTGAAGGTGAGGCTAAAAAAGGTAGTTTCAAAAACAAAATCAGAATGTGTATAAAACCTGTAAAAGTGACACGGGATTGATACATTCTCATACATCATTTTAAAAGTTATGGCCAGGTGCAGTGGCTCATGTCTGTAATTCCAACACTTTGGGAGGCTGAGGCGAGAGAATCACGAGGTCAAGAGATCGAGACCATCCTGGCCAACAGGGTGAAACCCTGTCTCTACTAAGAATACAAAAATTAGGTGGGCGTGGTGGCATGCGCCTGTAGTCCCAGCTACTTGGGAGGCTGTGGCAGGAGAATCGCTAGAACCTGGGAGGTAGAGGTTGCAGTAAGCCGAGATCACACCACTGCACTCCAGCCTGGCAACAGAGCAAGACTCCATCTCAAAAAAAAAAGGGGGGGGGGATTTATAACCACCCTGTATGACTAAGGGACAAAAGGATCAAACAGCACAACACTGGGCTTGGAGCAATCTTGGACTCAGATTTCTTCAGTTGCTTAGCATCTCAACTAGGTCTTAAATGTGAATAGCAAAGATTTAAAAGCTTTCGCCACAGAAGAAGCAACAGTGGAAAATGAGCAAGGAACATTTAGGCAACAAGGCAAGAGTTCTGACTTCGATGAAAGGTAGGTAGCTAAGACTTGTAGGAATGCTGGGAGGAAAAGAGTTTAAGATTTGAAGCTATAGATAAGAAGCTGCTGTATGTTTCTGAACAGCCCTGATGTGATTTAAAAAAAAAAAAGGTCTTGAGGAAAATTAGCCAGGAAGCAATACTTGATTGGACTGCAGTCAAGAAGATGTGCAGTAATTCAATTTGATAAAGACAGAGACTGCACTAGGGCAAAGACAATGGGAGAAGAAAAGACAGATCCTGGAGACATTCTGCAGCAAGAATTAAATCAAGGACTGATTAAATATATAGCAATGGTGATGAAAAAGACTGATGGTTTAGTGCCATGCAGACTGGATGTACTACACATGAAATGAGGAGAGGTAGCTGGTTCAGTAGGGATGATTAGTAATTTTAAATGTGATTCTAAAGTACACTAAACACTTTAAAGCCAAGCTTAAAGATACATTCCATTCCTGTTTAAATTGTTTTTAAGTTTGTTTTGGTATGAAAATCTTTCGTGGTGGGGGGCGGGAGAGAATCAGTTTTTGAGGAACTTGCTAAAAGTAGAATGTATCATTCAAGAGAGTTGTTAAAAGCTGTGGTTCTTGTGCTGCTACGATTTCCCTTTTAATTTTCCAGCTGCCTTCCCAGCCTTGAATTCTGATTTCTAGCACCTTTAGCCAGGAGCCCTTTAGTTCCTCTGCCCTCTCTCTGGAGCCACAGCAATGGGAGTTTAGTAGCACCCTTGGCCCAGGAAACCATAAACTTGCAATACTTTTCCCTTCTAATTGCAGTTTTGGGGATTAAACTCTATCCTCTGGCTTTGTCTTCTTTTGGATATGGCCCAAGTGTTTTAAAATAGCTCTTTAAAAAAAAATTTTTAAGTCTATATAGTTATCAGCGAGGGGTTCATGGGAACACGCACTCCTCTATCATAACAGAAGCCCTATGTTCTCCCTATTCAATGATAAACCTAATGCAGGAAAAATGTGCTAAAGGAAATATTTGGAGATCAACATTCTGCAGGACAACATGAGTTTACGTATAATACAACAGACTTCTCTTCCTAGCCCCATTTCTTTTCAACAGCCTTGCAATAACATGAACTCACACTGTATGCAACTGAATTATTAGGACCTTCATTTTAACATAAGAGTAGAAATTTTTCCATTTACATATAGATACAAGAATAGAAAGACAATAAAACTTTTCAAAGGATACATACTATAATGTTAACAGTGGCTCTTTTTTTTTTTTTTTTTCTGTTTTTTGAGACTGAATCTCACTCTGTCGCCCGGGCTGGAGTGCAGTGGTGCAATCTCAGCTCACTGCAACCTCCACCTCCTAGGTTCGATCAATTCTCGTGCTTCAGCCTCCTAAGTAGCTGAGATTACAGGCGCATGCTACCATGGCTGGCTAATTTTTGTACTTTTAGTAGAGACAGGGTTTCGTCATGTTGGCCAAGCTGGTCTCAAACTCCTGACCTCAACTGATCCGCCTGCCTTGGCCTCCCAAAGTGCTGGGATTACAGGTGTGAGCCACCGTGCTTGGCTGACTGTGGCTATTTCTGATAGTGAGCTTATATGTGACTTCAATTTTCTTTTTTACCTGACTTTCCTATTTTTTTTCTTTTTTTTTTTTTTTTTGAGACGGAGTTTCACTCTGTCACCCAGGCTGGAGTGCAGTGGCACGATCTCTGCTCACTGCAAGCTCTGCCTCCCGCGTTCACACCATTCTCCTGCCTCAGCCTCCCGAGTAGCTGGGAGTACAGGTGTCTGCCATCATGCCTGGCTAATTTTTTGTATATTTAGTAGAGACGGGGGTTTCACTGTGTTAGCTGGGATGGTCTCGATCGCCTGACCTCGTGATCCACCCGCCTTGGCCTCCCAAAATGCTGGGATTACAGGTGTGAGCCACTGCGCCTGGCCTGACTTTT